>NC_045556.1:13508935-13808935 GCF_009769535.1 Thamnophis elegans | reverse complement strand
TTGTTTCCTCCCTCCCTCCCTCTGACTGGTCCCCTTCTACAAATAGTCGCAGCCCCAAAGATAACTCCGCTCACCTTTCAGAGCAGAAGAGAAGCAAAAGACATCAAAGCGATGGAGATTCTTGTGACGTTCTCCATAGCTTCTGATACCAGGTTGTAGGTGATGCCCACCACAGGGTTCCCGGGGTACCGTGATAGGATACTGGACTGTGCCATCAATCAGCCAGCCAGCATTGCACCAGTCTAAGCCGTCTAACCAGGAGTTGAAAAGCTGGTCAAAAGAGGCTATTACTGCATCCTGATCTTCGCAGATCTTCTTGGCTTCGTGGAAGTTAAGCTTATAGCGTCCATGGGGAGGCTGGTAAGGAAAGACCACTCCTGAATCGGGAAAAGCGAACGAATACAAATGGAAAGATTACCGAATGTGTGCATTTTGTAACTGGATAATAGCAATAGCACTTAGACTTATTTACCGCTTCACGGTGCTTTAGAGCCCCCTCTAAGCAGTTGACAGAGTCAGCCTCTTGCCCCTGACACTCTGGGTCCTCATTTTACCCACCTCGGAAGGATGGAAGGCTGAGTCAACCTTGAGCCAGGTGAGATTTGAACTGCCAAACTGCAGCTAGCAGTCAGCTGAAGTAGCCTGCAATACCGCACTCTAACCACTGCGCTACCTCGACTCTAATCCAAGGCGATAAACAAAGTACAGAGTCACATCGATGCCTGGAATTGGAGGCGTGACTCAAACCCTACTTAGATGACCTTAATTTGGGGAAAGGTTGTGTAAAACAGAGATGGGCAACTTTGTGGCCATCTAGACACTGTTCGACTGAAAAGCATAGCATCCCTCACCGCTAGCCATATTGGTAGTAACATCTGGAATTTTTAGTAAGCAACAAAGGTTGCTTGGTTTTTAAAATATATCTCCAGATTGCAAGCGACATATTTTTGTTTTGGATCTGGATTGTGTCAAAGCAATCAGACAATAGGCTTCTTATATCAAAAGGATACCAATTAAAAAATGACAGACTGCTGGTGACATCTGGTGGCCAGAAAGAAGAAGAAACTCTAATGTTATCTTACCAAAATAAAAACGATTGATCCATCCCTCAACTACCAATATCTCTCTTTCCCCCTCTCTCTCTCTCTCTGTCTGTCTGTCTGTCTCTGTCTGTCTGTCTCTGTCTCTCATCTATCTCCTATCTATCTATCTATCTATCTATCTATCTATCTATCTATCTATCTATCTATCTATCTATCTATCATCTATCTATCTATCTATCATCTATCTATCTATCTATCTATCATCTATCTAATCTATCTATCATCTATCTATCATCTATCTATCATCTATCTATCTATCTATCATCTATCATTATCAATCATCTATCAATCATCTATCTATCAGATACCATCTCTAACATCTCTATCTATATTCTATCTATCTATCTATCTATCTATCTATCTATCTATCAATCTATCAATCATCTATCAATCATTTATCCATCTATCTATCTATCAATCTATCATCTATCAATCATTTATCCATCTATCTATCTATCTATCATCTATCATCTATCATCTATCAATCATCTATCAATCATCATCCATCATCCATCATCCATCATCCATCATCTATCATCTATATCTATCTATGATCTAATATATCATCTATCTATCTCTATATCATCTATGTATCTATCTATCTATCTATCTATCTATCTATCTATCTATCTATCTATCTATCATCTATCATCTATCTATCATCTATCTATCTATCATCTATCTATCATTTATCAATCATCTATCTATCATCTATCAATCATCTATCAACCATCATCCATCATCCATCATCTATCATCTATATCTATCTATCATCTAATATATCATCTATCTATCTCTATATCATCTATGTATCTATGTATCTATCTATCTATCATCTATCTATCTATCTATCTATCTATCTATCTATCTATCTATCTATCTATCTATCCCTGCTGATCTGACTGTTTCTAAATAAAACAGTAAAATACCTTCTTGCTATATAGTCAGAAGTTAATCCATCAAATTAAATGTCTTTTTCATGGTTTCAAATAATGATCCCAACCAATTCCTGGTTGCCTCAGTCAGACTCCACCCCGCAAGGGATTTCCGGGTCATTAAAAGACAAAAACAAAAATTATATCTGAGAATATTGACCACATCCGTTTCATCCCTGTTCACCTTGCAGTTCTAGATCCACGGTCCCACTTTCATCTTCCAGACCATCAATGACTTCACAGCGGTACTTCCCAGCATCATTCAAGCGCAGATCGTTGATCACCAGGGAGGCTTCATCAGCCGACTCTTGCTGCAGATGAGTCCTTCCACGGAAATCGCCAAAGCTGCGATGATTTCGCCCAGATGCCACCAACACGTCTCGATCTTTAGAGTTGTCCTCCCGCAGCTTGGACCACTTGATGCGGATCCTGCGAGGGGCATCCAGCTTAGGTGCGTAGTGATAATGGCAGGGCAGTGTAACATTGGCACCACGCTGGGTAGAGATGGCATCGTCGGAGGTCTCAACCAGTAGTCGGACACCATTGTGCAGACCTGAGAAAGGAAGAAACCAAGGTCAGATGTCAGGCAACACAACTCAAAACACCAGGTCTGGTAAACAACAGTGGGAGAAGGTGCATCTCAGGTGACCAACAGTGAGAACAGGTTAATCTCTGGTGAACAACAGTGGAAGAAGGTGCATATCAAGTCAACTTCAAGGGAAAAGGCGCATCTCAGGTGATCAATAGTGGGAAAAGATAAATCTCAGGCGAACTATAGTGGGAGAAGGTAAGTCTCAGGTGAACCACAGTGGGAGAAAGTGCATCTCAGGTGAACCACAGTGGGAGAAAGTGCATCACAGGTGAACTACAATGGGAAAAGGTGCATCTCAGGTGAACCACAGTGGGAGAAAGTGCATCACAGGTGAACTACAATGGGAAAAGGTGCATCTCAGGTGAACCACAGTGGGAGAAAGTGCATCACAGGTGAACTACAATGGGAAAAGGTGCATTTCAGGTGAACCACAGTGGGAGAAAGTGCATCACAGGTGAACTACAATGGGAAAAGGTGCATCTCAGGTGAACCACAGTGGGAGAAAGTGCATCTCAGGTGAACTACAATGGGAAAAGGTGCATCTCAGGTGAACCACAGTGGGAGAAAGTACATCACAGGTGAACTACAATGGGAAAAGGTGCATCTCAGGTGAACCACAGTGGGAGAAAGTGCATCACAGGTGAACTACAATGGGAAAAGGTGCATCTCAGGTGAACCACAGTGGGAGAAAGTGCATCTCAGGTGAACTACAATGGGAGAAGGTGTGTCTCCAGCTCCAGTTTGCAAACACCCTAAAGCAGGGCCAGGCAATTAATTTTCCCAAGGGGCTACATAAGACGCTGGACTGTTGCGGAAGGCTGAACCAAGAGAGAAGTGAAGGTACGTTGCATGTACACACTACATAGGTAAATTTAAAAATAATAGCAGTTGCCTTCCAAACAAAGCAATCCAAGTGGGCCAGACAGGGGCAACCAAAGGACCAGATGTGCTATAAAATGCCCAAGTCTGCCCAAAGGCAAACAACAGTCTGGACTAAGATGGACTTTGGACTAGCTCAGTAGAGCAATTTTCACAATTGAATGTAATTTGCAAAACAACTTCAGTGCTATAAAATGTGCACATTTCTTGTTAGGTCAAACCGTTCTCTGACCCACGATGCCCATAAGTCATATCAAAATTAATTGGAAAATTGTGAATGCTCAACTACAGTTTTTATTTCTCTCCTGTACGCTCTAATATTCTCATTTCAGAGCCCTGGGAAAGGGGGGGGGGGTGTTCTATAAATTTTCAGTGAATCAACCAGAGATAGTATTCAGCAGGTTCTGACTGGTTCTGGAGAACCGGTAGCAGAAGTTTTGAGTAATTTGGGGAACCGGTAAATACCACCTCTGGCTGGCCCCGCCCTCATCTATTCTCTATCTCCCTAGTCCCAGCTGATTGGGAGGGAATGGAGATTTTACAGTATCCTTCCCCTGCCCGCCCACCAAGCCATGCCCGCCAAGCCACATCACGCCTACCAAGTCACGCCCACAGAACCTGTAGTAAAAAAAATTGAATCCCACCACCGGAATTGACTTGTTAACTATTTACTCTACCCACCAAGCCCAGGTACTCAATTCCCCCATCCAAACTGTATCTTCTCCATCTCCCTGATCATCACCTTCATCATTCACGGGTCTGTCATAGTAGAAGCCATTGTAGAAAGGGAGGCTGCCATGACTACTCTCGGTTTGTAACAACATCACCACCAGGGGGAAGAGCATCAGTTCTGGAAGATTCTGGAAGTGGAAGGAAAACCTGACAAGTGAAGGAAGAAACCATCCAGATTAATAGTGTCTTTACTATATTGCCTCAACAGGGGGAAGCATCAAACTGGCCTTGGGGGATTCCCCCTCAAGCTAAGCAAGATAGACCCATAGCATGGGACAGCAAGACAAACATAGTTTATTAAATTTGAATTTATATGAGCCACGGTGGCGCAGTGGTTAGAGTGCAGTACTGCAGGCTACTTCTGCTGACTGCCGATTGACTGCAATTTGGCAATTCAAATCCCACCAGGCTCAAAGTTGATGCAGCCTTCCATCCTTCCGAGATGGGTAAAATGAGGGCCCAGATTGTCGGGGGCAAGAAGCTGACTCTGTAAACCGCTTAGAGAGGGCTGTAAAGCACCGTAAAGCGGTATATAAGTCTAAGTGCTATTGCTATTTATTCCACCTTTATTACTTTAGAAATAACTCAAGGCAGCGAACCAGAGGTGGGTTCCTACCAGTTTGGACCAGTTCGGCCGAGTGGATAGTAATTCGGCCTGCCACGCCCCTGAACCAGTTCTATTGGCGGACCCATAGGTGCTACCATCTTGTTTTTTGCTTCTGCGTATGCGCAGAAGCATTTTTCTCAGTACTGCGTGTCCCTGAGCAAACCAGCAGTGGCATCAGCCGGAACCTACCCCTGCAGCGAATATATAGAAATAACTCAAGGCAGCAAAACATATAGAATACTCCTTCCTCCTCCTATTTTTCCCCACAAGAACAACCTGTGGGTTGGCTGAGAGAATGTGACTGGCCATCCAGCAGTCTTTCATGCCAAAGGCAGGACTAGAACTCACAGTCTCCTAGTTTCTGAGCCAGTACACTAACCACTACACCAGATTGATTTAGGTCGGTGCATTCTATCTCTTAGTGATTGTGCCTTCAGGAAAGGGAACTGGGCACCGGCAATCCAACTGAATTTGTACTGTCCTGAAACATTAGAAGGAAAAGAAATGTCTCAATACAAATAGGGTTTTTTCAACTTCCTTTTAAAAACAATTTATTGATTCTTTTATTAATTACATTTCTTAGTGCTTAATAAATATCATGTTGTCTGGGTATTTAGTTTGCTTAACAATGCTGATTATATGGGACTCAGTGGCTAAGACGCTGAGCCACCATGGTCAGAAAGGTTGGCAGTTCGGTGGTTCGAATCCTAGCGCTGCGTAACGGAGGGAGCTCCTGTTACTTGTCCCAGCTTCTGCCAACCTAGAAGTTCGAAAGCACGTAAAAATGCAAGTAGAAAAATAGGAACCCCCTTTGGTGGGAAGGTAACAGTGTTCTGTGCACCTCCGGCAATAAGTCATGCCAGCCACATGGCATGACTTCCAGCTGGCTCTTCGGCTTTGAAACAGAGATGAGCACCACCCCCTAGAGTCAGGAATAATTAGCATATATGTGCAAGGGAAACCTTTACCTTTATCTTGCTGATTATATTCTTAATCTCCACCCCCTTTTTCCAACCACTGGTAAAAATAGATTCCATGTTTGATAGTATTCTGTGTCTTCTTTCTGCTTAATTTTCAATGTCAATCAACTTCCTTCTTAAAGACTCGGATTTATCCAGGCTCTTTTTCTTCCCGCCTTCAAATTTCTCCCCGGCTTCCAAACTTCAAATGATGCTTGGACTTTTTAAAATAGTAGATTAGAAAATCATACCCTGTTTGGGAAAAAAGGGTTTCGTTTCGTGGTTTCTTTGCATTTAGGGAATGACATTTGTCCACATGCTGAGAAAGATATGCATCTCCTGGAGAAAAAAAATGTCCAAAGGCTGGAGTTTCACAGTCGTTTCCAAAAGTCATGACTTCATGAAATCATCCTTTTGTTTCGCCCTGTGAGACGGGTGGTCTCCACATTTGATACATTGAATAAATAAATAAACATATTTAGAAGGTTGCTCCTCTTCTCCAAAAATTCATGGATTCCTCCATAAAACCATTCTGTGTGGTTTTTCTTTGCTGTGTTTTATCACTTAAAAAAAAATGTAGATGATGTAAGTGTTCTCGAGAACATAACTACATTTTTGTTGTTGTTAGTTGCGAAGTCATGTCCAACCCATTGCGATCCCATGGACAATGTTCCTCCAGGCCTTCCTGTCCTCTCCCATCTTCTGGGGTCCATTTTGAGCTCACACCGACTGCTTTGGTGACTCCATCCAGCCACCTCTTTCTCTGTCGTCCCCTTCTTCTTTTGCCCTCCATCTTTCCCAGCAATAGGCTCTTCTCAAGTGAGTCCTTCCTTCTCATTAGGTGGCCAAAGTATTTGAGTTTCCTCTTCAGGATCTGGCCTTCTAAAGAGCAGTCAGGGTTGATCTCCTCTAGGACTGACTGGTTTGATAGCCTTGCAGATCAAGAGACTCACAGGAGTCTTCTCCAGCACCATGGCTCAAAGACCTCAATTATTTGGTGCTCAGCCTTTCTTATGGTCCAACTTTCACAGCCAGACATTGCAACTGGAGAAACCATCGCCTTGATTATATGCACTTTCATTGGCAGGGTGATGTCTCTGCTTTTCTGTATGCTGTCTAGATTTGCCATAGCTGTCCTCCCACAGTTAAAGAATAAAGATTCTCTCAACTTGAGTTCAATTTCCGGTGACAACACAAACATGGCCAATTCCTTGGCAGCACCCCTGAAGTGGCTTGTAATTTCCCTCTTCAAGGAAGTTTTACTAACTTTTCCATCTAGCCTATAATTCTGGAATGTCCTAGTGATGTCTCCTCCAAGTGATCCTGCTTTAACCTTTTTATAATCAGCCAAGGTCAGCTAAGTAATGTTACCTATCTGGGCAAAAACTATTTTGGAATGCTTTTAAGGCTTTCCAAGTGCCATAAAACATTTTTAATTCCAAAGTTTCCCAAACCTTTAAAATAAAAAACACCGGGGAAGCCACTTCTCAATATGTCTTTGTTCTTTTCTATTTTTGAATCTAAAAACATTTTATGATGAGTACACTTTTTTTGGTACTCATCATTTTCTGCCTGCCTTGGGCTCACTTAGCCTAGAAAAGTATAAGTACTGAGGCTGCCCGTTTTGGGAGAACTGTTTTATATAACTTGGATGAAAGGCAGCTTAAAACTGAGAATTCTATGTGGTTGGCAACCCATCATTTTTCCACTCTTAGCATTGGAAGAACAGATTCAGTAGATGTTCAAATGTTCATTCTTAAGGGGACTGAAGAAGAATAGAAGAACAACAGAATTGGAAGTGGCCTTGCAAGTCTTCTAATTCAACCCTCCTGCTCAAGCAGGAAGCTGTATATCATTTCAGGCAAATGGTCTCTTCTTAAAATGTTGGAGCACCCACAACTTCTGGAGGCAAGTTGTTCCACTGTTTAATTGTTCTCACTGTCAGGAAACCTCTCCTTAGTTCTAAGTTGCTTCTCTCCTGGATTAGCTTCCATCCATTGCTTCTTGTCCTGCCTTCAGAGGCTTTGGAGAATAGCTTGAGTCCCTCTTCTTTATGGCAACCCCTAAGACAGAGGTAGTATTCAGCCAGTTCTGGAGAACCGGCGGAAATTTTGAGTAGTTTGGAGAACTGGCAAATAGGCTGGCCCCGCCCCCTGCCTCCCAGCTGATCTTCTTTTGTTGAACAGGAGAACAGAGCTGGAAAGTGGATTAGTGGGGTAGGGAGGGAATGGGGATTTTGCAGCATCCTTTCCCTGCCAAACCCACAAAGCCATGCCCACAAAGCCATGCTATGCCTACAAAGGGATGAGGCAGAGACAGAGACAAAGCCGTCTGGCAGTGATCAGGTGCCTTCAGAGCTAGACAGCAGTGAGGCAGAGGAACAGCTGGAGCCTGTTCCCGATGTGCGCATGCGCAGAGCTGCCAGAAAAAGGGAACAGCTAAGAAATCAGGGTAGACTTGGGGGTAAAATCACAAGTGGACGGTGAATGGCCCCTCCCATAGGAAATAAAAGTGGAGCAAAAGGGGAGTGGCCTTTTGCAGGAAACAATTCGTTCGTTCGTTTTCAAGAGTGTAAAGATCTGTCTGTGAATCTCAGAGACTCTGTGCCCAGCCTTTCCTTAAACAGCATCTCATTTGGAAAATATTTACATGGCAGCTTTCAAAGCTAGATAAGGTCTGTGGTAATAAGTTCACCTTTGAAAGACTGTTTACCAGGCCTTTACTGAATGTGAATGAGAAGAATTCACATTCATCTAATAAAAGGGGTTTTGCCCAGACCAGGAATCTGCTTTGTGCTTTTTGGGGAAGCCTAGCTCAGAACACAGTGCATCTGATTAAGGTGACATAAGTGTGTCTTTAATTCCTCCACCGATGCAAAACTTCTCTCCTTTTCCCAGGGCAAAATTATTGCAAGCTGTCTGGCATGATAGATTGAATCTCAAAAATACTGCTCCTTTCTGCCCACAGAGGGCGCTTTGCACCCATCACTATTTTTTTTTCCCCTGTATACTCAGAAATTTGACTTTTTGGCCTCAGGGCTTAGGCAAAGATTGAACCTCCTTTGGAAATTGCCGCCTCCCTGCCTGCTACCAAAGGAGCGGCTTCATAAAGAGGATTTCCCCCCAGCCCTCTCTTCTTATCAAAGGCCTTAAATGGCCTTTCTCATCACACCCACATCTTGCAGAAATTCACATGCTTGGCTTCTTACTTACGGAGCCCAATAATGAGTGCCTTTCTTAGCCTTGTGAACTCTGGAAAAGAAGTGTAAAAGCCGGTCATTATGGTAACTGCAAGCTGATGCACCAAATTTCAGCAGAACAGAGCCAAAATATCACAGAATGCTTACTGTTGAGACTGGGTGGCAGAAAACCAAGATAGAAATGCAGGTATTAGAAAACAGCGTAGTGGACTGATGCCTTCAGTGGGAGCATTCCAGATGAAGTAATTTATCATTTATTCATATTCTGGAATCGAGGGACAGAATACCCTGCATTATCTTCTAATTTGCTGAAATTTCTTGAATAGGCCATGCTTAAGAGTCGTGGTGGCGCAGTGGTTAGAGTAGCAATAGCAATAGCAGTTAGAGTTATATACCGCTTCATAGGGCTTTCAGCCCTCTCTAAGCGGTTTACAGAGTCAGCATACTGCCCCCAACAACAATCCAGGTCCTCATTTTACCCACCTCGGAAGGATGGAAGGCTGAGTCAACCCTCAGCTGGTGAGATTTGAACAGCCGAACTGCAGAACTGCAGTCAGCTGAAGTAGCCTGCAGTGCTGCATTTAACCACTGCGCCACCTCGGCTCTTATAGAGTGCAGTACTACAGGCTACTTCTGCTGCTCACCAGCTGCCTGCAGTTTGGCAGATCGAATCTCACCAGGCTCAAGGCTGATTCAGATGTCCATCCTTCTGAGGTGGGTAAAATGACGACCCAGATGGTTGGGGGGCTCTGTAAACCACTTAGAGAGGGCTGTAAGGCACCAAGAAGCGGTATATAAGTCTAAGTGCAATTGCTATTGTTAAGCACCAGAGGGCAGGACAATGAGTGATAGGTGGAAGCTTGTTAAAGAGATCCAACCTAGAACTAGTTTTGGTCACCACACTGTAAAAAAGCTGTTGAGACTCTAGAAAAAGTGCAGAGAAGAGCAAGCAAGATAATTAGGGGACTGGAGGATAAAACATATGAAGAATGGTTGCAGGAACTGGGTATGGCTAGTCTAGTGAAGAGAAGGACCAGGGGAGACATGATAGCAGTCTTCTAATATCGGAGGGTCTGCCACAGAATGGAGGGGGTCAAGCTATTCTCCAAAGCACTTGAAAGCCAGACAAGGAATAATGGATGGAATAATGGATAAATAATGGATGGATGGGATTATGGATGACCAAGGAGAAATTCAGGCTAGAAATAAGGAGGAACTTTCTGACATTGAGAACAATCAACCAATGGAACAGAAGTTCCCTTCAGAAGTTGTGGGAGCGTCATCACTGGAGGCTTTCAAGAAGAGACTGGACTGCCATTTGTCAGAAATGATATAGGGTCTCCTGCTTGGGCAGGGGGTGTTGGACTAAAAGATCTACAAGGTCCATTCCAACTCTGTTTAATCTGTTTAATTTAGGATACATTTTCTGATGGAGACAGTGAGAACAATTAATTAATGGAGCAGCATGCCTCTGGGAGTTGTGAGTGCTCCATCACTGGAAGTTTTCAAAAATAGGCTAGAGAGCCATTTGACCGGGATGATATAAGGTTTCCTGCTTGAGGAGGGGGTTAGATTAGAAGACCTCTGAGATCCTTTCCAGCCTTATGTTCTATTTCTTGAATAAGCCTCAGTTCAATTCAGCTTCTTGAATAAGCCACAGTTGCATGGATTGACGCACAGGCAGGGCCTCGGCCAGAGTTTAACAACCCACAGTGACTGCATTTGCACATGAAGGCCAAACCAAGTCAACCACATCATGGTTTTGTGCAAGCCACACTTGTTTAAAGGCAAAATGCCTGGCATTCAGTCCATGTGTGCCTAAACTAAGGGTAATTGTCCTTTTTTACTATCAGGGTGTGCTGGAGACATATTTCATTTTTGCAGCAAAAGTATTTTTTCTTTTCCAACCAAAACACATTGCTTGCTTGCACATTCATCCCTCTGCCCATATTTCGGAGCTAATAGCTCCATCCTATGCTAAGTTAAGCACTGTTTAAGTTCCATGACAGCCAAATCTCTGTCTATTTAGTTCCTTGAATGGAAGACGCAAAATAAGGTATGCAAGCGAAGGAGAGAGAGTCTGTTAATGATGCTGTAGAAGCAAAGATCCAACCTTTAGGAAGGGCAGGAGTAAAATCTCTGCCAGCTTATAACTTTAAATTCAGAACAGTGTCTCATGTGGGAGACAACAGGCAGCCGCATTAGAGAATGGGTTCAAAATATGCTTTATTTTGACATTTAAATCATGCCACTCTTCTATTGCATTGATTTGCTACATTTAAGAGCCGTGGTGGCACAATGGTTAGCATGCAGTATTGGGGGCCAGCAGTTCGATCCTGCTAAAGGTTGACTCAGCTTTCTATCCTTCCGAGGTCACTAAAATGAGGACCCTGATTGTTGGGGGGAGGATGCCGACTCTGTAAACTGCTTAGAGAGGGCTGTAAATGTGAAGCAGTATATAAGTCTAAATGCTATTGTTATTTACAGCCCAATTTCTCTTTCAGAAAATTCAGATTGTGAATGTTTCCTCTCCACCCCCATAACATTTTATCCTCAAAACCACCTTGATTAGGTTGAAAGTCTAGATGACCCAAAGTTAAACCTAGGAGTATACATATGTGTTGTGGCCCGGCAGGAGCCGTTGGAGCTGCCACCAGACTCCGACAGCGAGGGGCCCTATGAGTCAGCCCTGGAGGATGTGGAGGACCCTGGACAGGGTACCGACTCCGAGCAGGGTGCATAGAGACTAGGTGGCCACCAGGTGGCACCTGAGCCTTGGATCAGTGGGGAGGAGACAAGAGAGAGTGATCCAGAATCCAACTGTGAGTTGTTCCGGGATGCACGCCATCAAAGGGCTACTCGGTGTCAAGAACAACTATGTAATTACAGGAGATAATTACGCTCAGCTGATGGTCATTAAGCTCCTCTCCCAGACTATAAAAGAGACTGCTTGTGCCACGACCTTCTTGCAGAAGTCAACGTTTGGGACTAAAGAGAAACAAACTTGGCAGGCTGGATTGCTGCCAGAGTTTGTTTGCATTGCTGCCAAGGTTTGTCGGACTTGCTGCCAAAGTCTTTATCTATTTGTTTATTTGGCTTTCAGCCACCGAGAGTCTGGACTTGCTATTAAAAAACACTTTTTGTCATTTACGCTTGTCTCAGCTTTCATTACTGGACAGAGAATGGGGGGGTCAGAACACATATGCCAATATATATTATGTCCCGTAAAGTTTTATTAGCACTTTGAATCTGCACCACCTCATTCTTGGACCAATACTCTAAACCCAAGTCTTTAAAAGGAACAACCAATTAAAGAGTCAGGATGCAAATAGGTTATATCTGCGAGAAATTTCCCAGCAACATCTTCTACAGAGAGACAAATGGATCTTGTCCAAGAACCAGCTCCTAAAGCAGAATTAAGCTGAAAGTGAAATCCTCATATTAAATCAGTCACTTTCTCTCAGCCCTAGGAAGGAGGCAATGGCAAACCACTTTTGAAAAACCTTGGCAAGGAGGCTGCCAAGACTTCTCCAGGCCATCTCTGGGAATTGAATAGAAGGGAGGAAAAATGGGGTTCTACCACAAAACCGCGGACGACAAAATCGCGGTCGACGAAAGCGCGTATGTGACGTCATCACAGCGCGACGAAAAAGATCGAAAAATGTAAAAATAAAGCTAAAACCTTCCCCTAACCCCCCCAAACCTAACCCTAAACCTAACCCTAAACCTAACCCTAAACCTAACCCTTAACCTATCCCTAAACCTAACCCTAAACCTAACCCTTAACGTAACGAAAAACCTAACGCTAACCCTTAACCTAACGCTAAACGTAACGCTAACGCTCTAACCCTAACCCTAACCCTTAACCTAATCCTAACCCTAACCCTTAACCTAACCCTTACCTTTATGTGAATCGGCTTGCTGTAATTTAATTTTTATTTCAATTTTTCGATCTTTTTCGTCGCGTTGTGATGACGTCACATACGCGATTTCGTTGACCGCGCTTTTGTGGAACGCGCTTTTGACGGGTCACGAAAAATGGGACAGAAACTATTCTCAATTTCTTGACTCAAACTGCCAATTCACTCAAAACTTTGACGTAAGATAGACATCACCATGGGGGCATCAGGATGGAAATTAAATATACCATACTTAATAATACAAATTGGGAGATTCTAGGGGAGTTATCCATGACTTAGTTGGAGCTGTTATCACTTGTCTTTAAACAGAGCCATTGTTTCTGGAACAATCCTTAGAATATAAGTTATACCATCTTCTGTGCAGCTAATCACATCTTCTCTAACCCCTAAATCTGGGGTGAAATCTCCTTACCTTCGCTGCCAGTTCGCAAATGTGAGCGCAAGTACCACCTCTGCGCATGCGCAGGACCTTCTGCACATGCGCAGTGTATCAAAAACAGACGTGGAAACATCGGGGTGGGTGGGCGGAGCCTGCTACCGGGCGCGCCTAAAAGGTAAGTAGAAGAGCGAGGGGAGGGGGGAATCCGCTGTGCCACCTGATTTAGATTAGCTAGAAAGCAGGAAATCCTGTTTTCTAACTAACATAAATTGCATGTCACAGCTGATTGTCGGAAATACCGCTTCGCCTAAACCAGTAGCATTTTTTTACTTCCAGTTTAGGCAAACCGGTCTGATCTAGAGCCAAGGTGGTGCAGTGGTTAAATGCAGCACTGCAGGCTACTTCAGCTGACTGCAGTTCAGCTGTTCAAATCTCACCGGCTCAAGATTGACTCAGCCTTCCATCCTTCCGAGGTGGGTAAAATGAGGACCCGGATTGTTGGGGGCAATATGCTGACTCTGTAAACCGCTTAGAGAGGGCTGAAAGCCCTATGAAGCAGTATATAAGTCTAACTGCTATTGCTATTGCTAACTGGTAGCATTTCACCCCTGCCCCAAAACCTTTATTTCTCTCAAAATTGTCCACTATAAATTATGATTACGGTCTTTGGAAGGACTTTTATTTTAAAAACACCCAGCACAATGCCTCTTCAAAGTCCCACCATTATTTATCATGTAATAATAGCATTGACAAAGGTAAATTACATGTTGGCATTCTTTTTAGATTTCCCACACAGAAGTGGGGGGAAGGAATCAAAGACACCTTTCTACATTCTACAACTTAAAAATAAAAAAGTTAACTTACAGAAATGATGAGATAAAACAGAAAGGAGGCAGGGAGCAGAGGTGGTATTCAGCAGGTTCTGACCAGTTCTGGAGAACCGGTAGCAGAAATTTTGAGTAGTTCGGAGAACCAGTAAATGCCACCTCTGACTGGCTCCGCCCCCATCTATTCTCCGCCTCCCAAGTCCCAGCTGATTGGGAGGAAATGGAGATTTTGCAGTAACCTTCCCCTGGAGTGGGGAGGGAATGGAGATTTTACAACATCCTTCCCCTGCCATGCCCACCACACTCGCCAAGCCATGCCACACCCATAGAACCAGTAGTAAAAAAATTTGAATCCCACCACTAGCAATAGCAATAGCAGTACCAGTTAGACTTATATACCGCTTCATAGGGCTTTCAGCCCTCTCTAAGCGGTTTACAGAGTCAGCATATTGCCCCCAACAATCCGGGTCCTCATTTTCCCCACCTCGGAAGGATGGAAGGCTGAGTCAACCTTGAGCTGGTGAGATTTGAACCACCGAACTGCAGCTTAGCAGCCAGCTGAAGTGGCTGCAGTACTGCACTCTATCCACTGCGCCACCTCGGCTCTTCTAACCACTGGTAGGGAGCACCATGAAAAGACTTCCCAGTCTATGAAATCTGAACATTAAGAAGGGCATATACGACAAACAATCCAAGCAAAGATAATCTGTTTTATCTGGCAGGTGGGAAGAAAGATAATTAACCTGATCCTTTTGCTATTAATTTTTTACGTATTTACTGCACCCAATTCAGGGGTGCCAAAAAGATTCATTCAGATTTTTAACAGCTAAGTGTATGCTAATTAAATCCCATAAATTTCAAGGAGCTGCTTCTTCAGGACATAGTTAATCTTGCTCGATCTACAAAATATAAGCAAAAATAGTGGTTGCATTGGAATTCACCAAGGAATCCCAAGGCTGGAAGTCAAAACAATCCTATGCACAGAGTCTACAGAATTGCAGCTTGACTCAAATGAAACTTTATATTCCTTAAGCTGAGGAGCCGAGGTGGCGCAGTGGTTAAATGCAGCACTGCAGGCTACTGCTAGATCAGCAGTTCAGCGGTTCAAATCCCACCGGCTCAGGGTTGACTCAGCCTTCTATCCTTCCGAGGTGGGTAAAATGAGGACCCAGATTGTTGGGGGCAATATGCTGACTCTCTGTAAACCACTTAGAGAGGGCTGAAAGCCCTATGAAGCGGTATATAAGTCTACTGCTATTAAGCTACTTTGTCTAGCAGCGCCCGGCAAAACCTGGTTTGTCTAAGAAGCTAAGCAAGGTAGATCCTCTTTAGCATTAGGCTAGAAGGGCACCAGAGAATGGACGGTTGCAGTGCCCTGGGGTCACGTGATTAGATTTTGCAACTTTCTCTTAAGCAAAGTCAGTAGGGAAGCCAGATTCACTTAACAACCAAGTTACTAACAACTGCAATGATTCACTTAACCACTGTTGCAAGGAGGGTCGTAAATGGGGCAAAACAAATATCCCACTTAACAACATAAATGTTGGGCTCTGTGGTGATTGTGAGTCGAGGACCACCTGTATTACAAAGTCAGTTCTGAAGAGGGAAGGTAACAGTGATCAATTACAGAATTCAATAAAAGTTCTCACAAGAACAGGACCCATTTGCAACCACAATAGAAACAGAGGAATTCCTTCATCCCTTTTTAGTTGGAATCCGTTACTAAAGGTAAAGGTTCCCGTCGGACATATGTGCTAGTCATTCCAGACTCTAGGGGGCAGTGCTCATCTCTGTTTCAAAGCCGAAAAAGCCAGCGCTGTCTGAAGACGTTCTCCGTGGTCATGACTAAATGCCGAAGGCGCATGGAACGCTGTTACCTTCCCACCAAACGTGGTCCCTATTTTTCTACTTGCATTTTTACATGCTTTTGAACTGCTGGGTTGGCAGAAGCTGGGACAAGTAATGGGAGTTCACTCAGTTACGCTGCACTAGGGATTCGAACCATCGAACTGCCAACCTTTTTTTTTTTAAATTAAAAAAATTTTTAATTTTAATTTGAAACAAGTACAACATCTTTCTTTACATCTATAGAAAGTGTATCAGTCGACCTTTTTGATCGACAAGCTCAGCATCTTAGCCCGGGAGCCACCGCATCCCTCGATCCATGACTAGCCTAATATTAAAAGGGTCGTCAAAGCAGCAGAAATACATTAAGACGTGGGCTCTGAAGACACTGTTGAGTCAAAGATGAGTCGTGAATTTCCAAAGGTTCATGAATTCAGAGTAGTTTCCTTGGCGTTTGTGTCAAGTCAGAATGGAATTTTGGAAAGTAACCAAACACACCCCTCGGCTGTCGATAGCTTCATTATTTTGCAACATATCTGTCTGCTGCCTTTCTTTATCAAGTGGAGGATATCTCCTCCTACTAACAGTTTTAGTAAAAGGCACAGGTTTTCAGGAGCTGCAACCACCTCATCAGAGCCATTGAGTTAGTCTGAAAAGAGGCTACAGACTCCTGCTCTTTTCCCCCCATTGATTAACAGGGCTCTCCTCTTACAGAGCTGAGGTAGCGCAGTGGTTAAATGCAGCACTGCAGGCTACTTCAGCTGACTGCAGTACTGCAGTTCTGCAGTTCGGCTGTTCAAATCTCACCGGCTCATGGTTGACTCAGCCTTCCATCCTTCCGAGGTGAGTAAAATGAGGACCCAGACTGTGGGGGCGATATGCTGACTCTGTAAACCGCTTAGAGAGAGCTGAAAGCTCTATGAAGCGGTATATAAATCTAACTGCTATTGCTACAACACCTGGGAAATAGAGAACATAGAAGAATAGAGTTGAAAAAGACCTTGAAGGTCTTCTAGTCCAACCCCTACGTCTGAGACCCTACGTCTAATAGGACCATGATGGCAAACCTATGGCATGCATGCTGGAAGTGGCATGCAGAGCCATCTCTCTGGGCACACCAGCTGTTGCCCATTGCTCCTCCGGGTTCCGATGCACATGCGCGCCAGCCATCTGGTCTTCGTGTGCATATGCATGCAAGAAACCGGAAGACCAGGTGACCAGCACACATGCACATGCCGAAAACCGGAAGCTCAGTTTCCTGGTGCTGACATGCACGCCAGGGAGCTGCTCTTCCAGTTTCTGGCACTCTCCCCCCCACCCCGTGAATACGCGCTCCAGTTTTGGCACTCAGTGCCGAAAAGATTTGCCAACACTGTAATAGGGTATATTGATCAAACCTATTAGGATTGATCAAATGATTAAATTGGTCAAATGATTAATACTGGGATGCATCATAATCTGGGGTAGCAATAGCACTTAGCACTTAAGTCTTATATATCGCTTCATAGTGCTTTACAGCCCTCTCTCTGTGGTTTACAGAGTCAGCCTATTGCCCCCAGCAATCGGGGTCCTCATTTTATGGACCTCGGAAGGATGGAAGGCTGAGTCAACCTTGAGCCTGGTGAGATTCGAGCTGCCAAACTACAGCAGCCGGCAGTTGGCAGAAGTAGCCTGCAGTACTGCACTCTAACCACTGCACCACTGTGGGATGGTTTAAGTTTTAGATAAGAAGATGGAAGATTTCCAATTTCTCATGTGGAAGGTGTATGATTTTTTTTAAATTTTATTTTTCACCCAAAGTCTTGGGCATCTCCCAAAGAGAAAGAAAATGGTCCCTTGATGTAAAGCAGGTTTTAAGACATCTGCGCTATCAGTGTTATCACAGATCCCCCAGCTCATCTTGAAGAAACCAGTTGCTGCAATCCAAGCCATGCTTACACCAGAGCGGAAAAATTAGAAAATCTGTTGGCTCAGCCGGGAAAGCTTTCCAAGTATATATAGAAAGGCAGACTTGCTCTCATAGATTCCATCAGGAGACAAGCAGTGCAAAACAGCCAGCTACGTATTTGCTTAGTAGTTCATCCCAACCCCTAGAGGAGATGGAAAGATTTCATCCAATGCATAGAATTCCCCAAGTGAAGTCATGGCTTATTGCAAATACTTAATCAGCAGTAGATAAAAGTTAACAGATCAAATAATCATGCAATTGCACAATTCCTCAGAGGCAATCTGACAGTTAATCTTAGGTTTTCATTCAGTTAGAAAACAGTCAACAAGTTATTCCTTTCCGTCGTCCTTTTCGAGGAAAACGATGGTTATTTATATTGGTCCGATTACCGGTTTATCAGTTTGGTCGAGTGGTTAAGGCACCAGACTATAAACCAGGACACTGTGAGTTCTAGTTCCACCTTAGGCGTGAAAGCTGACTGGGTAACTTTGGGCCAATCACTAGGAGATAGTGAGTTCTAATCCTGCCTTAGACATGAAAACCAGTTAGATGGCTTTTGGCCGATCACCAGGAGCCAGTGAGTTCAAGTCCCACCTAAGACAGGAAATCTGGCTGGGTGACTTTGGGCCAATCGCTAGGAGATGATGAGTTCTAGTCCTGCCAGATATGAAAACCAGTTAGATGGCTTTTGGCCGATCACCAAGAGCCAGTGAGTTCTAATCCCACTTTAGGCATGAAACCTGGCTGGGTAGTCTCTCTCTCTCTCAGCCCAACACACTTCACAGGATTGTTGTTGTACAGAAGATAGGGGGAGAAAATAGTATGTTTGCTGCCTTGAGTTATTTATAAACAATAAGATGAAATGCAATAAATAAAATCAAATTACTTTAGGCAAGTTTTATCCTGGATCCATTCAAGGATATCATAATTGGATATCAAGTTTATGTCTGATAAAACTTTCTTTCATATCAGCAGTTCTCTGCCTGCTAGGCTCAGGTGGGTTTCCATCCTCCTCCTGTTCAGGTAGTAGCCCAGGTAATTTCATATTTAAACATGTTGGGCTCAGTCTTAATGCCCCTTTATAAGATGTCACTGGCCACTAAGTGCAAAGGGACGTTTCCCAACAATGCAATATGATCAGACCATACATTTCAGGTCTCTTTGGCAGCCGAGCCCACCTTGATGACACGAGAGGCATCCCCATGCTTGTAGACATCAATCCAGTTGGTTTGTTCTTGAGACCAAGGCGCTGTTGAGACCAACTTCAAAGCCGCTGGATCTTCCCCACTGCTCTCCAACACAAATGTGAAAAAAAGATAAAACAAAATCACCTTGTACTGCAGTTGCCCTGTGCAATCGGACAATACCCCCAAAAGATAACAGACAAGATGTTCCAAAGTGTCTTAGGGATCTTCCGCTTGATAGATTTAACAGAACAATAGTGTGCGACGAGACCTTGAAGGTCTTCTATTCCAACCCCTCTGCTCAAGGAGGAGACCCTATTATTTCTGACAAATGGTTGTCCAATCTCTTCTTTAAAAAAGAACTTCCTACCTTGGCAATACTCAACACCTTCGTTTGCTGAGGTGGCGCTGTGGTTAGGGTGCAGTACTGCAGGCCACTTCAGGTGACTGTTATCTGCAGTTCAGCGGTTCTAATCTCACCGGCTCAGGGTTGACTCAGCCTTCCATCCTTCCGAGGTGGGTGAAATGAGGACCCAGACTGTGGGGGCGATATGCTGACTCTGTAAACCGCTTAGAGAGGCCTGAAAGCCCTATGAAGCGGTATATGTCTAACTGCTATTGCTATTGCCTCTCTAGCCTTGCACGAAGGTTGTGTTTAGGTTGTGTTGGGTTGGGTTTATTGTCACTACACCTCATACAGTGAAATTAAATCCCATCTTTAGTGTACATTATAACTATAAAAATAAAACACAAACACGCATCCTTCACATTGTATACAATTCCCGCAAGGTGCCTAATTACCAAATTCACACATTCTCTGGGTCGTTCAATACACTGAATTACAGCCGGATCAAACCAGCTGAGTTCACACAACCAACTAAAATCCAAGACTGGGTGGGGAAAACAAACCATAACTGAGATTGAAAAACCCTAAACCCTGGGTCCTGTACCCGCTAGGTTTATCACCGACCTGATTCTCTAGGTGTGAGGCATCCTCGCTACCTCTGCAAATTGCTCCCTTGTGCTTCTCCCATTCCTCAAATTTCTCCTCCACTTCTCACATTCCGCCTCATACCTGGGGATCGGGTTTTAAATTGCACCAGGGCACATTCGTGCCTCCTGTGCTCCGATCCTGCCTCAGAGTCCCACAGCAGAGAAAAAGAGGGAAAAACCAGAGGGACGGAAGGGATCTCTCTCTCTCTCTCTTTCTCTCTCTCTTCCCATCTCTCTCTCTGTCTCTCTCTCTCCCCTCATCTCTCTCTCTCTCTTCCCATCTTTTTCTCTCTGTGTCTCTGTGTGTGTCTCTCTCTTTCCCTCTCTCGCTCTCTCTCCCCCTCTCTCTCCCTCCCTCCCTTTCTCTCTCTCTCTCTGTCTCTCTCTTCCTATCTCTCTTTTTCTCTGTGTGTGTCTCTCTTTCCCTCTCACTATCTCACTCTCCCCCCTCTCTCTCCCTCTCCCTCCCCCTCCCTCCCCTTTTCTCTCTCTCTGTCTTTCTCTCTCTCTTCCCATCTCTCTTTTTCTCTCTGTCTCTCTGTGTGTGTCTCTCTTTCCCTCTCACTCTCATTCTCCCCCTCTCTCTCCCTCTCTCTCCCTTTCTCTCTCTCTCTCTGTCTCTCTCTTCCCATCTCTCTTTTTCTCTGTGTGTGTCTCTCTTTCCCTCTCACTATCTCACTCTCCCCCCTCTCTCTCCCTCTCCCTCCCCCTCCCTCCCCTTTTCTCTCTCTCTGTCTTTCTCTCTCTCTTCCCATCTCTCTTTTTCTCTCTGTCTCTCTGTGTGTGTCTCTCTTTCCCTCTCACTCTCATTCTCCCCCTCTCTCTCCCTCTCTCTCCCTTTCTCTCTCTCTCTCTGTCTCTCTTTTCCCATCTCTCTTTTTCTCTGTGTGTGTCTCTCTTTCCCTCTCACTATCTCACTCTCCCACCCTCTCTCTCCCTCTCTTTCCCCCTCCCTCTCTCTCTCTCTCTCTCTGTCTCTCTCTTCCCATCTCTCTTTTTCTCTGTGGGTGTCTCTCTCTGTGTGTCTCTCTCTTTCCCTCTCCCTCTCTCTCCCCCTCCCTCTCTCCCCTTCCCCCTTTTGTGTGGTGTGTGTCTGTCTGTCTCTCTCTCTCTTCCCATCTCTCTTTCTATCTCCCACTCTGTCTCTCTCTGTCTCTCTCTGTCTCTCTCTCTCCTAATCTCTCTGTCTCTCTCTTCCCATCTCTCTTTTTCTCTGTGGGTGTCTCTCTCTGTGTCTCTCTCTCTTTCCCTCTCCCTCTCTCTCCCTCTCTCTCTCTCCCCCTCCCTCTCTCCCCTTCCCCCTTCTGTGTGGTGTGTGTCTGTCTGTCTCTCTCTCTCTTCCCATCTCTCTTTCTATCTCCCACTCTGTCTCTCTCTGTCTCTCTCTCTCCTAATCTCTCTGTCTCTCTCTTCCCATCTCTCTTTTTCTCTCTCTGTCTGTGTCTCCCTCCCTCTCCCTCTCTCTCTCCCCCGCTCCCTCCCTCTTTCTCTCTCTCTCTCCCCGTCTTCAACTTCTCCATATAGCCTTACTTACGGAGCAAGAGGACATAACCAGCCCGCAGCGTCCTGAAAGGGACTTAGCAGCAGCAAATGCAGGAGCGGAAAAGTTGAAACTTCCCTCCGCGGCGGGCAAAACCCAACTGAGCCTCTTGCAACTTTAGCGAAGTGGGTTGTAGAGCCGCGGGGCGGGGCGGCGGCGACCCAAAAGGAAACCGGGGCAGGACCAATCCCTTAAAGGAACACGCGAACACCCTCCCTCCCCCCCCTCTCTCTCCTCCCTCCCTCCTCCCCCCAGCTCCCCCCCCAGAGCCGGGGACCCCGGTAAGGTCTCCGTTGGCTTCTCGCTTTCTGTCCCCCCGTCCCCCCCCCCGCTTTCCTCGAGCAGTGATTTTCGGCAACACCCGCCTCGTCTGAAAGTTGGAAAAGGTCCCCCGGGGCTGGGGGCAGAGTTAGCCTTCCCTAATTCTTATTCACGCCTTTGCTTCCGAGGGAGTTTGCGTCTTATTTACGCCTTGGCTTCGGCGCTTTAAATATTTGTCGGCTGTTTTCCGTTAGAAACATGCCAAAGAAGAGTTGTTGTTGTTGTTGTTATTGTTATGTGGTTAATCTTTGGTGGGATTCACAGCCTTTGGGGCTGGTTGGTAGCTCAACAACTCGAGTCCTAACCAAGGATGATGATGATGATGATGATGATGATGATGATGATGATGATGATGATGATGATGATTAGGTTAATCTTTGGTGAGATTCCCAGCCTTTGGGGCTGGTTGGTAGCTCAACAGCTCGAGTCCTAACCAAGGACCTAGGAACTGTTAAGGTAACGTCGGAGGATATAAGCTGTTCCAAGTAGGGTGGGTTTTGGTAGAATCAGAATGTTCAAGTCTGATAAATTTAAAATTTCCAAATTGCGAGGTAGCCCTTTGGGTATTGCTCCAAGGGCTCCAATTACAATCAGGACAACACAAGATGATGATGATGATGATGATGATGATGATGATGATGATGATGATGATGATGATGATGATTAGTTCAGCTACTGCAAGAGTTTGCAATGGTTACTGCAAAATGTCAGCGGTCTTGTGTCCGGGCTTGTCCTTTCCTTATTTATTTATTTCATCAATGTGTTAAAGGAGGAGGAGGGGGGGGGGAAGAATCTTGGATGAAAAAGAAAAGCACAATATTTTGATCTTTTAAGCATGTGTGTGTGAGATTATTACATAACCCTGATCCATAACAAGATCTAATATGAACTGATCTGAACCTCCAGAAGTTGTAAATGCTCCAACACTGGAAGTTTTTAAGAAGAGATTGAATAACCGTTTGTCTGAAGTGGTGTAGAGTTTCCTGCCTAAACAGGAGGTTGGACTAGAAGACCTCCAAGGTCCCTTCCAACTCTGTTATTCTATTCTATTCCATTCCATTCCATTCTATTCATCTTCATAATCACAAGGGAATCATGCTGAATTGAAGGGGGAAAATGGATGAGCAAAGGCTAGTCTAAAAAAAAATGACTATTTTCCCCAAATATCACTTTGCTCCCACTCTTAACGTTTTCATCATTAAGCTTGAAATGTACATTCCAAAAACAGATCAATGGTATCCAATTTTCTACACAGGGAAAACCATCCTTTGTTTTCTCAGTCAATTGACACCAAAATGTATTCTTGGGCAATGGCCAAGAAAGATGGCTGGGGTTTTGTGTTGAATTCCTTCTTGGTTTCTAGCCATGGTTAAACGCCACATGTGTTGGACCACAGTTCCTCCTTCCCCAGCCAACTTGGTTATGGCTAGCTGGGGATAATCAAAATTGCAGTCTGCTCGGATCGGGGTTGCCTAAGGTTACCTTAAAGCCATTTCCACAATATTCTTATTCTAGATGTGTACCACAATTGATCCCCAAATTTATGCTGCTAAGGGAAACATAGGTTAAGTGAGTTTGCCTCATTTTTATGTCTTTTCTTGCTACCATTGTTAAGTGAATCATTGCAGTTGTGAAGTTAGTAATGCAGGCTTATTCAGTGACTCTGGCTTCCCCATTAACTTTGCTTGTCAGAAGGTTGCAAAAGTTGATCCCTTGACCCCAGGACACTGCAACCATCATAAATATGAGTCAGTTGCCAAATGTCTGAATCCTGATCATGTGACTATGGGGGGGGGATGCTGTAACAGTTCTAAGTGGGGAAAACTCTTAGTGAAAAGTGAAAAGTCACTTTTTTCAGCATTCTTGTAACTTTGAATGGCCACTAAATGAACTGTTGTAAGTTGAGGACTATCTGTATAATATCAGAAGAGGCATGTGGTAGGTTTTTAAGGCATAACATCTTCCTTTTCAGTGGAATTCTGATCTTAATTATCATGGAGCATTTAGGTAAAAGGTATAGGTTCCCCTTGCAGATATGTTGTAGTCGTTCCTGACTCCAGGGGGCAGTGCTCATCTCCGTTTCAAAGCCAAAGAGCCAGCGCTGGTCATGTGGCTAGTAGGACTAAATGCCAAAGGCGCACGGAATGCTGTTACCTTCCCACCAAAGTGGTCCCTATTTTTCTACTTGCATTTTTTACGTGCTTTGAACTGCTAGGTTGGCAGAAGCTGGGACAAGTAACGGGAGCTCACTCCATTACACGGCGCTAAGGATTTGAACTGGTGGCCTTTCTGATCGACAAGCTCAGCTTCTTAGCCACTGAGCCCCCGCATCCCATGGAGCATTTAGGATTGCGCAAAAGACTAGAAACGCCCAGATTCAAGTTCTCAATTTCCTCAGGAAGTTTCTCTGGTGTGAGTCTGCATTAGTCACAATCTCTTAGGCAGCCTTTCTTACCTGAACAGTGAAGGTGACTAGATGGATAATCATGCGTGATCCCTTGAGCAAAAGGAAAAAGAAAAGGCAAGATGTAAATAAGCAATAAAAACGAATGGCCTTAGCTGCAGGTGCTGTCTGGAGCCTACATACAAGGCAGATCGTCCAAGTTTCGTTTGAGTTATGACTCTTAAGACCTCAGGGAATGGGTGATGCATAAAACTCTGAGAGAGCACATTCTTTTGAAGGTGGCTGATCCTAGGCAGATAGAATGAAGCTTGCACTGCATAAAACCCCCTTTCTTTAGATGTTCTTCAGCTTTTGAGACCATTGGTAGGTAGCAAGTAGAAAAATAAGGAACCAAGAGTTTGCTCGTCCCATCCCTCTGTTTCCGAAAGGCGTTTCCTGCTTAAATTTTGAACGTTAATCTTATGTTATCAGCACGAGAAAGGAGTTTCTTGAAATGAAGCATTGGGGAGGGATGACCTCTTGCCGGAGTTATCTTCTGCCTCATCAATCATCTCTTTAGATGCCTGATTTGATGTTGGCTCCAGAAGCTTTCCACTCATGTGCCCAAGGGTGTATGGGTTCACCCCCCCCCCCGGCAGGTCTTGTGATCACATCACTCTGAGCCATAATTCCATTGTCATTTGGTCTGGCTTAGCACATTTTATTTCACATCAATGCTGGACTTTCCATTTTACCATCTTTAGCATGGAATTTGAATGCATAACCCAGTGGTAGTCAACCTGGTCCCTACCGCCCACTAGTGGGCGTTCCAGCTTTCATGGTGGGTGATAGGGGTTTTGTCCGATACTGAAGCACTTTCCTTTTTTTTAATTTAATTGACTTTTTTAAAAAAGAAATTTATAGCATTATTTAAAAACATTTTCATTAGGTTTTCATAAAATCACCGTTACTGTGGAACCGGTGGGCGGTTAGAAAATTTTACTACTAACAGAGATACAAAAGTGGGCGGTAGGTATAAAAAGGTTGACTACCCCTGGTCTAAACTATTTTTTCTGCACGTCAATAAGGCCATCAACTGATCAAAGAACATGTCAATTAATCCAGCCACAGTCCAAATCACCCACATGATCTAAATTAGCTTTAATACAGTGTCCTTTCTTTTAACCTTAGCAACTTTTAAGATGTGTGGACTTCAACTCCCCCAGTATGCTGGCTGGGGAATTTGGGGAATTGAAGTCAATCTTTCCATCCCATCTCCCCACCCCACCCCCACCCAGGTCAGAACCCATCATTCCCTCTCCTACCAACTAATCTCAACTGTCAGTAACTTGTCTTTCCATCTCCCATGCCATCCAATACAACTGATGAAGCTTCTGGGATAGGAAGCAAAAGGTCTTTTTCTTCCTCCTCCTCAAAAAAATTCAGTCCAGTTGCCTTTTCAAAAATAAAAAGCATTTTTGAGACAACTGTGACCTGCATAACTGAGAATCTCCATAGACACATATTTGAAAGTTTCTAAGTTTTTACAAGCACTGCTGTGATAGAGTTTTTGGTAATTGTCTATGGAGATTCTCAGTCATCCAGGTCATGGTTGTCTCAAAGGTATTTTATTTAAGAGGAAATTGGACTTTCTGGTTTTTTTTCCTTTGAAGGAGTTTCGCTTCTCATCCTAGAAGCTTTCTTCAGCTCTGACTGGATGATGAGGAAAGTCAAAGGTGAACAAGCTTCTTGAACGGGAAGTAAGACATCTTCAAAGAGAATCCAGAAAGCCCAGTTGCCTCTTGAAAAAGCACCTTTTACCAAAGGCAATTATTGGTAATGTTATTTCCCATGCTGACCAGCAATTACGAGAAGACTGAAAGAAAATAGATGCAAGAGAAAGATGTTCAAATCTGCAGCAAAATGTTATAAACTAGATTCCCTGGGCCCTGATATTATCAAGGGCAATTTTTTGTGATTTCACATGTATTGGTTAGAGGGTTTATTTTTATCCAGATAGGTAAAGGTAAAGGTTCCCCTCCCATATATGTGCTAGTCATTCTAAACTCTAGGGGGCGGTGTTCATCTCTGTTTCAAAGCCAAAGAGCCAGCGCTGTCTGAAGACATTTCCGTGGTCATGTGGCCAGCATGCCTCAATGCCGAAGATGCATGGAACGCTATTCCCTTCCCACCCAACAATGGTCCCTATTTTTCTACTTGCATTTTTTACATGCTTTCGAACGGCTAGGTTGACAGAAGCTGGGACAAGTAACAGGAGCTCACTCCGTTATGTAGCACTTGGGATTCGAACCGCCAAACCACCGACTTTTCTGATCGACAAGCTCAGCATCTTAGCCACTGAGCCACTGCGTCCCTTTTATCAGGATAAAGCTACCAAAAAAAAAAGTTCACTTTAGTCTCTTAAATTGGGACTCTTGAAACAAGAAGATAACCGATATCCAATCTCAAGCTAGTTAAGATGAGTTGAGCTTGGATGGTGTGATTATTTAGCCGAACACATCTGTAAAGGGCCTGATTGAATGAGATGGCTGAGGTTTCTTCTGCCTTCCAGGCACAAATTCCTGGCTTCTGCCTGTCACTGCTAACTGCTGGACTGTTGTACCAAAAGGAATTGGAAAATTGTGTGGACTGTGACCTCTCTGGCCTTTTGGGCTGTTGGCTTAGCAGGGCAACCTTGTTATTCTAGGATGAGGAAACGGGGTTTTGGATCCAAGCAGAATCAGGAACTGCTCAATGTAGAATGAAAACAGCCTTTGATTTTTTTTTTAAAGGATAATAATAAAACAGCTGCCTGGTTTGGAGCACTGTATGTGGATGGCACCCTAAATCTGGGGATCTTTGGAAGCAAAGTCTGTGCTCTGGTGTTCAACTATGGGGTATCTCATCCCCAGACAGCTGTTTCTGCTTACTTAATTAACATGGGCATGTTAGCGAGTCTCTGGTGGCTTCCCCAGACCTCCCTTCCCTGCACGGAGGCAGCCCTAGCCAACTAGCTATCTCTCACCCAGATGCTGCTCCTTCCCAGACTCCTCCTTTGATCTTGGGGGCCCAAGTATCCTGGTTAAGGACTGCAGTGACGCTATTCTCTTTCTGTTGCTCTGATAAACAGCCAGTGGCTTTATCAGACAAAACCAGTCTGTCTCCTGGTCCCAAACAAGGAAGCTTTGTCTAGAAAGGGTGAGGGTAAAAAATTTCTTGCCTCTGGGGATTACCTTTGGAAGGTAACCCTGTACTGGATAGGCAAACTCCAATGTTTATTTCTTATTTTTTTTATTTATTTAGTTTGTCAAACATGTACAAGATAGCAGGTATAATAAGTATGTCCATTTGACATGAACAAAGGAAAGGAGTATAAATAAATGGGGGCAGTAGGACAGGCACATTAGGCACGCTGGTGCGTTTATGCACGCCCCTTTTACGGACCTCTTGGGAATGGGGTGAGGTCCACGCTAGACAGTTTAAGGTTAAAGTTATGGGGGTTTGGGGATGTAACAACAGAGTCAGGTGGAGCATTCCAGGCATTGACCACTCTGTTGTTCAAGTCGTATTTTCTGCAATCAAGTTTGGAGCGGTTTCCCTTGAGTTTGTATCTATTTTTTGCCTGTGTATTATTGAGGTTGAAGTTGAAGCAGTCATTGACAGGTAGGATGTTGTAGCAGACAATTTTGTGTACTATGTTTAGGTCAGATCATAGGCAGCGTAGTTCCAGGTTGTCCAAGGTCAAAATTTCAGGGCCAATGGCATTAAGGGATTCTATTGTGAGCAGAGGAGTGGAGGACTCTTCTCGTGAAATACCTCTGGATCTGCTCAATCATATCAATGTCCAATATACAGTCTGGATTCCAAGCAGATGAACTGCATTCGAGAATTGGTCTGGCAAAGTTTTTGTATGCTCTAATCAGCATACATGTCCAAATACGTCTTATTTCGGCAGGCTTCTCTCTTGCACCCGAGACCTGTTCCTTGCTATTTGCAGCCTCGCTTAACAGTGTTATGTTCAAGAAGAAGAGGCAGCTGCCATTGTTTGTAGAGGTTTATTTGTATTCATATTTACAGACTAAGCACATGGGGAATCCAGAATGATTAAAAAGTAAAAGCAAGAAACAATGGGTGGAAACTAATCAAGGAGAGAACCAACCTAGAACTAAGGAGGAATTCCCAGACAGTGAGAACAATTAACCAATGGAAAAGCTTGCCTCCAGAAGTTGTGGAGGCTCCATCCCTGGAGATTTTTCAAATCAAATAACTTAATTGTGGTTGGTCATTAACCATAAGAACTGGAGATTTTTAAGAAGAGGGCCATTTGTCTGAAATGGGATAGACTCATCTGCTTGAGCAGAGGGTTGGACTAGAAGACCTCCAAGGTCCCTTCCTACTCTGTTATCCAACATCTTCTCCTGCTTTTCTTCTAGGGTTCTATGTAGCTTCTATAAGGATCTTTATTCAGCCAAGAAACCCAGAAAAAGTCAACGGCAACTCACTTCCATATCTTTGCCAAAGGAAGAACACGAGCCTATCTATCAACAGTAATCTATCAACACAGTTCTATCAACAGCTATCAACAAATCCTGAGAATGTAGAGTCAGGGAAAAAGGTCATTACAGGAGATGTTACAAAAAAACATTCCTGAGTCCAAAGGAGAGGGGAAAACTTAAGAAAAAGACTCCGATGAACTCCACCTTAATTAGGCTTGGTATATTGAGCTAAAAAAATGCTTTCAAGGCTCTACACTACTAGCATGGAAGATCTTTCCAGAAATCCAAGGGTTTCTTATTTCCCGAGTTTGCCTGCTTAACACGTCTCACACCCATGAGCTAAGCTCAACCAAAGGAGTTTTTAATTTTTATCCAGCCCCAGATGCTACTTTTTGGAATGCAGGCTTGGCTCACCAAGTCAAAGGTCAAACGTTGACCTGGAAAAAAATTGCACACATTTGGTTTAAACTATACCTTGGGGGCTTCACTTCATAAGGGTTTGGGTTTGCCTTACGGGTAGGGTTTTGTTATTTATATACATTCTCTATTTTATATGCAGCGTGAGACAATTCCTCTTCACTCAATGTGGCCCCAATTCCTCTTCACTCAACGTGGCCCAGGCAAGCCAAAGATTGGAAAAACCTGCTTGAGACTGGCACCCATAGAAGGACCATGGTAGCAATACTTGTATGCATGTTGACTTACCACTGTTCTTTGGTGATTAAATAGAAGGAATAATGCCTTGTGTGCATTACTGTGGTGGCGCTGTGGTTAGAATGCAGTACTGCAGGCTACTTCTGCTGATTGCCAGCTGCCACTTTTAATCTCACCAGGCTCAAGATTGACTCAGCCCTTCCATCCTTCTGAGGTCAGTAAAATTAGGACCCAGATTGTTGGGGGCAAGAGGCTGACTCTGTAAACCACTTAGAGAGGGCTGTCAAGCACTGTAAAGCGGTATATAAGTCTAAGTGCTATTGCTATCACAGGTGTGGCTGACAGCATAAGAAAAACAAGGGGCATAGAAACTTCGGAAAATAAAATATGGATAATATGTGGAATACGGAGACAAACTAGATGTTCGCCGGATTGCAGAAGTAAAAACCATCTATAAGTCTAAGTGCTATTCCTTCCTTCCTTCCTCCCTTCCTGCCTGCCTGCCTGCCTGCCTGCCTGCCTGCCTGCCTGCCTGCCTGCACCGTGGTTACAATGCAGTATTGCAGGCTAACTCTGCTCACATTGCCAGGAGTTTGATTCCTCACTGGCTCAAGGTTCTCATAATATGCTGCACCCCAACGTATCAACCATATTGGGTTTTATTTAATAGAGCCATTATTTATTTAATGGTGGCACAGTGGTTAGAATGCAATAATTGCAGGCTAATTCTGCCAACTGCCAGCAGTTCGATCCTGACTGGCTCAAGGTTGACTCAGCTTTCTATCCTTCCAAGGTCGATAAAAATGAGGAGCCATATTGTTGGGGCAATACACTGACTCTGTAAACCACTTAGAGAAGGCTGTAAAGCACTGTGAAGCAGTATATAACTCTAACTGCTATGGCTATTGGCTCCCTCCCAGACCCCTGACACAAATTTATCTCAAGTCCACCAAATCCCATTTCTAAATACCATTGGGGGGTGGGAATAGGATCTCTTTTTAATCAAATGGAATAATGCAGATGTAATTTCCCAGTGTTGCATTTGGTGGTGTTTATCAGTGGCTAAGATGCTGAGCTTGTCGATCAGAATTGGGCAGTTTGAATCCCTAGTGCCACATAACGGAGTGAGCTGCCGTTACTTGTCCCAGCTTCTGCCAACCTAGCAGTTTGAAAGCACATAAAAATGCAAGTAGAAAAATGGGGACCACCTTTGGTGAGAAGGTAACAGCATTCCGTGTGCCTTGGGTGTTTAGTCATGCCGGGCACATGATGATGGAGACGTCTTCGGACAGTGCTGGCTCTTCGGCTTTGAAATGGAGATGAGCATTGGGAATGACTAGCATCTATGTGCAAGGGAAACTGTTACCTTTACCTTTATCAGTGTTCTAGTCTAGCCACCATTCTGGAAAATTCACTCTGAAGTCTCTCATCCCAGCATTTACCCAACCCTGCTTAACTTAGGAGCTGAGATAATTCCCTACCATCTGCTGAGATTCCTGAGGAAAACATATTTATTTGCTTCAGATCTGGATTAGGTTTCTTTGGTTCCACCACAAAACCGCGCTCGAATAAACCGCGCTCGAATAAACCGCATAGCTGACATCATCAACAGGGCGACAACAGCGCAGAGACAGAAGCACACTGTAAACGCTAAACCTAAAATTAACACCTAAACCTAACCCCCCTAAACCTAATCCTAATCCTAAACCTAACCCTTAACCTAACCCTAAACCTAACCCTTAACCTAACCCTAACCCTAATCCTAACCCTTAACCTAACCCTAAACATAACCCTAACCCTTAACCTAAACCTAACCCTAACCCTTAACCTAACCCTAAACCTAACCCTTACCTTAAGTTGAATTGGCTTGCTTTCAAAGCGCTATTTAAAGCGCCCTTCTTTCTCCGCGCTGGCTGTTGTCGCCCTGTTGATGACATCAGCGACGCGGTTTAATCGGGCGTGGCTTAGTCGAGCGCGGTTTTGACGGGTCACGGGTTTCTTTTATCTCAAAGCAGCTATCTCTGCCATTATTTTCATATACTCTGGCCTCCTTTTTGATTATTCTCTGTCCTGCATAAATATGATCAATTTTGGTTATTGTGTTGCACCTGGAGACCTTTTCCTACTTAAATCTGCTGAGGACGGCGGTATGCTATTAGAAGCATAATAAAAAATATGTTGTTCTTAAAATAAAATGGAAAGATCTAAAAAACTCAGGCATTTCCTAACACAAGACTTCTCGGTATACAGCAAAATATGTTGTACATACAAGACCCGTTCCATAGACTCTTCCTCTCTTTCTTGGTCCCATATGACTTAATAAAAATAGCTTGGCAAGAGATTTGAGTACGAGAAACGCTGAAACATTTAATAGAGGTTAAAAATCTGATTGAAGTACGAGAGGGGGAATCTGGCTAAAGAAAAGGAAAAGGATAGTGAAGGTTTCATGTGTCACATAGAGCTGTTGATTTTGGATTAGAATTTTCTAACCAGGCGCCAGAAACTGGGCGCCTAGATGGTGCCGGGAAATCGGTTCAGATGGAGCCCCAAATGAGCAGGTTTCCCCCCCCCCCCAATTTCCATGAAGCGTTTTTGCAGTTTCTTGGAATGAACTCCCCCCCCCATTCAATTACAATGGTGGTAGTTTTGCAAAACACAACATTACAATCTTTTTGGGGATTTAGTGCTAGGTTGAGAAATGTCCTTGCATCACCCCCCCCCCCGCCCCCCATGATCCCTTCACACTTGGTTTGATGGAAGAGAATTTGCCTCTGAAACTCTCCTCCATGGAAAATATTTTGATGAAATTGACACGCACGAGAACTGTGTTTTTGCACCCATTTGATGGCCAGAATGCCAAGAGGCATGTGTGAATGTTTCAGTCTGTCAGCTGCCACTTTACGCTTGCTTGTTGGGATTCGCTACCATGCAGTGACAGTCTGCCATGAACTCTGGGGAGGAGGAATGGGAAGAGGAAGACTTGGGGGGGAAGCAAAAGTAACTACTGTATCTCTCCGAGACTCTGCTTCAAGTTCACCTAGCCGGTGCCAGAGGTGGGTTCCTACCAGTTCGCACCTATTCGGTAGAACTGGTTCATCAAATCTACCGAACCGGTTAGAAGAGGACCCGGAAAGCAGGCCACACCTACAGAAAAGGTTCCAAACTTTTTTGAAACCCACCACTGGTCCTTGGATATGATTATTCTACACTATCATGCTCATATTTATAAAACTCAGTTCCTCTGTGAAAGGTAAGGATGACTACTGAGTTTTTGTGCAATCAGAACATTGCGTGTGTTGAAGTTGTTTTAACGCAAACCAAAGATGCCTTTAAAAAAGAAGTTTACATCATATTCTTATGCATGCCAGGGATGTGTGTAAGGTAATTTAAGGTGATTCTGACAAGTGTCGTCGGCATCTTCATATACGGTCACATGGGCGGCAAGCCACTCCCATCTGGTCACATGGGTGGCAAGCCACTCCCACAAAGGAGGCCACACCCACAGAGTAGGTTCGAACAATTTTTGAAACCCACCACTGGCAACTGCATACCAACCTAAGCTTGAAGTGACCATTGTTCTGACTGAGGCTTCCCCAAAAAGCACGAAGCAGATTCCTGGTGCCGGCAAAACCCCTTTGATTAATGAATGTGAATTCCTCTCATTCACCTTCAGCAAAGGCCTGGCAAACAGTCTTTCAAAGGTGAAGTTATGATCACCTTATCTAGCTTGGAAAGCTGTCATGTAAATATTTTCCAAATGCAGTGCTGTGCAAGGAAAGACTTGGCACAGCGTCTCTGAGATTCACGGACAGATCTTCACACTCCTGAAACGAATGAACAAATGGATTGTTTCCTGCAAAAGCCCACTCCCCTTTCGCTCCTCTTTTATTTCCTATGGGAGGGGCCATTCACAGTCCACCTGTGGCTTTACTCCCAAGTCGACCCTGATTTCTTAGCTGTTCTTTTCTTCCGGCAGCTCTGTGCATGCGCACACTGGAAACAGCCTCCAGCTGTTCCTCTGCCTCACTGCTGTCTAGCTGCAAAGGCAGCTGAGAACTGCCAGATGGCCTTGGCCCCACCTCTGCCTCCGACACAGAGCCCTCATCTGAGACTTCCCTATCTCCAGGGCTGGCCTATGTTCCTTCCCAACCTTCTCACTGTCCGACTCTGCTGCCAGATCTGCTGGCCACTGGTGGGTCACAACAACCATTCTGAAAACATCTTACTTGAACCTAATTGGTCATGGGGGGAGGGGGGAGGTCAGCGATGAGAGGCAGTTGAACATAGGGATTTTGGCATGTGCAATTCTCAGTTCTGGCTATGCACAACTGCAATACACTTGTCTTATGTATAATTATAGCAGGTATAATGTCATACCTTTCTCAACTAATGGAGCCAAGAATCATTCCTATTTAGAGGTTTAAGAGCTGGCATGTCTATCTTTTGCTACCAAACTTTCTAGCACCTGACAGGCTCCATTCAACCTCAATAAAAATATTGAGAGGGACATTTTCACACTAACTTTTCCAGTAAGGGTGCTACTGTTGCCAATAGCAAGGAACCCTATTCTCATGCTTTGTCTGTGCTTTCCTATTCTTGGCATAGCAGGCACCTGAGAAAAAATGATTGCATTACATCAGTGATGCTAATATTTCCCCCCCCCCTTTTTTTTTTGCAAATCTCCAAAGGAAACACCCTTTTTTCAATATTCTTATTCCTTTTCCAAGAATCCAATGTGTGAGTTAGCCTCTCCATCCTAAAGTGTATTTGCCTTCCTACTTTTGCCTATTCTCTTTTTCTGCCACTGGGCCAATAGATTCTCTTCTTCTGGACTATGTAGAATTTTAAAGATTGGGTGGATGGAAACGCAGGAGCTGGCCCTTTAGGGTAGATTAGAATTAGTCTGGATATATAACATAGAACCTCTTATTTCTCATGTCATGTCTGATCTGGTCCCAGATCAGTGGTGGGATTCAAGGAAATTTACTACCGGATCTGTGGCCATGGTGTGGCTTGGTGGGTGTGGCTTGGTGGGCATGGCAGGGGAAGGATACTGCAAAATCCCCATTCCTGGGGGAAGGATACTGTAAAATCTCCATTTCCACCCCTCTCCAGGGGAAGGATATACTGCAAAATCTCCATTTCCACCCCACTCCATGGGAAGGATATACTGCAAAATCTCCATTTCCACCCCACCCCATTAACCTGCTTTCAAGCTCCATTCTCCTGTGCAGGGTAAGAGCCAAGGTGGCGCAGTGGTTAAATGCAGCACTGCAGGCTACTGCTAGATCAGCAGTTCAGTGGCTCAAATCTCACCGGCTCAGGGTTGACTCAGCCTTCCATCCTTCCGAGGTGGGTAAAATGAGGACCCAGATTGTTGGGGGCAATATGCTGACTCTCTGTAAACCGCTTAGAGAGGGCTGAAAGCCCTATGAAGCGGTATATAAGTCTACTGCTATTGCTATTGCTAGAGGACCCAAGTCATCAGCTGGGACTCAGGAGGCAGCAGATAGATGGGGGCAGGGCCAGCCAGAGGTGGTATTTGCCAGTTCTCTGAACTACTCAAAAGTTCCTCTACCGGTTCCCCAGAACCAGTCAGAACATTGCTGAATACCACCTCTGTCTCAGATGTTTGAAGGTGACTCATTATCCTTCCATATTGGATTAGAAACTGATGGATAGATTCAAAAGGTTCTGTTAACTAAAGCAGCAACAGCTGCCTGCTACACATATGCGAGCAGCAACCAAACATAGAAAAGGTCTCTTATGCACAGTTGGCATAAACATTGGGTTAAATAATCTAAAAAACATTGGTGTTGTTTTGTTTTGTTTTTGTGCCCAGAGTGTTTGCTCTTGTTCCTCTGCTGTTTTCGGAAGTGTTGCCTTCCCTAACACCTCCACAATCATGGGATACACAATTTCCCAAAGCCAAAGATGCTGAGTCAGCTACTCCATTGTTTCAGGTAAAGGAAAACCCTGCCTGCTGTCTTGCGTGTGGCAACGGAGCGCAAATGGCTCCCGGGAGGCTTCTGGAATGCACCGAGGTGTGTACAGCCTGTTCCTTTTTCTTCCTGGAAACAGAACCAATAGAAGATCCACGGTCTTGATAGCAGTTCCTTGCCAAGCATCACAATTCTCCACTGTGGCCCGAGGATGAATTTCTTCAGTGGTACAGAAAATACCTTTGGCTTCTGTCGACTGAATTGGTGTGGCTCAAACAGGTCAAAATAGCTCGATGCTCTGCCGCCGTGATTGCCTGGCCTCTCCTTACATCACAGAAGTAGGAAATGGCCATTGGCTGCTCCCACCTGGATCAGTGGCCCCCAACCAGCCTGGTCTGGCCTAGGCAAGTGTGTGTGTGTGAGAGAGAGAGAGAGAGAGTGGCAGACACAGGCTCACAGCTCCATTTGTGTGAATGGTGCACACAATGCGCTGTCTGCTCGTGCAAATTGAACTTTGCACACGAGTAAAGGGTGTTTGAGCTAGCGCACGCAGCTTGAGCAATACCTTGAGCTGTTTGCATGGGCATAGCTTACTCACACGCATGGGGGTACACTTGGCCATTTCTCCCGTGACTCAGTTTCAAACACGTCGTGGTCCAGGGTTGGGGACCCCTGACCTGAATTATTATTAGCCAAGAGAGTGGGGTGATAAGGCAAAGTCTAAATGACCTTGGGTAGGAAAGATCTATTGGAAAATATTGAAAAGGTACCTTGGAAGATATTTAACAGGGGAAAACATTGAAAAGAGGAAGATGTTGAAAAATATGTATTGGGAGGAATATTATAGAAAAATAATTTTAACTGGGAACCAAAAATGAGGAAAGATTCTGCTTCCAAATTTTCCTTTGGGTTTCCTTTAAAAGATGTCCACTGGCGGCATGTGGCATCTTAAAATATTTCAAGGAGTGGAGCATAACATAGATGTGTGCAGTTAAAAGTCCATGCATTGTTATTGTTGTTAGTTGCAAAGTCATGTCCGACCCATCGCAACCCCATGGACAATGTTCCTCCAGGCCTTCCTGTCCTCTACCATCCCCCAGAGTCCATTCAAGCTCACACCCACTGTTTCGGTGACCTCATCCTCTGTCATCCCCTTCTTATTTTGCCCTCAATCTTTCCCAGCATTAGGCTCCACTCCAGTGAGTCCTTCCTTCTCATTAGGTGGCCAAAGTATTTGAGTTTCATCTTCAGGAACTGGCCTTCTAAAGAGCAGTCAGGGTTGATCTCCTCTAGGACCGACTGGTTGGGTCTCCTTGCAGTCCAAGGGACTCGCAGGAGTCTTCTCCAGCACCAGAGTTCCAAGGCCTCCATTCTTTGGCGCTCAGCCTTCCTTATGGTCCAACTTTCACAGCCATCCATTGCAACTGGGAAAACCATCGCCTTGACAATATGCATTTTTGTTGGTAGGGTGATATCTCTGCTTTTTAGTATGCTGTCTAGATTTGCCATAACTTTCCTCCCCAGGAGCAAGTGTCTTTTAATTTCTTGGCTGCAGTCCCCATGTGCAATGATCCTGGAGCCCAGGAAAATAAAAATCTGTCCCTACCATGCATTATGATGCTGCAAATATTGCAATACTCTGTGCTACATCAAACAAATTAAACACCTGCGTTCACAAAACACAAAGTTTGGTTAGTTTGAATCTTAATTAAGATTTTTGATGACTTAGCATGTTAGATGAACAAAAAGCATTCATGGGGTCTCTCAGCTTTCATCAGAATGATCAAAACATGCTGCAGCACTGCAGTGTGACCTCAGTCCATTTGAATATGTCAACACTACAATGCACATAGAAAAGGATTAGAAGTTATGTTGTGAGACTACTTTCAACACTCCGTCCCTTGCCCTTTTTGCAGATACTACTAGTAGGAACTAACTCAGTTGATTATTTTGGACAATAAAAATCAGTCACCCTATTAAGGGGGGATTGGGATAAACAAGCTTGTAAAAGGTAAAGGTAAAAAGTTCCCCTTGCACATATGTGCTAGTCGTTCCTGATACTAGGGGGTGGTGCTCATCTCCATTTCAAAGCCGAAGAGCCAGCGATGTCCAAAGACCGCTCCGTGGTCATGTGGCCGGCATGACTAAATGCCAAAGGCGCATGAAGCGCTGTTACCTTCCCACCAAAGGTGGTCCCTATTTTTCTACTTGCATTTTTACATGCTAGGTTGGCAGAAGCTGGGACAAGTAACGGGAGCTCACTCTGTTATATGGCACTCGGGATTCAAACCGCTGAACTGCCGACCTTTCTGATCTACAAGTTCAGCATCTTAGCAACTGAACCACCGAGTCCCTAAGCTTGTAAACACCCATCATCAACATGTCTGTTCTAAGTCATAGTGTCTCACTGAGTATTTTCTGTAGCTGGCGATGGAATTCAGAGCCATTCCAGCAAGTAAAGACAAAAGACAAATACATTGTTTAATGGTATCCAGGTCCCATTCCTTTTTTTTTCTCTCCTTTAAAAGCACATTAGAAAATTAAGCCAGTTCTGAAAGACTGGAAAATGCCAGAAGAGGTGACCCATGAGCAGACAGGTGTGTGTGGGTTCAGCATTGCTTACTCTTTAACAGATTAATAGACATGGAAGGGATCCTGTAGGTCATCTAGTCCAACCCCACACCCAAGCAGGAGACCCTACACCATTTCTGACAAATGGCAGTCCAGTCTCTTCTTGAAAGCCTCCAGTGATGAAGCCCCCACAACTTCCGAAGGCAACTTCTGTTCCATGGATTAATTGCTCTCACTGTCAGAAAATTCTCCTTATTTCTAGGCTGAATGTCTCCTTGGGTCAGTTTCCATCCATTATTCTTGTCTGACCTTCAAGTGCTTTGGAAATATAGGTTGACCCCCTCCTCTCTGTGGCAGCCCCTCCAATCCTGGACGAATGCTCTCATGTCTCCCTGTCCTTCTCTTCACTGGCCTAGCCATGCCCAGTTCCTGCAACTGTTCAGAACTCCTTCAGAAGGGGTGCACCCCTGGGTGGTTATTGTTCCTGGGTAATCATTCCATGGTAATCATTCAGCTGTCACAATTTGGCAAATGCTTCTGGGTTCACCATGACCCCATACATCATATTTAAGCTGGAGGTAGATGCCTAGAGAAGGAAAAGTAGAGTCTTCTTTAAAGGCACCCATTGCCCAAATCTGCAAGGATTTTCCTTATTCGTGTCCAACCGTAATTGAACAAGATCAAGGCACTTTGGGACTTGATCCTGTATGAACATTTTACTTTGTTTACTGGGCAGTTACATGACCTCCTACTTCAGCGTCCTCTGCCAAGTTTTTTTGTGAGGATAACTTGGAAATGGTGGGGTTTTTCGCTCCCTTTCAGGAAGCGGCTTTCACGATGGATTTCAGACAGAGTCTCCCAGGGCATCAGCTCTGGCTCAGCACCATATCTCTGGCCAGGAATTTCCTTGTTTGAAGGGAGGATGGCCAGAGCCTTGTGTTTCCGGTGCAGCAGCGGTCTTCCAGACACCTGGCTGAACTAGCAAGATTGAATGCAAGATTGAGAGACAATGTCTGTCTCTGCGGCACGACCTACAGAGAGAGGCAGGATTCCCATCTATTTCCTGCCTTGATATTCTGGAGACTTTATCAGTTTCTGCTTCACAAGGGGTGAGGGGGGGATTTGGAAGGTTTGCTGGTGGCAAAAGACAGAGGTTACTAGGGAAAGTTTGTTACAGGCCATTCCCTGTTAGGTCCATGGTCTGGAAAACATCAGTGTCAGTGTATTGTGAGCCACACATACACAGAGAGAGAAAGAGAGAGCAGAGAGAGCCACAAAGAGACAGGGAGGGAGAGAGAGACTGGGAGAGAGAGAGACAGAGAGAGAGAGATGAGAGAGAGAGAGAGAAAGACAGAGAGTGAGCTTTAAACTAAAGTCAAAGTCCTTTCAGAATGAATGAAACAAAAAAAATGTAATGTTTCTGGTTCGAAGCACAAGAAAATTTAAGAGTATCCCAGAGTCCCTTATAGAGAGATGGATGTTATAAAAAATTAATAAATAGGTAAAATAAATAAATAAGATTGGGATCAGGAATTTAGTACCTTGTCTATCTATTCAGAGAACGCTGCATACATGCTGGCTGAATTCACAGTCACATTAAGCCCGTGGTTTTTTAAAAATATTTGGTTCATCCAATATATCAAAGTAGCTCGGCTTCCTCTCATGCTGAGCCAAAAGCAAACGAAATCCATTGTGGCTTAGTGCAATGCGAGACACACACACACACAGACACACACACACACACAAACACACACACACGGGGGGGGGGGGAGAGAGAGAGATCCCTCTCAAATATCTGTGATATTTCTCATAGAACAGAATAGAATAAGATTTGCAAGAAACCTGGAAACTGCAATAGACAAAACCAAACTATATCCAGTCCATTCAAGGCAAGGGGGATATCGGAAGGGTAGACTTCACAGCTCCCTTTTCCAACCACCCATCGGTCATGAGGTCTTGCCCGTTTTAAAGAGAGGATTAAAGATCTTGAAAAGCAGCTCTGAGCTCATGAGTGCCCCCAACTTGATCAAAGAACGCCTCTGCTGAAAGCCAAACTGTTAACAGTATTTATTTATTTTTTTAAAGTAACAGAAATAAAGCCATTCTCCCAGAATCTTTTTGGATCACTAGGTGAGAAAAAGGTGGAGAGAAAGAGTGACAGGCTGTCCCGAAGCATTGAATTAGATGTGCAAGTGTATGAAACTTTAATCAGTGAACTGATCTGCCAAATGCCAGGTTTTGTTTAAGGAGCTGACAATTTTATTTACAACTGTTGAAGCAGAGGTGCGAGGGAGGGACTGACTGAATGGAAGCATGGGTGGGGAGAATGGAAGGAGTAGGAAGAGCGAAAGCAGCTGGTAGAGTCATTCTCCCACCTTGGCACCAACTTTTATGATATCTGTGCCTGTCTCGGACGGCATCCAGGGCCCAGTATTTATAAGTAGCTGTGGAGCAATTAACCATCCTCCCTCTGAGACCAGCACCTCAAAACCTTTGATTCTGGAAGAGCTGCAATTGAATAGTTTGGATCTGGGGTCCTCCCAATTTCCCAGGGAGAAAAGCAGCTCCTTCCCGGGTGGGCTACAAGCCAAACCCAAATGAGAACAGCACCCATGAAACGTGGCCGGATGACAAAACCTTGAAGTAAAGTACGATTAAAAATAATAATACGCCGAAAGATGCCCCTTTTCTACTGGCCCACAAACCGTGAGAACAAGACGGATTTACTTTGAAAGGCACTCTGCTTCGGTGAGTGTATTTGCACGACACGCTTCCACGTCGTTAATCGTGGTTTCTCAGGCCGATTTTGTGCAACCCACTGAACCGCAAACTAATTTTCACCCGCTTGCGTTATGCTCAATTGCAATGGGTAGTTGCCGGAGTTTGCACAACGCAATTTGCCGCTTGCGTCGTAGCCCTGTGAAAATTTCCCACAAAGCGATGGAGAATTTTAAGAGCCATTCTGAGAATCAGAAATGCCATTTTGTTCAGAAATTGGAAGCCTTTCTCTATTCATGGTGCTGTTGGAAGAAATGTCCATCTGGGTTCAGTTCCAAGTGGGAAGAAAGACACTGGAAACATGGAGACTGCTTGGAAAGATGGTTTTAATGGTGGGCAGAAGCACATGGTTTGAGATCCTGGGCAAAAAAAAAGGCAGAAAAAATTTTTTCGAACCTACTCTGTGGGTGTGGCCTCCTTTGTGGGAGTGGCTTGCTGGCCATGTGACCTGGTGGGAGTGGCTTGCCGGCCATGTGTTTTCTTTCTCTCTCTCTCTCTCTCTCTCTCCCTCCCTCCCTTTTGTCTCTCTGTCCCTTTTTCCTTTTTTTCTTTCGTCTCTCTCTCACACTTTTTCTTTCTTTTTTCTTTTTTTATTTCTTTCTTTCTTCCTTTTTTTCTTTTTCTTGCTCTGTGTGAGTCTGTCTGTCTGTGTGTGTGTGTGAGAGAGAGAGAGTGAGTGAGTGAGTGGTGGGTTCAAAAATTTTTGGAACCTCTTCTGTAGGTATGGCCTGCTTTCTGTGGAACCTCTTCTAACCGGTCGGTAGATTTGACGAACCGGTTCTAACCGAACCGTTGCGAAACTGATAGGAACCCACCTCTGGAACATGGGTGAGAGTGGGAGATAGATGTATACCCTCTCTTGGGCTCTGCCTTGGAGCTTCCTGTTCCTGTGTAAGAAATGTATTCTGATTGGTTGTCAGACTCCCATGGGGCTAAGTTTAATCTTGCTGGGGTGATGATGTAATGAAGGGGCTTTGGGCAATTCCTATTATGGCCGAGGGCTAATCCTACCTTTGTTGGATCTTGGGTGAGAGCATTTGCTTATGAATAGGCCTAGCTATCTCTTTATGTCTTAAGTGCTGACATCTGCTGTGGGCTATTGAGGAGGGTGGGGGCTATTAAGAATGTGTCTGCTTCCTGTCTTTAAAAAAAACATGCTTCTCCATTTCTGATCCAGGGAAATATAATATTCTGCCTTTTCAATATTTACTAGGATATTTCATTTTTCTAGGAGGGGGGCTGGGTGCGAACTTCCTACGGTGCAAACAACTGAAATAGAGAAGGAGCATGGCTTAATATCACAGCAATTCCTTGTAGGTAAGGAGCCGAGGTGGCGCAGTGGTTAGGGTGCAGTACTGCAGGCCACTTCAGCTGACTGTTATCTGCAGTTCAGCGGTTCTAATCTCACCGGCTCAAGGTTGACTCAGCCTTCCATCCTTCCGAGGTGGGTGAAATGAGGACCCAGACTGTGGGGGCAGTATATGCTGACTCTGTAAACCGCTTAGAGAGGGCTGAAAGCCCTATGAAGCAGTATATAAGTCTAACTGCTATTGCTATTGTAGAGTCGAGGTACTAAAAGTCTCCCCTAGAGTTTATATACCAGTCAATGCAAGAATTGGTGTTCACACATCAACCCAACCATGGTTTGCTTGGCATTTACACGTCTTAGTCAACGATTTAACAACATCACAAAGTCTCGATTCAGACATCAGGTTGGGTCACAATATGGTCCTTTGGGTTTGGGAAGAAGGCTGAAGTGTAGATTCAGCTAGTAGTTGCTTTTGGCTTCTAGAGATTTTGAGGTCCAGATCAAAGCACTCTGCAGTTTTCTTAAGCCCTGAACTGTCTCCAGCGAAGGGTTTAATCCCCTGGAGATCTGCAGTGCATCTGGCGGAGATACTAAGAAAAGGATTTTTCAGTGATGCTCTTAAGTTACACTTGGAAAGAAGACAATGGTCTTTGCTTAGGAAAAAGAATACGAAAGATAAACAGAAAGGGGGAGATGTTGGGGAAATCCAATATTTTGACCACTGGAAAAGTAAAAGGGGATTAGCAGAGATGGCTGGGTGGAGCTTATTGGTTCCCATAGCATTCTTCCAAAGTCTCTCAACCATGAATTTGTTTGGATTGTTCTTCAAATAAACAGTTTGCTATTAACTCCAAGTACCTATCAGTGCTTACCTTGCTACAAGGTGTCTCCATTGCATAAATATCTATTCTCAGCATCTTCTGGCACAGCAAGACTGCCTCGCTTCTACCCTACACCACCCCAAAAACCCCTGAAGATAATCTGGAGAAGAAGATGCTTCTACTGTACTCTAACACATTCCCCACCCAAGGACAATTCACTCACTCGCTTCTCACTCCTGAACTCCATCTGCCCCCTCTTTGCTACTTCTTGTACATTGGATTTGTTCCCTGTACTGACACTCTCTGCTTGGCTGCTTTGAAGCCTCGACAATTCAATTGTCCTAGTTTAAAAAGAAAACCAAATATGGAAAAAAAGAAGAGAGAATGGCCCTGCAGTAAATTGTCAGAATTTCTTGGTGTACCTTTGCGACTTTATTGTGTGGAGAAGAGCACAAGGTGTGCTGCCCTTTGCTGAAATACTCCTATTGAATGTGGAGCATTGAAGCTCACACCTGCTCAACAGAAGAATCTTAACTATAAGGGATCAGTGGTCAATGGTTAGTCAAGTCCTGCTTAAATGCCTCCACCAAAGAGAGGATCAATACCTCTTGATGTTTTGATTCTCATAATATGCTGTACCCCAACGTAGTGACCGTATTGTGGTTTAATTTAATAGAGGCCTGGGGGCAAAATGCTTGCAATGCAATATTGCAGGCTAATTCTGCTGACTGCCAGCAGTTCGATCCTGACCGGCTCAAGGTTGACTCAGCCTTCCATCCTTCCGAGGCTGGTAAATGAGGACACAGATTGTTGGGGGTACGAGGCTGACTCTGTCAACCACTTAGAGAGGGCTGTAAAGCAGTATATAAGTCCTATTGCCATTAATTTAATAGCTTAATCCATACAGGGATAGAAGAGTGAAAAGTCCCACACATTTAGTATAAATGTGGGAGGTGATAATGGCCAGGTTATTCAAACGTTATGCCATTTTTTTTATTCATAGCATTTGTTGATGTGGTGTTATTGATTTGGTTTTCATGAAATGATTCAATAATGTTGTACACTGCCTTAAAGTGTACAATGGAAGCAGTTTAAAAGCACTGGGTGGATGGAAGGTCAAGGTAGGCCTGGGAAGCAATCAGATCAGAACGTGAAGAAATGTGACACAACTGCTGTTAAAATATTCATGACTGGGAGAGACATGGGAACAAGGTCAGCCAATGAATAGGCATAGCAACTAAGTCAGCCAATGGGAGTTAGCAGATGAGAATCTGTGCAGAGAATTGAAACAGAAACTTAAGAAGGAAGCAGTCTGCTGCTCTGAGAAGTAAACTTGTGACTGTGGATATCAACATCCTCACCACCACCACCAATGTAAGCCACCCAACTTTCAACAATGCTGGGCTTTGAGCCATGAGGATCCAGATTATTGGGGGCAAAAGGCTATGCAACCTTCTTAGAGGGCTGTAAAGCACTGTGAAGTGGTATATGTGCTATTGCTATTGCAGATTAACTCTGCCCACTGCCAGGAGTTTGATACTGACTGGCTCAAGGTTGACTCAGCCTTCCATCCTGGGGAAAATGAGGACCCAGCAATAACTGACTCTATAAACTGCTTAGAAAGGGCTATAAAGTCCTGTGAAGCAGTATATAAGTGCTATTGCTAGTCCTATTGCTTTCAAAATGGGGATATGCCATACTGTGGCTTCTTGCCATTTCCATCTGCTTCGTGCCTCGATAAGGGGAGAAATTGGGCAGTTTTCCCCAAGCGTAGCCTGACAGGACACTAAATGAGGATGGAGCTGACCATCGCTTACATGAGCCGAGGTGGCACAGTGGTTAAATGCAGCACTGCAGGCTACTTCAGCTGACTGCAGTTCTGCAGTTCGGCTGTTCAAATCTCACCGGCTCAGGGTTGACTCAGCCTTCCATCCTTCCGAGGTGCGTAAAATGAGGACCCGAATTGTTGTTGGGGGCGATATGCTGACCCTGTAAACTGCTTAGAGAGGGCTGAAAGCCCTATGAAGCGGTATACAAGTCTAACTGCTATTGCTACATAGCTTGAATTTCCAGAGACACAAAACTTGGAGAAAAGTTTCAAAGGGTTTCTCGGAGTCTCCCGAAAGTAGCCAGTCTAGGAAGATGCCTTTTCATTTGTACCACCCCAGGTCCCTCGCCCTCCCACCCTGTTGGCTCTTACTTTAAAAAAAAAAAAGCTTTTCTTAAAGTTCTTTCTGAGTTCCATACGTGGAAAGAGACATCAGAAAGCAGAGATCTTGTTTTAATGTTGCCCGTCCTTCTTTAACACTGCATCCCATCGCGAAGTCACAGCCATCATCAGAAATTGCTTACAACTTTGGATTTTCCTTTGCTCTGGGGTTAATTGCTTCCAGAACCCATCCTCATTTCTCCCCACTCCACCCCAAAGCCAGCCACCGACTACAGAAAGACATATGTCCCAACCCTCCCCTCCCTCAGCCCTGCCAAAAGAACGGTCCCCATCTATTTGCGTTTTTCTTGTTTTTTTTTTTAAAAAATGTTTTTCTTCCCCTCCAGAAAAATTCTGTTTCTTCTTAGCGTCTCTGCCAAGCATGGAGTTGACATGACGGTGTGGAATCCTTGGTGGCAGCTGGGATGAGGGTAGAGAGAGGGGAGAAAAACAGTCAAGTTTCTTCCACTCAGCAAAATGCCTACATACTTGGGGGCAGGGAGGGATGGAGTGCCTTCGAGAAGACTCTGGGCTAAAGAAGACAAAACAGCAGGATCCGTGCCAAGTGGAAAAAAAATCTCATTCTCGTGGCTAAAAAAATAAATCAAGTTTCTAGCCCTCATGGTGGCAAAGTTAAATAGAAACACAGGTGGGAATTGGCTGGAGCTGAGAGAATTGTGATGTACATTCCTCAGGCAGAAGCATTAGCGAAGATGACGTATTCTCCCTCAGTAACCGGAGTGGAACAATATATATCTGGGAGCATCTATTTAATTTTCAAAAACGGCATGGCAAAACTACCTGTTCCATAAAATGCACACCAGCTGCCTAAAAACAGAATCCTGGGAACTGGGATTTCTAGAAGAAGGGAGGATCTCTGCTACAGAGCTCAAAAGTTTCCCCAAATTATAGTTTGGGGGATGCCTTGGAGAGAAGGAATGACTGCTAAACTCACTTAAATCTACAGTGTATGGTCATGCTCCGGGAGAACCCAAAACATGGCAGGACCTTAAAAACAGAGTCCTGCCACAGAATAAGGTCCTTAAAGTGCAGTGTTGGGGACCCACTGAGGAGGTCATACCACGATCCTCTAGACTGGGCAACCATGCCTCAAAGAGCCAGCCGCATAATTGGAGAAAGCAAGAAGGGGCAGAAAGGGACATACTAAAATCCCTTCTTTCACCAGCTCCTGGTGTCACCTCTAAAAGTTTGGCAGTGCCCAACCTGTGAAAGATGGGACATTCTTACGAACGGTGCAAAGATGAAAGACGGAGGAGAGGATGCTGCAGACTGTAAGCCCCATGGGATCTTGGGGGATGGGGGGAGGGGGGGGAAGAGCATCCGTGGGGAAATGTGGAGCTGTCCAATTCTTGACACCATCTCTCCTAGGGTCAAAACCATCTACTCGTCGCATCCCAGAAGTTCCATTCGCAATGTGATGCGGTTATGCCAAGCCTCGGGGTAGATACGGACAGAGCGGGCGTAGAAGGGCTCATCAAACATGTTCTTCTTGTGAGAGTTGTTATCATGGTTGCCTTGGAATACCTATGTGGAGAGGGAAAGGAGGAGGAGGAAAAGGAGAGGTGAATTTTTAGGAAGTGAGCAAAGGTCTCCTAAAGGTGCTTTTACATGGTATTGGACCTGGGTACTTCAGAGACCGCCTTCTGCCGATTACCTCCCACAGACCCATTCGATCCCACAGATTAGGCCTCCTCCGTATTCCATCTGCAGGCCAATGTCGGCTGGCGACTACTCGGAGGAGGGCCTTCTCTGTGGCTGCCCCGGCCCTTTGGAACGAGCTCCCCGTGGAGATTCGGACCCTCTCCACCCTTCAGGCCTTCCGGACGGCCGTGAAGACCTGGCTGTCCCAGCAAGCCTGGGGTTGAGTTCCCCCCCCCTATTCGAATTTGCTGTGTCTGTTGTGCTTTTAAACAGTTTGTATTGTCTGATTGTCTTTGTCTTACTTTTTGTAATTTCCCCTCCCTTGGCTTTGTTCAGCCGCCCTGAGTCCCCGGGGAATAGGGCGGCCTACAAATTGATAAAATCCAAATACCAATCCAATTTTTCAAGAGGCAAATGTTTTTTTTGTCTTTGAAGACATTCGCTTCTCATCCAAAGAATTCTCGGCTCTGATGGGATGGTGGGGAAAATGGAAGGATTTATACTCCTGCAGACAGACGTTTGCATCCTTTGAGACAACCATGATTGGAATTGGGGGGGCGGGGGGGGCTGCTGGGAGGTTTGCAGGAGTTTGGGAGAACCTCTAGCTAAGATTCTGTGCATTGCAGAGAACCCCCAAATGCCACTCCATTGGCCCTGGCCCCCACCACACCCCTCCCAGGTCTTCCGGCAAGCCCGTTTTGAATACAGGTAAGTTCACGGACTTCAGAGCTCAACGAGAGCAAAAATGGTATTGGAAGTTCGGTAAGGCTGGAAAAGGGCCCATTCTGGCCTCCAGAGCCTGGGGAGATCAAAAAGCCCCCCCCGGCCGTGGTGCAGGACGTATATCGACACATGCATTCCACACCCAGCAAACCAGGCATGAGAACCCATTGACAAAACTTTGATCTGGATGACTGAGACTCTCCATAGACTTTTAGCCCTGCTCTGTGGGATGATCCCCTTCGAAGGGTGTGGGAGGATGAACGGAGTCCAGAAAAAAAATTGCGGACTACAGGAACCATTTGCACTACTCAGGTGGCCCTCAGGACACAGATAAACCTCCAAGCGGCCTCAACGACTCTCTCAAAAGGATGCCAAATGACCCGCTGTATGCAAGGAGTATCAATCCTTCCATTCCCGACCGTCCAGTCAGAGCCGAGAAGCTTCTTGGATGAGAAGCAAAAACGTCTTCAAAGAAAAAACAGAAAGTCTAGTAGCCTCTTGGGGAAAAAAAAGAGCACTTTGGGACAACTTGACCTGGATGACTGAGAATCTCCATAGACGTTTAGCAAAGATCTGAAATTCACCGTCCTTCACTACAACAACTTTGGCAAGAAAGAGGCAAAACTTACTTACCCTCTCTCTCTTGTTCAGCAACAGAAATTTTGGGCTCACCTTGCAGAGAGATGGGTGTCAAACCAATTTAATAAATAAAATAGGAAGTAATCATTGTGGTCCTAAGTTGAGGGCGACTAGAATATGTGGATTGAGATAACCAACTTAAATTTGTCTGGGAAAGTTAAAAAAAATCCAAGCTACCATGTTTCCCCAAAAATAAGACAGGGTCGTATTTCTTTTGACCCCCAGAAATAAGCACTGGGCCTTATTTTCGGGGTGGTCTTATTATTTTTGAGGTGCAGGAGGCGGCGAGCGTGGTCACCTCATGGCTCCTGCTGTGTTGCAAATTTTTGGGGAGGGCTTATTTTAGCTCGTGCGCTCAAAAGCCCGATTGGGCTTATTATCCGGGTAGGTCTTATTTTTAGGGAAACAGGGTAGAAACACATTTCTGCTACCTGAGAGAGACTTTTTACATATGATGCCTTATTCATAGACTGAGTCCAGATTTTTTAGCAAGGGAAACCACAGGAAATTAAGTAAGCAACACCAATAAAAGGGGGGAAGGGGAAATGTTAATAAAAGTTAAGTCTCTTGAAATTATATTTAACTCCAAGTGACTCTGTTGCTTTCTTGGGAACACAGTAGAAATAATTCATTATTGGCTTCTTTCGGGATGTTTTTAAAACACCCCATCTAGCTTACTGCCCTTGGATTTCCTGATATTCTACTTTCCTAATAGTAGTAAGCAGATCTGACCCCATTTAGCTATTTTTAGATTAAGTGCTGCCACCTGGTGTGACAATAAATCACTGGCATTTTGACGCTAGAGGGCAAGAACAAAGCCTTGAAGAAGCCTATGGAGATTCCCAGTCATCAGGTCATGGTTGCCCCAAAGGTGATTTTTCAAAAGGCAACTGGACTTTCTCAGTTTTTCCTTGAAGACGTTTCGCTTCTCACCCAAGAAGCTTCTTCACTTCTGACAGTTCAGGACTGGTTTTGTTTTTTTTTCAAGGAAAAACAAAGCAAGGCCAGTTGCCTCTTGAAAAAGCAAAGCACCTTTGGGACGTCCTTGGAGAATTAGGTTTTGTCATGTATTTTTTTTTTCAAAAGGAAAACTTTTTTTAAAATTTTATTTTATTTTATCAAATTCATATATACATTCACAATTATATGATCTCATAACTGTTATTAATAATATGCTTTATAACAATTTTTCCCTACTGTTGACAATACTTGAAGATTGCTTTTTTAACATCCCATAGATCCATCTTATCTTACAACGGTCCTACTTCTTCCCCCCTCCCTCTTTCCTTCCCTACTCCCCTTCCTTCCCTACTCCCCTTCCTTCCCTACTCCCCTTCCTTCCCTACTCCCCTTCCTTCCCTCCCTCCTTCCCCTTCCCTCCTTCTCTCCTCCCTCCTTCCTTCCTTCCCTCCTTTCTTTTCTCCTTCCTTCCTTTCCCCCTCAAAAGGAAAACTTACATGCTAACCAAGCCTGGGCAGAAGAAAGATTTCAAATTTCATAATATGCCCTGAGAAAGAAGTCATAGTAAAGGTAAAAGTTCCCCTTGCATATATGCTAGTCGTTCTTAATTCTAGGGGGAGGTGCTCATCTCTGTTTCAAAGCTGAAGAGCCAGCGCTCTCCGAAGACATCTCCATGGTCATGTGGCTGGCATCGCTAAACGCCGAAAGCGCATGCAACACTGTTACCCACCAAAGGTGGTTCTTATTTTTCTACTTGCATTTTTACATGGTTTCGAACTGCTAGGTTGGCAGAAGCTGGAACAAGTAACAGGAGCTCACTCCGTTACGCGGCACTAGGGATTCGAACCGCTGAACTGCTGACCTTTCTGACTGACAAGCTCTGCATCTTAGCCACTGAGCCACCATGCATAAAAAGTCATAAAAACGTTTCATCCAACAAAACAGGAAAAAAGAAACGCTAAGGGTTTAAAGAAAGGATTCAGTATCATAACTGAATGGGGATTAGGAGATGCAATTATTTCTTGAAAAGAAAGTTGGAGGTCATATTCAATAACTTTTGTTTCCTCCTCTCCCTCCCTCCCCTCTCCCTCCCTCCATTCTTTTACAGAGGAATCAAATTTTGGAAAAACTAGAGGAAACATTTCAGCACAGCATTAATAGAACAGTCTAAGAACCACTCCATAACATAGAAAATGTGCTGTGGAGAACAGTTAGATTATGAATGCATTAACAATATCCGGTGTTGCTGCATCTTATTAGATATCAGTGTTTTCCATTTCTTTATATCTGTTGGGAACATTATAACTTTAACAGAAGTTTTTGTCAATTGTTTTGCAAAACTGAGCCTGTGATGAATGAATTAATGAATGAATGAATGAATGAATGAATGAATGAATGAATGAATGAATAAATGAAGTCAAAAGATGAATGAATGATTCATACATGAATTAATTAATTAATTAATGACCCTGCAGTGACTCCCAATCCTACAAAAAGATTTGCCCAATTCTACCTTGTATTGTTTGTCCTGCTGTCGCGGTAAAAAGTCAGGTTGTCCCATCATTGCTGTGGCCCTCTTTGTAGATGCGAATAGTGAATGTGTCCAAAATCTCGTGCTCCCTGTGTTATGATCCCGTCACTTTTTTTCAGTTTCTGAAGATCAACCTGCAGAAAACAAGCATAATAATTGCACCGGTAGAGTAAATCAATCAATCAGAATAGAGCTAGAAGGGACCTTTGGAAGTCTTGTAGTCCAGCCCCCTGCTCAAGCAGGAGACCCTATACTGTTTCAGACAGTGACTGTCCAGTCTCGTCTTAAAACCTCCAGTGATGAGCTCCTACAACTTCTGGTGGCAAGCTGTTCCACAGGTTAATTGCCCTCACGGTTAGGAAGCTTCTCCTAATTCAGGTTGCTTTCTCTCCTGGATAGTTCCATCGTTTCTTGTCCTGCCTTCTGGTGCTTTGGAAAATAAGTTGCTCCCCCCCCCCCTCTTCTTTGTGGCAGTTCCTTCAAATATTGAATACAGCTTTCATGTTACAACAGCACTGGAAAAAAGTGACTTATGACCATTTTTCAAACTTATGACCATTGCCACTTCCTATGGCACGTGATTAAAATTCAGACGTTGGCAATGCTTCATATTTATGACGGTTGCTGTGTCCTGGGGGTCCTGTGCTCACCTTTTGCGACTTCAAACAAGCAAAGTCAATGGGGAAGCCAGATTCACTTCCCAACCCTCGTACTAACTTAAACCTCACCTAACAACTGTGCCAAGAAAGGTCCTAAAAATGATGGGGAAAATTCACTTAACAAATGGTCTCACGTAACCACAGAAATTTGGGCTCAATTTGTGGCTCTAAGTCGAGAACTATCTGTGCACACATTAATAGTGAGTGATAAAACATATGAAAAGTGCTAATTGAAAGGAATTCCATAGTAGATCTCTACACAGAGTGTAAAAAGTAAAAAAGATAACTAGGATTTATTTTTTTCAGTAAAAAAAGTAAAACTGTCTAGAATCATGGGCAATCAGGCACTATGCACATTAAATTTATATTGGCAATCAGGCACTATGCACACCCCTTATAAAGAGGATGATTATAACATATGAAAAATATTAAAAAAATGAGATGGGAAGCGACAGAAGAGTATAAGGGAATAAGAGCTATGGAACTTCAAACAAGCTATTCCCAATAGAAAATCTTTAGTACATTAAACTACATTCAAGAGGGGTAGGTTGTGTTTTGTTTGTTTCTTGTTGTTGTTGTTGTTGTTTGTGTGTGTTAGATCAGGAGGAATATGCCCTTTAAAAACTAAGGAAAAACTGATGCAGACTGAGCTTGCGTCCTTCGCTTCTCTCCCATCTCTCTTTCCTTTTGTGCTAAGGCATAAAGGCTTTGCAAACTCAAGTTCTTTGAAATGACAAGAGGCCCTTGAAAAAACTCCAAAATAATAACTTGGAGGACCTGCTGAGAAGGATCCACTTTGATTTACCGATTGTATGAATGATAGAATCAGTTTGACCAAGAATTTGAAATTGGAGAGACGAGGGAGGTATTTTAAATCTATCAAGGAACTGTCAAATGTAAAAGGCCTTGTTTGTCATCACCCCCCAAGATCAACTCTTATTATTTATGACTGCCACATCTATTACTTCTCTGCCTCCCTGCTTTTTATCCCCAGAGCTATGGTAGGGCTTTGCTAGCAGTGGTGCCTCTTCCTTCCCTAAGGACCAGCCCCAGATTTCCACTGCTCTCCTCTCACTGTCTTCGGTGCATCTGCACACCAGCACTGGACCCAGCTGTTCCTCCTCTTCCTCATCTGCCACCTCCAGACCTGGGGGCTAGTGACTCTTCATCTAAGGGCTGATGGATGGTCCAGGCTCTACCTCCCCTCCTCCCCCCATCTCTCTCTCTTGACAGCTCCATTCTCTCTTCCTTCTCAGAGCTCTCAGATTGCCTTGACTCCCACGCTCTCCTCCTTATCCAATTCGGCTGCTGGAGGGCCAGTGCTGACAGCCCCAACACATGCAAGGAAGCTGGATGGTTACAATAAGGACCACATTTATCAAGCCTACCCCGCATGTTTCTACTTAAAGCCATCTCTTCTTACCCAGCTTTGATCCCCTCTGGCAAGGACATACCTGAAGCCATTCGCCTGCCTTTTTGGTGAGGCCGTCCAGGCATTGGGTTTCCCAGTGTTATCAAGGCGGGCATAGTGAGGGAGCCAAGACATCTTACTTATGCCCCATGTCTTGTACACGCTGGAGGCTGTGATCTGCCGGTCAGAGATGTGATGGGACTTCATGCCCAGTGGTTCAGAGCAACCTGCCGTGTTGAAATACACTGTAACACAACGATTTATAGACAGAGTGAAAGGCAAAAATCTGAAGGAGGAAGACTCTCCCAAGGAGTGGTGCCATTAAGGAGAGCCCCCCCCTCAAAAAAGTCCCCCAAGAGAAAGGTCAATTTTTAAAAGCACCAAGACATTTAGATAGAAGCCACCTCCAGAGGGTGTCTTGATGATCACTGATGCAGATAGAGGATGCTTTCAGGTTAGAGTTAGACAGCAACAACCTGCCAGAATTCTACACTCCAGATTAAGGATATTTAGAATACAAAGGAGTTGGAAGGGACCTTGGAGGTCTTCTAGTCCAACCCCCTGCTTAGGCAGGAAACCCTACACCACTTCAGACAAATGGATATCCATCATCTTCTTAAAACTTCCAATGTTGGAGCATTCTCACTTCTGGAGGCAAGTCGTTCCATTGATTTTACATGCTTTCGAATTGCTAGGTTGGCAGCAGCTGGGACAAGCAACGGGAGCTCACTCCATTACGCGGCGCTAGGGCTTCGAACCGCCAAATTGCCAACCATTCTGATGACAAGCTCAGCATCTTAGCCACTGAGCCACCGTGTCCCTTTTTTTCTACTAAGGGCTTGCAAATGTTTCATTTCAGCCATTTTATTTATAACATTCATATAACCCCCCCTCTTATAACCAACTCGGGGCAGCTCCCAGTCAAAACAGCAGAAAAGCTATATTAAAACTACAAAAACTAACTATTTAGCTTTACATTTGGGAGTGTGAAACTATTCAAGTGCAAAATGACCTATCTTGGGCACTTGGGAATGGACATGACACAGACAATGCTTTGAACCTTTTGAACCGCCAAAGATTCTTAAAGGAACAGCTGCAGGCCTGACACACAAACTATAAGTGCTAATATCACCTTTACTATTAGTATCGTAACAGAAGTCAGTCTTTTGAACCTCTCTACTTTCTACCTAGACGTCTGCTAAGGACAAAGGGATGGGACTGAGACAGTTTCATGATGTCTTAGGATGCTTAGAGATTGTCCATCTGAAAGCAGTAAAGAGATCCAGGCCCCCATATGGTGGAATATGGAGACGTCACAGTTAGCAAGAAAGGTTCCCAGGACCATAAGTCAAGTTCATTGAAGCCTACTTTTATTGTACCCTATGATGTACACTGAGAGCATAATCACCAAAGACAAATTGCTTGTGTGTCCAATCAAACTTGGCCAATAAAGAAATTATTCTATTCTGTTCTATCCCATCCCATCCTATTCTAGCTTAACTCAGGCATGGTGGCAAGTCCCATCCTTCAGCTAAAGGTACCCATTTCAAAACGATGAGCAATGTCAAATATAGAAGCCTTGCCTTCTAAAGAAAATACTTAGCATCCCCTCTTTGCATCAATATGTCACCATCTAATAAAAGAGTCAAGATGTCCATCATTCTATCCTTCCCCATTTTTGGAGTGGAGCCCCAAATTATACAAAAAAAAGCTGGCATGGTCATCTATATCATTCACACAGCTTGCAAAATTCTGCCTTTCCTGCAGGGTAATTTAAACCACCTAGGCACCCTTTTAATTTTTTTTAATACACCAAGCTGGTCAATTGTCCCAAGTGCTCCCGATGTCAGAAGGACTGGTTCCAATTTTCAAGGGCTATTGGAAAGAGCCTCTCCTTATTGAAGAGCCGAGGTGGCGCAGTGGTTAGGGTGCAGTACTGCAGGCCACTTCAGCTGGCTGTTATCTGCAGTTCAGCGGTTCTAATCTCACCGGCTCAAGGTTGACTCAGCCTTCCACCCTTCCGAGGTGGGTGAAATGAGGACCCAGACTGTGGGGGCGATATGCTGACTCTGTAAACCACTTAGAGAGGGCTGAAAGCCCTATGAAGTCTATATAAGTCTAACTGCTATTGCTATTGCTAAAGTAGGAGAGGTCCACAATGAAGTTTTTGATTCCAGAGAACCTCTCCAGGGGTTTCCATCATCTTCTGTCAGCACTTTAGCTTTCTTGTGCTCAGTCCCCAGTTTTTTTTTAAAAAAGGGGACACTGTATGGGAAAAGGACCAAAGCCCCATTTACCCAATTATCCATGCGGGATTGTGTGCCTCCATTCAAATTCATTAAACCAATGGGAAGCATTTACCATTCATTTCACAGCCAATCAGTTCAAAACCGCAGAGTGCAGCCACGATGGCACGTTCCTGGAGGGATTCGGAAATACTGGGCGATGATTGGAGCCTTAACATGTTGGTCGCTGGGGTATATTTGTCTTGATTGCCCGAGGAAAATCTGCAGGAAGGAAAATACAAAACAAAGAGTATCTAAAGAGTAGGAATGGGAATCCCTTTCCAAGGCTACACAGCCCTGGAGACACTGTTTTTTTGCCATATATACTTGTACAATTATAGCATAAAGGCTGGGTTATGGAGCTTTGGTTAGGGATAGGAGAAGCAAATCCGTTTTTGGATACATGGATAATTTGTCTTTTCATTCATTCATTTATTATATTTATATGCCGCCCTTTCCCCCAAAGGGACTCAGGGCGGCTAACAATCAAATCAGGGAAGGGGGGGGGGGGGGGTACAGACAAAAATAAAAAAATAAATGATACATAACAATACATAATTTAAAAACACACAACAGTCATACCATTCCAGACGGGGGCAACAGCTCTTTAGCCCCAGGCCTGTGGGAACAGCCAGGTTTTAACGGCTTTGCGGAAGGCCTGGAGGGTGGTCTTGAACCACTTATACTTTTAAGTCAACTTTCCAGAGTAAGTATGACAGGAACATGATTACATATGTAGATGCAGACTAATTTAAGTTCCCTAAAGCCCATTTGGACTCAAAAAAACCCCATAGAAGCTATTATCCTCTACAGCAGGGATGTCAACTAAAGGCTACTTTAGGGTTCTTAGATCTGGCCCGCTGGGTTGCCCTGGAAACAGTGAAGGACCAGCCCATAATGCCTCTGCCAGCGAAAATGGAACCTCAGGAAGGGGGGGACTGCCGTTTTCAGCTGTGATGGCCTCTTGCAGCCCTCTGCCAGCGAAAAATGGAGCACGGGGGGGCTGCCGTTTTCAGCTGCGATGGCCTCCTGCAGTCCTCTGCCAGTGAAAACGGAGCTCAGGTCTCCGTTTTCACTGGCAGAGTGCTGGGGCCACCACAGGAGCCCCTGACACGAGTGATGTCGAGCTGGCCACACCCACCATGGCCACGCTTCACCAGGCCCCAATATAACCTGATGCGGCTCTCAACGAAATCAAGTTTGACACCCCAGAACTAGAGTAAGCAAAACCAACTCGCACTTAATATAATATATCAAAAAAATATGAAGGAGTGGGGGGGAGAAAAGAACTAAGCTAAGAACCTGGATCATACAGGCTAACAAGATTGAGGAGATCCATATTTTGAAACGTCTAGGAGTGCTTTTTGATCACAAGGATTCTTGGAAGGGCATCATAATGAATTTTTCTATGCAGCACTGGTGGCATCAAGCTTTTTTTTCCACCAAAAGGGGGAGCTAGTCCCTCCTACCCCGCCTAGCTTTTCTCCCAGGGGGAGAGCCTTCTCTGTGGGAGCGCCTTCCCTGTGGAATGAGCTGCCCCCCGGAGCTTACTATAATCCCCGACCTCCCTAAAAAGTTGGCTTTTCCAGCAAGCCAGCCTGGCCTGAACAAAACAAAACAAATTATTGATCATTGTTAATTTTAATCGATTTTTTTTAAAAAAATGTTATTGTTAATCCTAATTGGGTTGTTTGGGATATTCTATTTAATTTTTTTTAACTTTTGTAATATGTGTTTTTTTTTAATGTTGTACGCCGCCCTGAGTCCTTGGGAGAAGGGCGGCATATAAATCCAATAACCAAAACCAAACCAACCAAAATTCAGATGACAGCTTTTTCTAACAGTTTCACCAATTCTGATTGCTCATTAATGCAGGGACTTGGAGAGTAACTTACATAGCCATTTTTATTTTTTTATTTTTTAGAATGAGGTCAAGTCAGCATTCAGGTTTTTAGAGGCTACACCCCACATGCCTCAAGTTAATACTGGAACTAACTCACTCAAAAGTGCTTTGTGCCTTTTTTCCCCCAGCCCCCAAAAGGCGAGAAGAATGGGGAGGGAGGCAGAGAGACAGAGGAAGGAAGCCCAAGGGAACTGACAAAGTCAATGATGCTTGAAGACAAATGTGCTTCTGATTATCTTGCTAGTCAGGCTTGCGAAAAATAAATAAATTAAAAATTCAGAGCTACTGGCTTCCCAAATATTAACACCAACTGAAGCTCTTCAAATACCCTCAAGCTAGAAAACGGGAGTGGAACGACCCACCTGGAGCAGGGTGAAAATTAAATATAATTAGCATTAAGTATAGGGAGGGCAAGGTGCTAAAACATCCGTCTATAGGAATGGAATTCTAGCAATGCAGATACTAAGTCATTCCCCCACACACCTCCTATCCCCAAGGCTTTTTAAAAAAAATAGTGGAAAATTTTGTTCCTGTTTATGTTACAATATCGCACAACATATAATTTTCTATACAAGAGCCAGTTTGGTGTAGCGTTAAGTACCAAGCTAGAAACAGGGAGTCTGTGAGTTCTAGGCCCACCGCAGACCAAAGCCAGTGGGGTGATTTTGGGCCAGTCCTTCCCTCTCAGCCTGGGAAGCAAGCAATGGCCACTTCTGAAAACCACTTCTGAAATCTTGCCAAGAAAACTGCTCACATACTACTATTGTAATCTTGCCAGGAATTAACACTAACTCAAAGGCACCCACCCCCAAAAAACCAGACCCTCCAGGGCTCTGAAAAAAAAATCACAGAACTTTTTGTCCCCGTTTATGTTTATAATATTCACAATATAGAAAGGATTTCTATACATCTTACAACAATTTACACCATGGCTCAGATAAATTGCCAAGACCTTTCCCTTCTTTTAAATGCAAATCATACTACTTTACACATGTAATTCATACGTTTTCCCCATGGGAAACTTGTTTGTGTGTGAAAGACAGAAAGGGACGGGAGGGAGGAAGAAAAGAGGGAGGGAGGAAAGAAGGAAGGAAAAAGGGAGGGAGGGAGGGAGGAAATAAGTAAGGAAGCTAGCAAGCAAGTAAGGAAACAGTAAGAGAAGAGGAAGGGAGGAGAGAAGAGATATCCCTCTTTATGTGAAAGCTTTAAAGGTTCCCCACTCACATATACACTACTCATTCCCAACTCTAGGGGGCCATGCTCATCTCAGATTCTAAGCCGAAGAACCAGAGCTGTCCAAAGATATCTCCATGGTCATGTGGCTGGCATGACAAAACGCCGAAGGTGCACGGAACGCTGTTGCCTTCCCATCAAAGGTGGTCCCTATTTTTCTACTTGCATTTTTATGTGCTTTCAACCTGCTAGGTTGGCAGAAGCTGGGACAAGTAATGGGAGCTCACTCCGTTAAGCGGCGCTAGGGATTTGAACTGCTGAACTGCTGACCTTTCTGATCGATAAGCTCAGCGTCTCAGCCACTGAGCCACCGCGTCCCTGAAAGCTTTAGGCTTTTGCTTTAATAGAAAGAAGAATTAAGGGAAGAATGAATGAAGGGTTAAAGGAAGCTAAAGATCTCCCTTCTGTAGAACACCTGAAAATGCTTTTGTTGTCTACTTTTATGCTCTTGAAACGATAACATTGCGATGTAAATAAGGCAAATCTGATCATTCCAAAATGCATTATAAGCGTGGTTTAAATAATCCCTTTGTTTTTCTTTCCTTCTTTGGCCTTCAGCCGTGCTCTCTTACCCACCTTTTCCTTGTTTGGTCCTCCTCCTTGTAGAATTCAAATCCTTGTCCATCTAGACTGTAGGAAACTTTGTAAGTCTGGACATACTCTGAGTATCCTCCACGGCCGGCCCCTTGAGTAACAATCCCAGAGAGGAACATTGTTTTCAACAGATTGACCTGCATGGAATTTAAAAAGGGAGGGTGGCTTCAAAATCAAATTGGCTGGGCACTTAAATGAAAGCAGAAATGTAAAAAGCAAATGAAAACAGCAAAACTGAGTATTTGATTCTGTGTCCAAAAGTCAAACTGTATTGAAGTTACATTATTCTTTGAGTCTGTTCTGCATATGTGAACTCTGTTCTGTTTATTAGCTCAACACAGTAATTTTCATAAGAAAAGGTTAAATTGTAATCTGCCCAGGGCATGGATGGATCTGGTTGTTTTCTTTTAGAAGCCAAGAAATTAAAAGTAACACAATACAAACCTATCACCAGAAAGTGAAAAATTCTGTAAGAATTCCCATGCCAAGCTCTATCTAACGAAGGACCAACTCAAGCTTTATTGTTGTTATTGGAATACTTTTTATACATCATTTTGTGTTTTTGTTTCAACATAGATTAAGAGGTTATTTTATTGTATACGAGCTGGATACCCGTGCTCCATGATGAACCCTGTGAGTAGGCTATACAGGAGAAATTGGCTCAGTGGCGGTCAGTGATTGAAACACATAAGGGAATTTCTCCTGCCGCCTTGAGTTTGGACGTAGTTCCATAGGTAGAAGGTATAGACATTTTGGTGACGTACCAATGTTTAGTACTGTAAGGAGCCCCAGACCGCTCTTGAGTGAAGGAAAGGAAACGTCTGCCAGTTTGAACTGAGGTAATGGAATGTGAGGCAACTGGCAGTTGAAACAGAGTTGTTTTCAGGTGGGGAGGGGGAGTAGAACTCCTTAGCATCAGAGCGTGTTAATTTCCATATAAGAAATACTAATGATCTGATGGTCATTTCGAAAAATCCTTTCTTAGCAAGCACCTAGAAGCCAAGAGGAACAGCGGAAACCAGAGTTTCTTGCCATTTCTGGATGGGGACTGGATGAAAACAGTAATACAAATCTAAAAATTGAGATTTTTTTTTAAAAAAGGAAAAATAGATTGTACTTCAGTTTTGCTTAGATGTGTGATGTGAGTCAACCGTTTTTGATATTTATACCACCAAATCTTAAAGACTATGCAGATGGTCTGGAAGGGGTTAGTAGTAAAGCTAGTGTTGATATTGTGGAAATTAATGAAACTGAAAATTACAATGATGTTATTGCAGGGATGTGACTATCCAGCTAAAGTTGTTTCTCTGACATTCTAAGATTTAGATGTCTGAATGATATCAGGATCTTTTTTTTTTTTGATGGAAATTCCAGATTGGGTGATAAATCCATTTTCAGATACTGAGGAAGATGGGGTAGTGGAAGAACAACTCATAGAGCTGCAAAATGACATTGAGCTGAAGCCAAAGTTTAAGAATCATACCAAGAGTTTTGGTTACAGAAAGAAATTTCTGATTGCTATCCTGCACTATGGACAGTGGTTAAGAAGCTCCTTGTTGCATTTCCAACATCATATTTGTGGAACGTGGCTTCAGTGTGGTCATCCAACTTCTCTCCAAGCAATGAAATCGACTCCAGATTACTGAATGTGGTGATTTAAGACTCCTGCTAAGTGACTTAAAACCAGACATTGGGAAACTGGTATCACTTCATCAAGCCCACCCATCACATTAAGAATTTACTGAACAGTGAAGTAGTTACTAAATTTTACTGAATTTACTAAGTTACTAAGGTTCTTGATAAATGACTATCAGACTTTGAAAACCGGGTATCACTGGATCATGTTCAACAATTTTGTTGAATTAACATTAACTAAAAAACCTTTTAAATTGGATTTTGAATAAATGTGCAATTAATTGTTACAGTTTTGAATTTTACTGTTACTATCTTCCTTCTGTCGTGCAAACCGCCCAGTCACATGACCACCACCCAAGCCACGCCCACCAAGACACGCCCACAGAACCGGTAGTAAAAAAAAAATTGAATTCCACCACTGGGTGGGGGGCACTGAGGATCAGTTTGTAGCACCAAGTTGGACTGAAAAAGTTTGGGAACCACTGACTTAGACTCATATACTGCTTCAGAGTGCGTTACAGCCCTCTCTAAGCAATTTACAAAGTCATCATATTGCCTCTAGCAATCTGGGTCCTCATTTTACTGACCTCAGAAGAATGGAAGATTGAGTCAAACTTAAGGCAATCAGAATTGAACTCCAGACTGCGGGCAGACTTAGCCTGCAATACTGCATTCTAACCACTGCGCCACCATGGATAATGACCATATGTTTCCATTCCCCTTCTTGCCACCTGGAACAGAAGATTCCTCTTGCACCAATACCTGAATCCAAGGTTTTTTATCATAGCTGCTGGCTGTCCAGGCATTCACAACTCCTTTCTTGTTGAGGCGAGCGAGTTCCGGGCCCCAGCGTTGCATGCCTAGGAAGCCGTAATATATCGATGATGCTGTCAACTGGGTGTCTGCAATCGCTTTTGTCTGCATGCCCAACTCATCTCTGCAGCCTGGAGTGGGTGAATTTTGGGGAAGGAGAAAGAAGAAAACAGGAGCATTGGAACAAAGCTGGAATAAAAGGGCAGAGGAGGATTAAACAAACAAAAAGACAAAACCCGTTTTATGCTTTTTTTAAAAACGCATTTCAAAAAAAAAAACCCTCTGAAGCACAATGCCCTTTTGTGCGGCTTGTTTTGTTTTGCGCTGTGCTGCGCTGCTAATGAAAGCAAGTTTTTGCATTTGTTCAGAAAAGCAGAAAATGTCCATGCGTTCTCTTGCCTTATGACTGAGCCGTAGGTTCAATGGGTGTGTGTGTGTGTGTTTGTGTGTGTATGTGTCAAATCACTGCACTTTTGGCTACAAGGACTCACTAAAAGGAAAAAGCAGATCTTAACCAAAGACCTACATAATCCATTAAAAAAAAAACTCATTGTGAGGATATTTATGAAGAGCTACCCTGATTGGGAAGATAATTTTTTTGCCCTGAAAATTGCTAGCTAGGGCATATACCCAGAGCTGCACTGGCTACCAATTAGTCTCCGGACCCGCTTCAAGGTGCTGGTCGTTACCTATAAAGCCCTACATGGCATCGGACCTGGGTACCTGAGAGACCGCCTCCTGCCGATTACCTCCCATAGACCGATTAGATCTCACAGGTTAGGTCTCCTCCCGATTCCATCTGCCAGGCAATGTCGGCTGGCAACTCCCCGGGGGAGAGCCTTCTCTGTTGCAGCTCCAGCCCTCTGGAATGACCTCCCCATGGAGATCCGGACCCTTACTACCCTCCCGGCCTTCCGCAAAGCCACCAAGTCCTGGCTGCTCCAGCAGGCCGGGGGGCTTGTGAAACATCTAGCCCCACAGAAACTGTGAATGTTGCGTATTTTAAAGTGTTGTTTTTGTCTATTTATCCCCCTTCCCTTGTTTATTGTGAGCCACCCGGAGTCCTTCGGGAGTGGGCGGCATACAAGACAAATAAACTGAACTGAAACTGAACAGATGCACCTGGGATTACTTTCTTGCTCATACAAATTCCCAAATGTTTCCATTTCCTCCATCCCAGGGTTCTTGAGCAAATGTCTATGTGTTCTCTTGCCTTATGACTGAGCCGTAGGTTCAATGGGTGTGTGGTGTGTGTTTGTGTGTGTATGTGTCAAATCACTGCACTTTGGCTACAAGGACTCACTAAAAGGAAAAAGCGTGTGTGGCAGGGAAGGGAAGCTACAAGATTCCCCCACCCTCCCACCCCAAATGGTTGCAGACTTTTGATATTCCAAGGTGAGAAACAAGTGACAATGAGAAGAGGGAGGATGGTTGGCGAGAGAGAGAAAGGGAGAGGACAGTCAGATTGGTCTCAAGATCTCTGTTAATGGCAGCAGTTAACAAACAATCTTGAATGGCTGGTGGGAGGGAGGAGGAAGGAGGGAATAGGGAAGGAAGGAAGGAATAGGGAGGGAAGGAAAGAAGGAATAGGGAGGGAAGGAAGGAAAGAAAGAAAATAGGGAAGGAAGGAATAGGGAAGGAAGGAAGGAAGGAAGGAAGGAAGGAAGGAAGGAAGGAAGGAAGGAAGGAAGGAAGGAAGGAAGGAAGGAAAGCCTGCTGGTATCTCCAGGATGCTTTGAGGTCCATCAGGAACAAACTTTCATTGCCTGGAAACCTTCACAAAATCCACCAGGAGGGGTGGCTGCTGGGGATCCCCAGGGGTATGGAAGAACAGTTCGGAGAACACCCAAATCCTGCTCCTGGCTGGTCCCACCCACCCAGCCCCTCCCAGTCCATTTTGGATGCAGGTAAATGCAGGGCAAGGGTAGAGGCTCGAGGAGAGAGAAAAACAAGCATACTGGACATTCAGGAAAGGCCTCCAGAGCCTGGGGAGGTTGTTTTCACCCTCCCGGAGCCTTGAGGAAAGTCTCTGGAGCCAGGGAGGGCAACTCCCCCATGCCATGGTGCAGGAGGCCAACTAGGCGACGCCCACCATGGCCACACCCATCCAGCAACCAGGCAGAGAACTCCTTGCTAAAATTCTTGAAGTCCACCTCTAGTTAAGATCCAAGGAAACGTTAACTTATGGGTTTAATGTTTTGTGAACCATGGCTCAGCATTCCTTGAAACTGCAGAAATTGCTCTTCTCAGGCCAACGCAGATGACCTTTGTATGTGGGGGGGGGGAACCCTTGTCCTCTCAGTGCAGACAGACCCAGCAATGGCGCTCGGAGCCTTCTTCATTTCTTAACTCTCTTCCAAGTCGCTATCAGGACTAAAGACTTACGCATCTGGCAGGTCTTCCCCACGAAGGGCGAAGGGCATTTACAGTCGAAGTTGCCCTTCAGATCCAGGCAGGTCCCTCCATTCTTGCAGGGCTGGGAAACACATTCATTCACATCTAGGGCAAAAGGAAACGACAGACACAATGCAATTACTCCCAGGTTTCACCAGATTGACCTTTCAAGAAAGCCAGATCAAGCCATGCCTAGTAACAGTAAGACTACGGCAGGGGTGTCAAACTCGATTTCATTGAGTGCCGCATCAGGGTTGTGTTTGACTTCAGGGGGCCGGGGTGGGCATGGCGAGCTCGCCGTCACGCCTGTCAGGGGCACCTGTGGAGGCCCAAGTCTTCTGCCAGCAAAAACGGGCTCCCGAGCTCCATTTTCATCTTCCACAGCCTCCTGCAACCCTCTGCCAGTGAAAACGGAGCTCGTGAGGGCCGCCATTTTCACTGGCAGACAGTTGCAGGAGGCTGTGGCAGCCGAAAATGGAGCTCAGGATCCTGTTTTCGCTGGCAGAAGTACCACAGGATGGTCCTTCGCTGTTCCCGTGGGCCAGATCTAAATACCCCACAGGACAGTTCCACCCCCTCCCCTCCCTGGGCCTTGAGTTTGACACCCCTGGACTACAATCAAATACTTTCCATTATTTGAAAAATCGTTAACAGTCCGTGGCTCTAAACACAGCACTGGTTCATACGATATAGGATATTCATTTAGAAATACATGGTGTTGAGTCTTCATTGTTTTCTGGAAAATCCAGAAAATGTTAAGATGAGCATGATATTGCTGCTCTTTTTCCAATGTGATGGTTTGGGGAAAAAAATAGCAAGAGGACGACTGAAATGGCATGTTTTTATTATATATATATATATATATATATATATATATATATATATATATATATATATATATATATATATATATATATATATATATATATATATATGTTGTATTTGTGCTGATAAATAAATAAAGGGAGATATTTGGGCATACCAGGGGTTGTGACTTTAAATAAATAAATAAATACATACATACATACATACATACATACATACATACATACATACATACATACATATTTAGTGTCACATAAAGGAGGAGAACCTTGTGGCTTAGTGGTTAACACAACTGCTTAATATGTAATACAGCACAGGTTCAAATCCCAGTAAGGGTATGGCTAGCTGATGAGAGCTAAATAGCTTGAAATAGATCTATACTAGCCTCCCTTTATTTATTTATTTATCAGCACAAATGCAACATAGATAGATAGATAGATAGATAGATAGATAGATAGATAGATAGATAGATAGATAGATAGATAGATAGATAGATAGATAGATAGATAGATAGATAGATAGATAGATAAATAGATAGATAGATAGATAGATAGATAGATAGATAGATAGATAGATAGATAGATAGATAGATAGATAGATAGATAGATGATAGATAGATATCCTTCCAGGTTGGCAGGATGCCCATTGTTTGCTAGTTGTATAACTAGCTATTAAGAGGGCAAAGTTCAGGTCTGCCACACACAACAATCAATCTCTTCTCTCAGTCCTGCCCCTAAATGAACAGGTGTGGACCTGACCTTGGGAATAGAGAAGGACTAAAGAAATCATGAAGAGGGAGGGGTGGTGAGGTGGCTTTCAGAAAAGATTCCTAAAAAGCATGAGAAAAGACTGAAACTGATGGTGTTACCTAGTTTGGGTAATGAAACGTTGGCAAGAACACAACCAAGTTCAGAGGACACCAAGGACCCCGTATGAGAAAGGAAGTCAAAATAACATGGCCTTTGTTTGGTAGAAGAGGGACAGTGAAAGACTGTCATCTATTCTACTACAACAGGGGTGTCAAACTCATGTCGTCATGGTGGCGACATGTGTCACATTGGAACTTCCCCCCCCTCGCTAAACCGGGTGTGAGCGTGGCCCACGCATGACGCATCCAGCCCATGGACCAGGAGTTTGGCAGCCCTGTAGTACAATAAAAGATATTCCTGCAATTCCTGTGCAATTCCAAATGCCTGTTTCTTAACGTGACCTATCTCCAACGAATGAGATCCTATCACAAAATGTCCTTTTTTATCACTGCAAAAAGAAACACAGGGAGATAAGATGAAGGATGAGGAAGTCCGAAATACTGGTTCATTGTTAGGTTTTGCATCTCACCGATGCCACGAGGACAGAAGAGGCTCTCGGTGAGTCTTGTAGGTGGCATTAATGGCACAAAATGGTGACATTTTCTGGATGGACCTGAGAGAGTTGGGTAGGGATGCCCGTAGTTTTAAGTCCCACTTATGAGCTTCTGGTTCGAAACTAGCATGAGCAGAATCTTCTGTGACCTGTGGGATATCTTTCCAGAAGAAAATCATACTCACTGTACTGGCAATGTTTGCCATTATACCCGGGACGACATATGCACATGTATTCACTGAAGGCATCACCCCGATTGGGATGTAACCTGCATTCCCCGTCATTCTTGCATGGATTTGGATTGCAGGGACCTAAAAGTGTGAGAGGCAGGAGGAGGAAGAAATTGGGAAGAAAAGGAACACAATCAGCCTCCACAAGATCCATCTCCCTTAAGAGTAGCATTGAGCCAGTGGTTAGAGTGCAGTACTACAGGCTATGTCTGCTGACTGCCGGCTGCTTGCAATTTGGCAGTTCGATTCTCACCAGGCTCAAGCTTGACTCAGCTTTCCATCCTTCTGAGGTCGGTAAAATGTGGGCCCAGATTAATGGGGGGCAATATGCTAACTTTGTAAAATGCTTAGAGAGGGCTATAAAGCACTCTGAAGTGGCATATAAGTCTAAGTGCTCTTGCAATTGTATTTAAAACAACCCTTACCCCATTGCCTGCATCTTAATTCAAGAGAAAGAATGAACAGCTGCTGAATTCTAAATGTGATTTGCAAACCATGATTCACATATTATAATGGCATGTATGTATGTATGTATGTATGTATGTATGTATGTATGTATGTATGTATCTGTATGTCTGTATATGTGTTCCAGCCTAACTCTGGAATGCCTCGAGCAATTTCAACCAAACTTGGTACACAGATGACTTACTCTCTGGAAACAAATACTGTGGGGGTAAGTCGCCCCTAAAAACCTCTCAGAATGTGTGTTCTGTTAAGATATAGCCTGTTGTGCCTTCAAATGGCTTCTACTGTACTGCCGTAAAAGGGCTTCTACTGTACAGTGCAGTGGAGTTGCCATAATAACGGCTTCACAGTACTCCACAAGGGGGCTCCCTCTGGTACGGGGGAAAATCCAGCATTAGAAATTACATTTGGTCCGGACATTTTCCCCTTATAAATAAATACTCGGGCAAAGCCAGGTTATTAGCTAGTGGTTACTAAAGTTTGGTCCATTTGCCATGATTCAACCTTTAGATACATTTGGCCTGGATGACTGAGTCTTCATTGACAGAAACCATCCAATGAGCTGTCCAGATTTGTTGAGCGATCTTCTCCTCCCCTAGAAACTTAGTGGAAGAGATGCGCTGCCAAGGAAGGCAACATTCACAAGAATTCTGGCTTAGTGGACATTCAGACAAGAATGTCCACTATTCTATATTCTATAATAGAGGGCAATCTACAGTTCCTGGACCTCTCCTTCATGGCCCTCTCTGCTCTGACCACTGAGGTTCAGCAGCACGGTTGCAAAAACTGTCTGGTATTAGTCACACCACATCTGGACCGTTTAGAAAAAGCTTCTAAACGGGACTTCTAAACATCTGGGCTAAGAATGTCATACTTACCTTTCTCCGTTTCATTGCAGGTAAGGCCAGTGAAGCCTTCTTCACAGACACAGAAGAAAGGAGATTCATCTAGACTCTTGAGGCAAGTTCCTCCATTCTGGCACAGATTTACATCACAGAAATCACCTATTTAAAAAAAACACACACACACAATTTAACATATCAGTGCAATAGAGAAGAAAAGGCTTGCATCTCTTCCTATCTGCCCTTCTGAGCATTTATCTAACCCTCTCTCTCTCCTTTCCAGCGTTATGCAGATAGAACAGCAGGGCTCTTGCAGATAGCAAACAGGTGAAAGATCATGCAGAAAAAGAACACACACATACACACACTTCCAAACAAGGGCATGAAACCCATTCCAGGTCAAGGGTTGCACTAATGTTTTGGGTGACATGCTGGCACACAATGCAAGACTGCATTTCAAGGCAATGAAGCTTTCAATATCATTACTGCTGAGCTAACTATTTATTGTCTGGGTGTGTGTGGAAAAAATCACCACGTGGAGCTAATGTGGACCACACCCAACTCACCGAATAGGAACACAAATCTATAGAGCCACCAATGGAAATGGAAAAAAAGCTGCTGGCTCAGGTCAAAAGCTGATCAGTTTTGACACTTCTGTTCATAGAGGAACAAGGAAATGATTCTGGGCAATTCACAAGCAGGGCCCAATGGTCACTGGCCTCTCTCCTGTTCTTGTTCTGCAATCAACGGCTTTCAGTGTTGTAACCATTCTGACCTTAGACATAATCTCCACCATCCTAACCAATAAAGATTGAAAGTCTTATCATCCATGAATTAGTTTAATCCCTTCTAAAAGACTTGGAAAATAGTCCCTGCTTTCAAACCCCTGGATCAGAGGTGGGTTCCTACCAGTTCGCACCAGTTCGGTAGAACCGGTTCGTCAAATCTACTGAACCGGTTAGAAGAGATTCCACCAGAAAGCAGGCCACACCTACAGAAGAGGTTCCAAATTTTTTTGAAACCCACCACACACACACAGACACACACAGACTCACAGAGAGAGAGAAAGAGAAAGAAAGAAAGAAAGAAAGAAAGAAAAAAGAAAGAAAAAGTGAGAGATGAAAGAAAAAAAGGAAAAAGGGACAGAGAGACAAAAGGAAGGAAAGAGAGAGAGAGAGAGAGAGAACACATGGCCGGCAATCCACTCCCACCAGGTCACATGGCCAGCAAACCACTCCCACAAAGGAGGCCACACCCACAGAGTAGGTTTGAAAAAATTTTGAAACCCACCACTGCCCTGGATGTATAATTTTCCTTTTCAACCTAAGGTCAAGGTAAAGGTGTTCCCTACTCTAGGGGGCGGTGCTCATCTTCATTGCAAAGCCAAAGAGCCAGAGCTGTCCGAAGAGGTCTCTGTGGTCATGTGGCCGGCATGACTAAATGCCGAAGGTGCACAGAATGCTGTTACCTTCCCACCAAAGGCGGTTCCTATTTTTCTACTTGCATTTTTACGTGCTTTCGAACTGCTAGGTTGGCAGAAGCTGGGACAAGTAACGGGAGCTCACTCCGTTACGCGGCGCTAGGGATTCGAACCGCCGAACTGCCGACTTTTCTGACTGACAAGTTCAGCATCTTAGCCACTGAGCCACTGCATCCCTGAGCCATCCCGTGGTTATTAAATACTGAATTACCATTGATAAAAGAGCTACCTTGTGTGCATACCAAATCACTCATGCTTACTTACTGCAGGGCTTCCCAAAAAGAAAGAGACAGAAAAAGAGAAGTCACCACCACAAACGCAAACTCTCTGAGATCAGACAGATGGGATTGCTTCCCACACTGGCTCATGAAATGGAGCTTTCTTTGGCTTAAGCTACTCCCAAGTTCTTTTTATAGCACAGGTTTCTTGGGGCTAATCTCAACTTCCTGCCCTTCCGCAGACTTCACTGCAGACTTTGCCAAGAAACTTGGCTCCATACAGGGAGTTCAAAGGTGCTGGTGTGACTCCTACAGCCAATCCCGGGGGAGAAAAAAAAAAGGCAGCAGCGTTGGGCGGGAGTTGAAGTCCTTGCTTGTACTGTTGTTGCCCTGGCTGGTTCTAGATGACTTCATCCTCTATCTATGCATTGCCATGAGATAGAACCAAAGGAGAAGGGCTTGCCAGTTGGAAGGAAGCAAAACACTGTCTTCCTCCAACTCAGGCCATCAAAGGCTGGGAGGAGAGTCTCGCTCTTGAACAGCTTTCAGCCAAGGATTTCTAAGGTGTCTGCCAAGCTACTGTAAAAGCCCTAGACCCCTTGGAAGACAGAGATGGTTTGAATAACCATGTGCTTTTATTGTCAGGGTTCCAAGTAACACCCCCCAGCAAAAGAAGCTTGACGTTCCTCAAAGTTCCATTTTATTAGAGATGTCCTATTGGCGCATCTGGGAAAATGCGAATCTGAAAGCTTCCAGGTTTTCCCCACCCAAAAGAAAGTTCAAGTCCCTGCCCAGCTTCCACGTGGCCGTCACATGGCCCAATCAGGCACCATCCAAAACTGGAGATGCTGTCCTAGGGGGGAGGGGGGGAGGGGGGAAATATAGTATGTGCTAGATTTTAAAGTAACATGATTGCACTTGTATACTGTTGCTTTTTTAATTGTGGTGTAAAAATAGGAAGCTGAATATATTGATAGATAGTAGAAATACACCGAAGGGAGGAGCAGAGGGAAAGAAGAAAGAGGGGTAGAGAGGGTGGGAGAGAGGATCGGAGGGAGGGTGAGATGGAAGGGAGGGAGTGTATTGGGAGAGAGGAGTGATAGAGGGGGAGGGGAAGTAGGGTAGAGGGGAATGTTGGAGGGAAGAAAGGAAAGTTGGAGGGGGGTGAAAGAAAGGATGTATGGAGGGTTGAAGTAGTATCTTGGGTTTGTATTTTGGGGGGTATTGTTGACAAGAATGGCTGTGTTTATTGTTCAATGTTATATGGCCCCGGTTATGCACAGTATATATGTGACTGTATGAAATGAAAATGAAAATAAAACATATTTACATAGAAAAAAAAACTGGAGATGCCTCCCAATCACACCATCGCACCTGCAGGGCAAGTTGTCCTTGACTCTTTGATAAAGGAACGTTATTATGACTATACATCTCCCATACTCCAGATACTCCCCGCCCTCCCATTTTTCCACCGCATTGAATGTGGCAGGCCTGAAGGCCCAATGCAAAAGATGGTTTCCAGGCTTGAGGTTTATTTGTTTGGATTCTTCTCTCCAGGGATCCTTTGAAGGTTCATTCACTTACTTCCAACAGGTGGGAAATTTCAGATGCTATGCTATTAAAGCTAGTTTTTAAAAAAAGATTTTTTTAAAAACCTAATATAAACTCAGATAAAGTGAGATAAATAAAAGGAGAAAGAAGAAACCAGAGAAAAAGCTAAAAATGCAAGAAATGTGGGGGAGGGGGGGTTAAAATAAAATAGAAAAGAAAGAAAGATAATAAGAAATTGAGTGTGGAATAATAAGAGTTGGAAGAGATCTTGAAGGTCTTCTAGTCCAACCCTCCTCAAGCAGGATACCCTATACCATTTCAGACAAATGGTTGTCCAATCTCTTTTGAAAGCCTCCAGTGATGGAGCATTCACAACTTCTGAAAACAAGCTATTCCATCGGTTGATTGCTCTCACTGTTAATACATTTCTCCTTAGTTCTAGGTCGCTTCTCTCCTTGGTTAGTTTCCATGCATTGTTTCTTGTCTTGCCTTTTGGTGCTTTGGAAAATAGTTTGACTCCCCCCTCATCTTTGTAGGAGCCTCTCAAATCTGTAGAGATTCTCAAGTCATCCAGATCAAGGTTGTCCCAAAGTTGCTTTTTCAGGAGGCAACTGTATTTTCTAGTTTTTTTTTTCTTTGAAGACGTTTCACTTCTCATCCAAGAAGCTTCTTCAGCCTCTGACATAATAGTGGGCAATGGAATGGTTTATATCAAATGACCAGCCGTCTGCAAGGAACATAAATCCTTCTATTCCCCACTATCCTGTCAGAGCTGAAGAAGCTTCTTGGATGAGAAGGGAAACGCCTTCAAAGAGAAAGCAAGAAAGTCCAGTTCCCTCCTGAAAAAGCACTTTTGGGAGCCCCTCAAATATTGGGACACTACTATCATGTCTCCCCTAAGTCCTTCTTTTCAATAGGTTAGATATATCCAATTCTTCTAACTGTTCTGCAAGTGTTTTAGCCACATTGCTTGGTGGCGCTGCAAACTGTTAGATACCAAACTTTGGCAGCGAAAAGCATAAGGATAAATTTGCATCTTATCCTATGGTTACAATTTAACTCTCTTCTTTCTATCATCTACTTGATAATGTTTGGTGGCTCATCCTTTGGTAAATATTTACTTACCTAAACAGATAAAGAAAATGGCCATGGCTGGGCAAAAAAAAACCCCAAAACATTGACTTTGTGAGAAACTGGCCAGGAATGTCAGAAATCCTGTGACCACAGCTGACCTTGGAGGCATTGAACACAGCTGGCCTGAAGATCCTTGAAATTCCAGTTCCTTGAGAGTAATGAGTCTCCGATTTTGTATGCATTCTTTAAATTAGCGGAATTGAGGTGGTTTGATTCAAAAACTGTAACCCTAGGATGCATCGTTTCAGCCAATTAAATAGCCAGGATACTTTTAGTAGTACATGGAGTCTGTCTGAACATCAAAACGGTAAATCAGAAGTTTATTTCATTCTCTTTCATGCAAAAGATTTCTAAGGGATTTCCAATAAATATTGATGCTGTCTTTGTTCTGGCCAATTTAGCCATCTAAGGGGCGTGCATAAGCGCACCAGCGTGCCACTACCGTCTCTGTCCTGCTGTCCCCATTTATTTGTATCCATTTCCTGTGTTCTTATTCATGTTTATTCTTATTCTTGTTATCTTGAACATGAGTGACAAACTAAATAAATAAAATAAATCTCCGTAAATCCCTTCATCTTCACCAACCATTCCACCATGGTGAGTAATGTTGAGTCACTTTTGCGCGTATCTTACTGCAGTTGTCAAACATAAAACCTCGAACCTTGAACAGTGGAACAAAACCTTGTCACCTCGAACAGTGAGACATTATCTATCTATCAATCAATCAGTAAAAAACGTGACTTTTTCCCAGCTTTGTCCATCAATTCCCCGAAAGAAAATCTCCAATTTCAACTGTATATTAATCTTCAAACTCCTCTGAATCCTGACAGTACAGGTAGGGAGTTGTTAGCGGGCAGGAAAACTGAATTACCAGCTCACAGTGCTCAGATGCTGGCAAAGTTGATTTCATCTGACAGGTACAATGTGAACAGGGGATTAAGAGGGAGGATTCATGCCCCAGACAGTTCAAAATGTGACCCTACTTATCCCCTATTGTCTTGGCTGTCAACAGTAGTTGGATTCTCTTGCAGAGATCTCAGCATTATACAGAAATGTTACAGAAGAGACATTTATATGGAATCAGGTTTTGGTCTTATGGGTCTTCCTTCTACATAGTTAGCTCTTGATTTACAATCACAATTGGGACCATAATTTCTGTTGCTAAGCAAGACAGTTGTTAAGTGAATCACAACTGATTTTACAACCGTTTTTAATACACATGATTGTTAAATGTATCAGTGCAGATTAAGTGAGCCCAGCTTCCCGCAATGGTTTCGCTTGTTGGAAGCTGGCAAGAAAGGCCCCAAACGGTGACCTGGGACACTGCAACCACAATAGATACAGGTAGTCCTCAACTTACAACATTTAATTTCATGTAGTGACCATTCAAAATTGCAACAGCACTGAAAAAAGTGGCGTACAGCCGTTTTTCACACCACCTTTGTAGCAACTTCATGATCATGAGATCAAAACCCAGAGGCTTGGACACTGGTTCATACTTATGACCGTTGCAGTGTCCCTGCAGTTGTTTAAGTTAGTCAACACGGTTGGTAAGTGAATCTGGCTTCCCCATGGACTTTGCTTGTCAGAAGCTCATAAAAGGGGATCAGGTGACCCCGTCATAAGTGTGAACCAGTTGTCAAGCATCTGAATTTTGATCACATGACCAACAGTCCTAACAGAGGTGGGTTGCTCCCGGTTCGTCCCGGTTTGGCCGAACCGGTTGTGGTGATTCAGCCTGGGTCACAGAACTGGCAGCTACCCAGGCTGGCCATGCCCCTGAACCGGTTCCCCAGTCTCTTCTGCCATTGCCGGCATGTTTCTGTGAATGTGCAGAACAATTTATAGTCAACTGTGCATGCGCAAGCAACACGTGATAGGCGGGCACACATATGAGCAAAGCGAGCAGCACGCGGGCAAAGGCCACGTATGAAGTGAACCAGTCCAGGAAGCCACCCCTGGATCCTAAATGTTGAAAATGGTCATCACTTGTTTTTTTCAGTCCTGTTTCGCTTCAAACAGTCACTAAATGAACTGTTGTAAGTTGAGGACTACCTGTACTTAGGGATTATGAGCCTTGCCATCCAAATAAAACTTCAGCATGACGGACTGGAGAAGGTTGAAGGGCAACTCTTTCGGCCCTCTTCTCTTCCTACTTCCGTGAGCCAAGTAAGTTTGTGTCATTCTGATATTTACTTTCCAAACAAGCCCATTTCTGTCCCTTAATTAAGCAACCTTCCTGTCCCTTAAATAAACAGCCAAGGAACAATGGGAACAGAAACCTTATCTGACAGCAAAGGATAACAACAAGGGAAGCATTGCCTAAAGATTGCAGCTTCATGTCAAGAACGCTGGATTTGGGCCAGCTTCTTGTTGTCATAACTTTACTCCTTATTCAGAAATTGGATGATCAGCATCATGGAATCTTAAATATAGATAGAGCCTCTATTGTGCAGGAGCTACTCCACCAAATCTATCCATATTTAGGGAGGTTGGAGGGGTGAACACAAGAAAAGAAGTGAAAACTACCCAGTTTCAAAAGTAGTACTAAGGCTTCACCATTTCTCCAAATCTGGCTTAAAAATGCATTTGTTGCTCTACCACCTCCTTAAGGCACTCAGAATACAGAATTTGCATGTAGGCCTCCTCATCAGATGCTCAACATCTTAATACTGTGTGGCTTTTCCTATGCTTGCTTCTCCCTCCCTCTCTCTATCTCTCTCTCATCCTTCCTCTCTCTCTGTCTCTCTGTCTCTCCATCCCTCCCTCTTTCTCTTTCATCCTTCCTCTTTATCTGTCTCTCTCTCAAAATCCCTCCCTCTCTCTTACCCTCTCCCTCTCCCCCCTCTCTCTCTGTCTCTCTCTCTGTCTCTCTCTCTCCATCCCTCCCCCTCTCTCATCCTTCCTCTCTGTCCCTTTCCATCCCTCCCTCTCTCCCTCTCTACCTCCCTCCCGCCTCTCTGTCTCTCTTTCTCCATCCCTACCCCCTCTCTCCATCCATCCCTCTCTCTCTCACCCTCTCTCACTCTCCCTATCTGTCTCTCTCTCCATCCCTCCCCTCTCTCTCACCCTCCCTCTCTCTCTCACCTTCTCTCTCTCATCCTTCCTCTCTGTCTCTCTCTCTCCATTCCTCCCTCCCTCTCTCTCTCTCCATCCCTACCCCCCTCTCTCACCCTCCCTCTCTCTCTCACCTTCTCTCTCTCATCCTTCCTCTCTGTCTCTCTCTCTCCATTCCTCCCTCCCTCTCTCTCTCTCCATCCCTACCCCCCTCTCTCACCCTCCCTCTCTCTATCTGTCATATGTTAATTTGCATAATGTCCTGGTCATTGGAATGCCACTCAGTCACTAAGTGGAGAGTAGGGGCAGACCTAGGATTAAGAAAACTTACACACTCCCTTTCATCTAATTACTAAATAGACTCTACCAGCTACTGCAGAAACTATCCCGTCATTCCTCCCCACTCAGAACTGATTTCATTCCAGAATTATCAACGGAGGGGGCAAAGACCATCACATGCATTTAAGGACCTTGAATTTATCCCTTGATCACTTCTTGGTTACCGAAGCTGAACCAGCCACGACCAGGGAAATAACTTCCGGGCAGAAGTGAGAAGATGTGCTTTTGATAACTGTGTTGGTACCTTCTTCAGGGAGGATCTAAAACCTCTTTATCCATTCCCTCTCTTCTCTCCGTTGGCATCCTTCAGTCTCCAAAGACTATGGTATCATGCTCTGGAAAGAAGTCCTAAAGCAGCATCTGGTGTGGCTAAGAAGGCCAATTTGGGAAGAGCAATCCCTTCCACACTGAGAGCAGATACATTCAGTTTCCCAGACTCCACCCCACAAGGGATTACAGCAGTAGTGGGATTCAGATAATTTAACAACCGGTTCTCTGCCCTAATGACCAGCATGGTAGGTGGGGCTTGGTGGTCATGTGAATGGGTGGGCGTGGCCAACTCAACATCACTCATGTTGATGGGCGCTTGGCCTTAGCTGTTACAATGTAATAAGGGTTAACCAGCGAGGCAGTTTCTGTAAGCAGGGCAATAAAGATTAGGTTAGAAACAACATCAGAATGTTTCCTTCCTGGATTAGCCCTGTAAAGTGGAGAAAAACAAAAGGAGATTTCTTCCAACAAACGGTTCTCCGAACTGCTTAGAAAGTTACCAACTGGTTCTCCCGAATAGGTGTGAACTGGTTGAATCCCACCACTGGATTACAGTGTTGTTAAAAGAAGATGTACCTTCGCCCTCCTTCATGAAAGACTGTCTTGTTTTTAAACATTTGTGACAGCAAGAAATCTCATGCTGAGATGTTCATTTCTGTAACTGGCTTTACCCAAAACTCTTCAAAACTAACTGGTTTCATTTTCCTTTGTCAAAAGGGCTGAATCTGCTCAGAAACATCCCAACTGTCTGGGCAGGTAAATGCTTACTGCTGCAGATTCAGGCCAAGCCCCACGCAAGCAGCTCACGGTAGAAATTTAAACCATTCCTTCCTGCTGTCACCCTCCAACAGGAATAAAAGTACATCATGCTTTCTCCTTCAGTGCTTGTTTTGGAAATGAGGCAAATCCTTAGCAGGAACAAAAAGCTCTCAGATATAGTGACAAACATTGCAAGTGAGTTTACATAAAGCTTGTCACCTTGTTCTGCACTGAATGAGGATCAACATCTCACAGCACTCTGCCAAGGCTTGACTTTGGCTCAGCGCGTTATACAAAGCAAGCCCCTGTAATTCACAAGCCATGATTTATGACTGAATGTTGTGTGAATTCAGCCAATGGGGGCTTAGTCAACGAATCATTATTTAAGTGCAATACACAAACTATTTTTTTATAGTTTTCTTCTTCATCCAAATGATTTAAGTTGATCTTTTCTAGAATGTAACTTCTTCCCCAACATAATGGCTGGCGTATAAATTAAGCTTTATTCAAACACAACTTACTGAATAAGCCATCATAGGCTGGTTTCACGCAACCAGGTAAGCTATAAACCATGGTTTACAAATTGCAATGGCCAGATTTGCAGTAGATGTGGAAAAATATACCTGTCAGCGTTCCAAATATCACCCAGAATTAAATCAAAGTTCAAGGCATAGCTTTCATCAAAGTCCTATTTGATAAGAGAGACTTGTTGGTACAATCTGTGGAAAATCCGAATCTGAAAGCTTCCTGGGTTTCCACCCAGTTGAAAGTTCAAAACTTTGCCCCCACACCCCACAAGTCCATCACATGGTCCAATCTTCTTCTGCCATGCTGGCATTTCCACCCATCTAGTTCCAGTCAGGTGCAGAGGTGCGGAGACAAAAGATGACCTTGGGCTTCTAGAAAGGAATGTTTTATTTTGACAACAACACATTCTATTCCCTACTATTCCCCCTCCCAATTCCCCACTAATGAAACAGCATAGAAAAATAATAGAGAGTGTGGCAGGCCAAAGATCCTAAAAGGAATATGACTGCAGGCCTGACAATACCTTTTTAAGGCTTAAACTGGGGATTCTCAAATGATGGTTCAGGTTAGGATTAGGGGGTGCCATAAGCAGTTTAGAAGGTGGTCACAGCCCCCAAAAGTGGGAATGCTGCAAAACCTCACTGGGCACTTTGCCCCGTGTTAGCCTGAGAAAGTTTGGAAGCAGCTGCAATACCTCATAAACCTGAAACTCTCAGGGATAAAAAATGTTTACATTTATTAAAAGTAAGTGTTGTATTTTTTTAAACCATCCATATCCCCAATGTCTATGGAGATTCTCAATTATCATAGCCATGGTTGTCCCAATGGTGCTTCTCAAAATGCAAAACTGGAAAGAAAGTCCAGTTGCATTTTGAAAAGTACCCTTTGGACGTCCATTAGATTTATTTATGAGACATCCCAAGAGGTTTGTGAAGCCCAACTTATGAGTGATGTAGAAATCCAGCTATATTGTCTTCACGGCGGCGCAATAGGGTATGCTGGCTCTCTAAATAGGGATAGGGTCCCAATCTTTGGCTTAATGCTTAAATGATATTTGGTGGTAGGGAGGAACCTGCTTGCATATCTCAACCTACAATCAGAGGTGCTATTCAGCAGGTTCTGACCAGTTCTGGAGAACCGGTGGTGGAAATTTTGAGTAATTGGGAGAGCCAATAAATACTACCTCTGACTGGCCCCACCCCCATCTATTATCTGCCTCCTGAGTCCCAGCTGATTGGGAGGGAATGGGGATTTTGCGGCTACCCCCACAGAACTGCTAGTAAAAAAAACCTGAATCCCACCACTGCCTACAAAGGTGTTATTACCAATCTATTCAGAATTTTAAGAACTTACTTTCAAAATATTTATCCTTGATTAAACTTGGAATTTCAAACATTATAACCAGATCAAAGAGGCAAGCATCAGATCCCCAAGAAGCTGTCAGATAGCAACTTGGCGCAGGAGTAGAAGAATATTTTAGGGCCAAGTTAGGATCCGCTGCCTGTAATTTTCCAACCCATCTCCAAAACTTAAACTATAAAGTATCCAGCTTTTGCTCAACCTCAAGTCGATCCCTGCCGAAGTGTGCGAAGGGAAGAAGATGTTATTATCCTTATTTGCCTTATTCACCGGAAAAAAAACACCCTGTTCTCTACACATACAGAAAAATTATACACTGCCTACTGGCAACAGTTCAAAGTTGCAAGCAGTCACTGAGAAAAGAAACGGCTACTAGCATAGGCATGAGAGGTCCTTGGGGCTCTCTGAACTTGCTTGTTTTCTTGCAGACGTTTCATTAACCAAACTAGGTAACATCATCAGTGCTAGAAAGGAGTGAGATTTGCAAGGAGGAGGAGGAGCAGTTGGAGTCCTTGGTGGTCTCTGAGTTTGGTGCTTTTCTTGCAGATGTTTCATTACCCAAACTAGGTAACAACATCAGTGCTACTGAGGAGTGAGATTTGCAAGGAGGAGGACTGTGATGTGAAGTCCCTAGTACTCTCTGAGCTAGCTTGTTTTCTTGTCGACATTTCATTAACCAAAGTAACAGTGGTGGGATTCAAATAATTAAACAACCGGTTCTCTACCCTAATGACCAGCTGGGTAGGTGGGGCTCGGTGGTCATGTGACTATGTGGGCGTGGCCAACTCAACATCACTCAGGTTGATGGGCGCTTGGCCTTAGCTGTTACAATGTAATGAGGGTTAACCAGAGAGGCAGTTTCGGTAAGCAGGGCAATAAAGATGAGGCTAGAAACAACACCAGAATGTTTCTTTCCTGCCTTCCTTACAGGATTAGCCCTGTAAAGTGGAAAAAAGCAAAAGGAGATTTCTTCCAACAACCGGTTCTCTGAACTGCTTGGAAAGTTAACAACCGGTTCTCCCGAATAGGTGCGAGCTGGCTGAATCCCACCACTGCAACTAGGTAAGATCATCAATGCCAGTTATCTAGTTTGGGTAATGAAATATCTGCAAGGAATCAAACAAGCTTAGGGAACATCAAGGACCCCTCATATCAACCCTGAGCTACCTATATTGTCCTTTATTAGTAGACTAAGCATGGTTAGGAAAAATAGGTCCTGGCTAACAACATTTTGCAGATTTACCTCTTAACCATCTCAAATTAAATCTCGAGTTTCTATAACAATGAGAGTTCCTTTGCTCCAGGATTGTCCCTGTCCAACTATGCAATTTATCTTATGTTAAAGCTATCACCTCAATAAGAAGAAACTGCAGTGAAGCTGAACCAGCCAACTATGTACTTAAATTAATGAGCTGGCTTCATTTCAGCCAAGCTGTCATCTAAACACGTACAGAGTTTTCTTCTCACTCTCAAAAACCACAGATAGAAAGTGCGTGTATCAAGACAAAAACATCCAGGTTTTCAAGGACAACGAAGCCCAGAGAGATGTGTTATTTAGCAGTAAAACATATGTTTCACTGACCAAAGATCCTTGGTTTTTGTCCCAGGGTAGGCTCTGATTTGAAACCTCAAAGGCATCTTAGTCAGTGGCTGCTTTCACCCAGCACATTAACCCATGGATAACCGAACCAGACAGAACAAATTCAACTGCCTGGATTTGCACACTATGCTGGACCGCAAACCAGCCAAGCATCCTTCAGCTAACATACTGCAACTGTTTTAAAAATAAACAGTGTGCATGCTGAGTTCACACATCCTGCCAAGACCTCATTGGTTTGAACCAGAGTTTGCTGAACAACCACCATTGCCTGGATTCAGACATTTCTCTAAGGCTCAGAGCAGAAGGGATCAAGCCTCCCTTTGGGGGCCTTCAGAGGTCAGCACACTGCTTGAAGGTACAGGAGATAGATCACAGGTTAGTGCACTGCAGCTAATTGGTGTCTGCCAAATTTACTTCAAGCTTCACTTTCAGACATGATGTGCCACAGTAATCCCCAAAATACTAAACTTGAGTCTTGGGCATTAAAAGGTTGTTTATCTTGGGCTAAAGTGATCCACAAACCTAACCATTGCCTACAAATCACAACAATTGAGTTCAACACTCTAAATCCAAATCAAGCTAACAATATGATTCCTTAAGATGCAAACAAGAAGTCAGATATATCTCTAATACCTCAATGGGAAGAGAGAGAAAAAACCTCCACTTAACTCCAAAACAGTTATCCCAGTTGCTGAAGAAAGAACCTTCTTTCAATTATGATTCAGTAGCTACACTCACACATGTCAGATTACATTTAACCAGAGTTTCTTAAAGAAGTCATAATTGGCTAGGCACACTGAGCCTTTAAAAGAGAGAGAGAGGGGTTTTTTTTCTTTTTTTTCTTTTTTCCCTTTTTTTTTTTAAACCCTAGGTTATTGTGGTGTCTATTAAATATACAACAGAGAGATACGGGATGTGTGTATGGGGGGAAACGTAGTAGGGATGCACCTGTGATCAAATGACATATTGTATGGGATGATGGGTTTTTTTTTTCCTTTTTTTTCCCTTTTCTCTTTGTTTTTTTTTCTATTGTTATGAGAGAGAGAGAGAGAGAGAGAGAGAGAGAGAGAGAGAGAGATCTTGCAAAGCACATTGGCGAGGTTGACACAACAGTAAGATTGATTCAGCATCTGTAGCTTAGACTGAGAAGTTCAACCAATTATCTTAGATCACGGTTCTACAAAGAGTACAAACCCAGAGTAATAATAATAAAAACTCTCAAGTAATTAAACAGATGGAGAGCTTTCGTTTTCATTTTAGTTTGGCATTACCATCGTAATGCAGAACTGCATCAAATTGCAGAAAAAACAATGACTACCAACCTGCCTTTCATTGAGGACCTGTACACTGCACGAGTCGTGAAAATATCTACATATCCCTCACATCCTGGACATAAATTGTTTCAACTCCTACCCTCAAAACGAGGCTATAGAGCATTGCACACTAGAACAACTAGACACAAGGACAGTTTTTTCCCGAACGCCATCACTCTGCTAAACAAATAATTCCCTCACCACTGTTAAGCCATTCACGAAGGCTGCATTATTATTACTATTAGTCTTCTTATCGTTCCTATCCCCCATCTCCTCCCACTTATGACTGCAGGACTGTAACTTTGTTGCTTGCATCCTTACAATTTATATTGATATTGATTTTTTTCCTTATTGCTTATTTGTACCCTGTGAGTATCATTAAGTGTTGTACCTTATGATTCTTGGCGAATGTATGTTTTCTTTTTATGTACACTGAGAGCATAGGCACCAAAGACAAATTCCTTGTGTGTCCAATCACACTTGGCCAATAAAGAATTCAATTCTATTATTCTATTCTATTCTCTTTATTCTTTATTCTCTATTCTCTATTCTATTGCATTCTATTTTCTTTATTCTCTATTCTATTCTATTTTCTCTATTCTCTATTCTATTCTATTTTCTCTATTCTCTATTCTATTCTATTTTCTCTATTATTCTATTCTATTCCACACCGGCAAAGATAAAAAACAGGATTCCTTGCTGTTTCTGGCAAAGCAAGATTATTTAGTACACCGTACTTAATAAGTCAGCTCAGGGAAGATTTAACCGCTGGCACTCACGTGCAAAATGGAAACCTTCACCTCGGGAGATTACCGATTGTGCGTGCCGAGCGAAACCAGCGCGTCAAAGCGCGATATAACGAGCAGCCTGAGCTGAAAAGGATCAGATTCAACACCCCGTGGGAACGCGACGGAACCCCCGCGGCAGGTTTCGAGCACAGGAGGACGGGGGTCTCCCCCACCCAATTAACCGGTGGCACTGGAGCCCCTCGGGAATCATAAAGGCAACACTCAAATCCCGGCTCTCTCCCTTACCTCTGATGCTGCTGAAGGCGGAGAAGGCGAGCCAAAGCCCCAACAGGAGCTGCCAGGCGCTGGATCTCTCCATGAGGTTCCCTCCGGCGCTGGACTCCCGTCCCGTCCCGTCCCTAACTCCGCGGCTGTTTGTGTTTGGCTTCCTGTCTCGCAGGGATGTAAGTCGGTGAGCGAGTGACTCAGTGCCCTCCGCCCCCTCGCTCCCCAGGGACTCGAGCCTGCCAGTTACGCCCGGGCTCCACGTGCTCCAGCCGGCCAGCCAATGGAGAGACGGCCCCGGGAAAGCCGACGGGGAGAGGGCAGGCTCGGATCTCTCCCATCCACCCCCACCCACCCCCAAAAAAGCCGCCTCCTTTGGCTCGGATGAGCCCCGGCTGATGGACCAGGCTGGGCGGCTAACCGTCAACTTTTCCAAAAGGGGAAGAGGGGGAAAAAACCGGTGCGCTCCTTTTCAGGGTTCCAGGAATGGTCTTCTTAGCCATTGCGCGCGGGAGCGCGTGATTTATTAGCCGGATTCACGCAAGAACTCCCGAGAACTAGACTAATGCTCAATCAGCGCAAGAGCTGACCCTGAAGTGGGCTAATTCCCCCCTGAATGTAGGTCAGCCTCTGCCAGCTCAACCAACATGATTTCAGGTTAACATACTATTGCAGTGATGGCTAACCTTTTCTGGACCCAGTGCCCAAAGCGTGTGGGCGCCCGAAGCCCCAAAATGCAATGCGTGTGCAGCCCCCCACACATATGCCCCCCCGTCCATGGTGTGTGGCCCACACATGCACCCCGTCCCACGTATGTGCTCTGCCCCACTATGCCCACTCACATGCCCCCCGCCCCACACAGGCGCATGTGCCCCCCGCACACCCTCATCACCCCCCCCGCACATGCACCTGCAGCCTCCCTGCATGCACCCCCCCCACGTGGCCCCACCACACATGCGTGACAGAGACCTGAAGACCAGCTGGCGGGAGGCACATGCGCATGTGTGGCGGAGCTCAACTGGGGGCGACGGCTCAAATGGCCACAGAGAGGGCGCTGCAGGCCACCTCTGGCACACGTGCCACAGGTTTGCCATCATGGTACTATCGCATGGGCTCATCTGTTTCTACTGTACAGGTAGCCCCTCCAGTTACCACCGCGGTTGAGCTCACAATTTACATTGCAAAGTGAAACATTCGTCGAATGAGTTTGTCCCCATTTCACCGCTTTGGGGGGGGGGGCAGGGTGGTTAAGTGTATCACTGTAGTTCTGAGTCATATGATAAAGTAGGACGTAAATTGAGATTTAGACATTAAGTGTGAAACCTACTGGGTCAGGCTGGACAGCCTCTCAGGACCCCTTTACTTCTATATTAAAAGCCACATAGACAGAGTCGAACTTGCAAAAGAACAGGAAGCCAGTGCCTAACCACAATATGTCTCTATATCAAAACCTATGTCAAAAGTCCAAGGTTCAATTAAAGTTTGTTAATGACACGTACTCCATAACAGAAGGAGAAGTAAGACCCATCTCCTTATAAGGCTTTCTCCTCAAGGTAACCACTAAGAAATTAAGTATTTCCGTGTTACGCTGCCTTTGAGAATGTATAAGAACGCGTGCTTCGATAATGAAGGTTGTTCAGAACTTGCAATGCTAGCCATTTCGCTGACTTTCTGAACCTGGCTGCCAAATAAACTTTTCCTGTATCCTGAGAAGTCTAAAGCCTGTCATTTTCTGCAACAACACAGTTGTTTATTTTTATTTTATTTATTTTGTCAAGCATGTCTTAGATAACATGTACAAGGATACATGAAAAGGATACGAATAAAAGGAAACATTGGGACAGGGACGGTAGGCACATTGGTGTGCTTATGCACCAACTTATGAGTGAATCTTATGATTCAACTTATGAGTGAATCAGGCTTCCCCATTGATTTTCCTTGTCAGACAGTCGCAAAAGGTGATCATGTGACCTCCCCCCCAGGGGACACTGCGCCTGTCATAAAGCTGAACCAGTTGCCAAGAGTCTGAATTTTGACCAGGGGGATGCTGCAACGGTTGTAAGTGTGAAAAACGGTCATCAGTGGCCTTTTTTTTCAGTGCCGTCGTAACTTCGAATGGTCACCAAACGAACTGTTGTAAGCCGAGGACTACCCGTACTTCAACCACTGCTTGGCACAGTGGTTGTCTTAATTGTTCTGTGGGATGTGCCATGGCTTTTATTATTACATTGCAACCCATGGCATGCATCTGCTGTGAGAGCCCAAGTTTTAATTGCTCTGCTGGGAGATTTGTAAGGCTCCAGATGTGGTCAAACGAGAACTTCCAATATTGCTTCAACATCAGGCAAATGTGGACGATCATGGGCTGTTTGGCCTGTAAGTAAAACTGCTCATTACACCAGCCTGCAAGACCTGTTGGGACCTAATCTTCACAAGAGACACTGACCCACATTTTTGGACAGGGTGTGGCTGATGCCTTCAACCATTCTGCATGCAGGAATGGTGGAAATTAATCAGATGCTCTGGTGCATCTCTTTATGAGTCACTGGACTAGTTGACTAGCTTCCTAACTGCTTATGCAAACATGCAGAAGATAGTTGTTTTGTTTCAAACTTAATTTCCAGATAAAACAATCTCTGACTCCTTTGGGCCATCACGTCAGAGATATTTCCTTCCCAGATTCCTCAAGGCCTTCAATGAGATTGGACTGCCATTTGTCAGAAATGGTGTAAGGTCTCCTATTTGGACTAGATGACCTACAACAGAGGGGTCAAACTCACGACCCATGGCCTGGATGCATCACAGGCTGGCCACGCCCACACCCAGTTTAGCAAAGGGCGAAAAAGTCATGATACATCTCACGTGACGTCACCGTGATGACGCACGTTTGACACCCCTGGCCTCCAAGGTCCTTTCCAACTCTGTTTAATGGCTTCCGATTTTCTTAAAAATTCTTTAGGATTAATTTTATGTCATGCCATGTTTTTATAAACGTTGCCAAATTTGAATTCCACAGGGAAATACTTAGAGAGGTATCTGCCTTGAAAGTAGTTAATGTAGAACTGCATAGTACAGTCATACATCAGCAAGAAATGTTTGATATGTCATAAAATGTTTTGTGATTAATTTTATGTCATGTAATGTTTTATAAAACTTGCCAACTTTGAATGCCACAGGAGTTACGGGTCCCAGAGTTTTGGTGTGTTCTGTAAGTTGGTCCATTTGAAGTCCCTTGGTTCACAAATTTTTGCTCTACGAGGCACCATTTTGGCCAGTTAAAAGTTACAGACATGTGAGTTTTAATAGGAAAGAAAGAATGCATGAAAGTTTGATCAGGGAGCACTGGAAATTGGGAATGTCTAGTCCAAGGAATGATGGGTTTCAAACATTTTTTTACTACCAGTTCTGTGGGCGGGGCTTGGTGGGCGTGGCAGGGGAATATTACTGCAAAATCCTCATTCCCTCCCCACCCCACTAACCTGCTTTCCAGCTCCGTTCTCCTGTTCAGGGCAAAAAAAAAGAAGATCAGCTGGGAGGCTGGGAGACAGCAGGGGTGGGGCCAGCCTATTTGCCAGTTCTCTGAACTACTCAAAATTTCGGCTACCATTTCTCCAGAACCAGTCAGAACTGGCTGAATACCACCTCTGGTCCAAGGGTGTCAAACTTCATTTCATTGAGGGCTGCATCAGGGTTGTGTTTGACCTCAGAGGGCTGGAGTGGGCATGGCCAGGGTGGGCATGCCAGCTCAACGTCACTCATGTCAAGGGCCCTTGTGGTGGCCAAGTGCATTTTTGCTGACAGAGGCACCGTGGGCTAGTCCTTTGCTGTTTCCAGATCAACAGCAAAGGACTGGCCCACGTCAGTCCATGGGCCAGATCTAAGCACCCCGCAGGCTGAATCTGGCCCACGGGCCTTGAGTTTGACACCCCTGGTCTAGTCTAATGAAGAAAAGCTAGGGATGACAAGTTTTCCAATATTTGAGGAGTTATTACAGAAAGGAGGAGTCAATCTATTCTCCAAAGCATCTTGAGGGCAGGACAAGAATAAACTTCTCAAGGAAAGATCCAACCTAGGACTAATGAAAAATTTCCTGACCGTGAGAACAATTAGTGCAATGGCTTGCCTTCAGAAGTTGTGGGTGCTCCATCACTGGAGATTTTCAAGAAGAGATTAGACAGTCATTTGTCCCAAAAAGTTTGGACTAGATTAGAAGACCTCCAAGGTCTCTTCCAACTCTGTTATTCTGTATTCTGGGTCATAGAGGTATGGAAACCCCCAGGAGTTGAAAAGAGAAGTGGCAAAGAAACAGAGTGGAAGAATGGTAAATCCAAGTTTATGCCCAACAAGAAGTTGCCTGCAGCTGATGATTCCTCATCTAAAGCCACATCGAAAAACTTGCTTACCAAATCTTTTCATGATCTGTAATTAGGATGCACTGTTTTTACAGAAGTGTCTCCACTCTTTTGAGCTGAACCCAAACGATATCAAATTTCTAGTTCCTGATACTCAACTTGAAACACAACTTCAATCTCTGCATAGCCTTTATGTTTTTAAAAATAGATTTACAAGAAAAATCAGAAGTTTCTTGAATGCATATTTCTTCACTTGGATTGTGAAAAATGTATTAAAACAAATTTTAAAACAAAACTGTTTTTTAAAAGTGTTATTGCAAAAATGTTTAGGGAAAGTTTACACATCCACTATTAGATGTTTTAGTGATGACAAATGGGATAAAAGCAGTGGTGGGATTCAAATTTTTTTACTACCAGTTCGGTGGGTGTGGCTTGGTAGGCGTGGCAGGGGAAGAATACTGCAAAATTCGCATCCCTCCCCACTCCTGGGGGAAGGATACCGTAAAATCCACATTCCCTCCCCATCCCACTAACCTGCTTTCCAGTTCCATTCTCCTGTGCAGGGCAACAGAAGAGGACCCAAGTGATCAGCTGGGACTCAGGAGGCAACAAATAGATGGGGGCAGGGCCAGCCAGAGGTGGTATTTGCCAGTTCTCTGAACTACTCAAAAGTTCCGCTACCGGTTCACCAGAACCAGTCAGAACTGGCTGAATACCACCTCTCGAAAAGCAATAAATATTGATTATAACTCTTACTATTACTATTAAGCCAACCAATTACCTATAATAAAAAAACGTTTCCCAGCTATTAAAACAAATTACACTCTCTTTCTTTAATCTGCCTAAGGCCCAGATTCTATTACTGAAGTTAAATAAGAATAAATCCTCATCAAATCAATAGCAAATGAATTGAAAAACTATTTACGGTACATAAATATCTTATTGGAGGGAGGAGGAAGAGGGCAGCTCCCTTCTTGAAAAAACCAATCTATTATGATTGATACAGCTAGACAAATATTTCATTAAAATTATTTTGCACTCCTTACTCTCTTGAGAAATAGAAAATATGCCAGAAAAAAAAACCTGTAGCAAATGTCAGATGTAGGAGGTCATTTTTATCAGAGACTATTGGTTTTGTCTGAACAACCCAGATAAGTCTGATAGAGGTATCAACATGTCCTTGCAAACACAAGCAGATTCATCATGAGTCATGACCTAACAACTGCATGTGATTGGCAGTCATTGCTTGATTGACAAATAAATAAATAAAGTATCTTATCTTGATTGATTTGTTTTTAAAAAAATAAATTGTATTAATTTTCTATTTATTACATTTCTTAGTGCTTAATAAACATCGTGCTGCCTGGATATTTAAATTGCTTAACAATACACATTCCCTTCTTACTCTCCACCCCTTTTTTCCCAACTATTGGTAAAATAGGTTCAATGTTTGATAATATTCTGTGTCTTCTTTCTGATTGATAGTCTATCCATTTCTGCACCGTCTAATATCTTCTTAAATATCTCTTCAGCTTTGCGGTGTTTCTTCATCTTTCGCACAATATTGTGCGAAAATAATCCTCGCCATTTGTAATATTAAATACATACTTTTCTTATCAATTTTTTTTATATCATCCTTAATAAAAACAGTTCAGGTTTAAAATCTACATGTTTCCCTATTATCTTTTCTAGCCATCTGTGTATTTTTGCCCATTTTTTTTGGTTTAACACACGTCCACCACATATGATAAAAATATACCCATTTTTTATTACATTTCCAACATTTGCTAGACATATTTTTAAACATTTTAGCTAACCTAGAAGGTGGTAAATGCCGTCTATAAAACATTTTATATAAATTTTCTTTCTAAGAAGTTGCGATTCTTTCCCATAAATTTTGCCATTTCTCTAGTTCTATGTTATAGCCCATTTTTTCTCTGTTGATTGATGTGTCATCAAGTCCTTTTTGACTCCTGGAAACCACATATTTTTTTTCCTTGACAATCCATCCCTTATATATTCTTTCAAGTTTTCTAACAGTGCACTCATCACCGCCATAAGTCCATCAACCTTGTCCCTTAATTCTCTTTCCTTCTACTTTTCCCAGTATTATAGTCTTTTCTGGCAGCTGTGTCTTCACGTAATATATCCAAAGTAAGATGCTTCTATTTGCAAGTACTAAACACCATGCAGAATTGTAGGAAATTAATTGAGGATTTGAGTCCTGGAGAAAGTCCATGAAGTAGCCATGTACATCATTAGAGTGATTTATGCCATTTGGGTGATAACATCTCTACTGTATACAAATTAGGTACAGTGATACCATCAGATAAGCACCATAAACTGATATCTAATAAATTAAGGCTTTCGTTGAACTTGGCAGACCGCAAAATGTTTTCATTGACATTTGATGGCCGCGTTGAGGATCCCTGCCTCTTCTTTGTTATGGAATAGTAATGAATCATTCTATGTGTCAATAATTGTGGTTGTGCTGCAGCATTTAACAAAGTAAAACAAAAAGATGGAAAGGTCTAAGGATTTCCAAGTAGGAAGGATTCCCCACTCTGGTCCTGTCCTTCCAACAGACAAGAAAACGATTGTATTATGCTTTGTTCAAGGCTTGGTCTACTTAGGCAAGAGTTACTGAATCAACAACACTTTGTAGTATTCACACAATGCTTTACAAACTTCAAGGACTGGATTCATTTATCCTCCAAAGCGAAAAGTACAGAGAGCCCTTGACTTGTGACCACAATTGTGATAAGAATTTCTGTTTCTAAACAAAGTGGTTCCTAAGTAAATCTTGCCCGATTTTACTATCATTTTTTGGCATGATTGTTAAGTGAAGCACTGCAGTGATTAAGTGAATCATGCCATTGTTAGTTAAATCTAGCTTCCTCCATTGACCTGGCTTGTTGGAAACCAGCTGGGAGTAGCAATTGTATGATCCTAGAATGTTGCAATCATAAATACATTCCAGTTGCTAACTGCTGAACTTGTGTTCATGTAACCATGGAGATGCTGCAATGGTCATAGGTGTGAGGAACTGTCATGTCACTTTTTTTCAGTGCCACTGTAACTTTGAACAATCACTAAAGGAATGGTTGTAAGTCAAGGACAACCTGCAAGGAAACCACAGAGCTTAACAAGATCCACACAACTAACCAATGTAGTCATTTATGAAATTCTCCATCACATGATAGAATGATAGAATAAAAGAATAATGGAAGGGACTTTGGAAGTCTTCTAGTCCAACCACCTGTTTAGGCAGGAAACCCTGTGCCATTCCAGACAAATGGTTTTCCAATCTCTTCTTAAAACCTTTCAGTGTTGGAGCATTTACAACTTCTGGAGGCAAGTTGTTCCATTGATTAATTGTTCTAACTGTCAAAAAAATTATCCTTAGTTCTTCTCTCTTTGATTAGTTTCCACCCAATGATGTTGCACTGTAACTTGATACATTTAAGGAAATGGACCACATGAACTAAACTAGTGTGCCACGTAATACCACAATCTGATCCAAATAATGGGTTGATGACCAAAGAGAAGTAATAGAAGAGATCTTCAATATCATACCTTGCTTGCAAACTTCTTAAAGCATCTATTTGGCCAATCAGGATCGGATCGCTAATTACCCCAATAAAGCACTAATATTGATTCCATTTCCCTGACTTCCTGACTTATTTGTGTTTGATATGTCATTCTAATGGCCAATTCAGCACCAGCCAGCTTTTTAAGAGCATGAGGCTGATGATGTGAAGAATGAGTTTAGATTTGTCATGATGAAGAAAAAACAGATAAGACCATTCCTTTCTTATTATCCCTTCTAGCTTATGATACTCAGTATCTGTTGCATCATTAAGCTGTGAAGCTTCAAGATTGACCCAACTTCCCCTAAAGTAGATTTCATATATAGTTATCCAAGCACAATTGTTAAAGACAAAGGATATCTTTTGCTCTTTGTGTTCATTGTTTCCACTCTTTATTCCATTAAGATGATGTTCTATAAACATAACAATAAATTTATTTTAGAACCATGTAAGATTTACAGAATGCATAGAATTACTAGGGTCACTCAGAGGTCTTAGCTGTATCCCATCATCCAAATAACTTAGTTCTCCCTCCTTTCTCCTTCTCACAACAATCCTGCAAGGAGATGGAAACCGATCAAGGAGAGATTCAACCTAGAAATAAGGAGAAATTTTCTGACAATGAGAACAATGGAACCAATGGAACAGAGGTTGCCTTCGGAAGTTGTGGGAGCTTCATCACTGGAGGCTTTCAAGAAGAGATTGGACTGCCATTTGTCGAAAATGGTATAAGGTCTCCTGCTTGGGCAAGGGGTTGGACTAGATGGCCTACAAGGTCCCTTCCAACTCTGTTAATTTAATCTAAATGCAGTAGTAGAGAGGTGTGGGAGACTATTAAAGCCAATACAAAATGGACAAAACCAGATCAATTAGATGGGCTGGACTAGATGTCTCAGAAATAAAAATAATATCTTTCAGGGGATTTCTATGCTTTTTGAATCTGATTAAACTTACTTTAACAGATATTAGTACAGTTTTCCTGAGTGTCTGGATTTTAGGAGGTTAGGGAGTTAAACCACAGAGATACTCCTGGGAATGGTAAAAATGGGACCTTGGGCTATTGGTTGACCACCATAGTTTTTATCATGCTTCTCATACCTTCCCGTGATTCCTTTTTCTAGCAAGAAGTCCATCTGACCTTTCTATTTCAACATGTCCAAATTCTATCCAAATGAATCTCCATTTGTTCCAAGCAGTCAAAACAGAATTATAGAGTTGGAAGGGATCTTGGAGGTCTTCTAATCCAACTCCCTGCTCAAGTAGAAGACCCTATACTATTTCAGACAAATAGCTGTCCAATCTCTTGTTAAAAACCTTCAGTGTTGGAGCATTTCACTGGAGACAAGGAGATTCCACTGGTTAATTGTTCTAACGATCAGGAAGTTTCTCCTTAGCTCTAGGTTGGTTCTCTCCTTGATTAGTTTCTATGCATTGTCCCAAAGGATGCTTTTTCAAGAAGCAACTGGACTTTTCTTTGATGGCATGAGAAGTGAAACGTCAGAAACCAGAAAGCTCAGTTGCCTCTTGAAAAAGCACCTTTGGGACAACCATGACCTGGATGACTGAGAATCTCCACAGACATTTCCATCCATTGCTCCTTCTTCTGCCTTCAGGTGCTTTGAAGAATACTTGACCCCACATCAATGCAGAGATGTTAGTAACCTCTTTTTTTATTTCTTTTTTCTCAATATATTTTAGACTGTGTTTGTTAAAAATCTATACTGTGTACGGGCTCTGGGAAGTCGGGGGGGAGGGAGGTGGGGTGTTGGGGGAGAGGGGGGGAGGGGGAATATATACTATGTGTTAGATTTCAATGTAATGCAACTTCACATGTATACTGTTTCTCTTTAATTTCTCTGTAAAAATAGGACATGTTGAGTACATTGACATATAGTAGAAATACACCAAGGGGAGGAGGATTGGGATAGAAGAAAGATGGGTAGAGAGGATGGGAGAGAGGATGGGAGGGAGGGTGAGAAGGAAGGGAGGGAGTGGACCGGGAGAGAGGAGTGGTAGAGGGGGAGGGGAAGTAGGGTAGAGGGGGATGATGGAGGGAAGATAGAAAGTTGGAGGGGGGCGGAAGAAAGAGGAGTATGGAGAGTGGAAGAGGTATATTGGGTTTCTATTTTGGGGGGTATTGTTGACAAGAGGAATTGCTGTGATTATTGTTTAATGTTGTATGGCCCCAGCTATGCACAGTATATATGTGAGTGTATGAAAATGAAAAATGGAAAATAAAAACATTTTAATGAAAAAAAGAATACTTGACCCCTCTTCTTTGTTGCAGCCTTTGAGATACCGAAAGACATGAGGAATGTTTTGATATTTGCCGTGGCCAGATACCAAGGTTGAATAATATTTGACGGTGTGAAGGCTACTCAAAGAATATTCTACTCGCAGCCTTGAAAGTCTGGGTACGTGGAGATAGAGAGTCTTTGAGCAAAAGGCTGTGATGACCAGTGGTGTCTACAGCAAACTGCAAGGACAGCAAAGTTAGGACACTCATGCACTACCCTCACGCAAACACCGCATGACCGCTGATGCAAATATGGCATCACACGATGAATATTGTCTTGAAAATTTTATCATCGGATTCCACCACCATCATTTGTCCTTCTCTCTTGGTTTCCCTGCCGGAGAGCTGAAGCCAGCTAGGCTGCAAATAAAAAAGTGTGAAAGGACACAAACGCTGTTATCTAGACCTTGCACAGATGTCCACAGTATTCAAGGCCGACAAGCAAGCAGCAAAAAGTTGACATAAAAAGCAGGAGTGGCCTTGGTTCTGTGAGATAAATTTGGCAAGGATCTATGATCCTGCAAAGGCCTTCAGATAATTTTTTTTTGAGTTTTTGGTATAATTTGTTCTATATTCAGATCAATAGGTGGTAGGTAGCTAGAAGGCTTTTATTTGCAAAATCTCTGTTATATTCTGTTGGGGTTGTTTCCTTTGAATCTTAATGTTAGAAACTTTGAAACTTCATTGGATAGAATAGCCACAGCCATAACAACAGTAACAACAACAGAACGGAATGTAATGTAATGTAATGGAACGGAACGGAATGGAAAAGAACAGAACAGAACAGAATAGAACAATGGAATGGAATAGAATTGAATAGAACAATGGAATAGAATAGAATAGAATAGAACAGAACAATGGAATGGAATGGAATGGAATAGAACAATGGAATGGAATAGAATGGAATGGAATGGAATAGAATGGAATGGAATAGAATGGAATAGAATGGAATAGAATGGAATAGAATGGAATAGAATAGAATAGAATAGAACAATGGAATGGAATAGAATAGAACAATGGAATGGAATAGAATAGAATAGAACAGAACAGAACAGAACAGAACAATGGAATGGAATGGAATAGAATGGAATGGAATAGAATGGAATGGAATAGAATACAATGGAATGGAATGGAATAGAATAGAATAGAACAATGGAATGGAATAGAATAGAACAGAACAGAACAGAACAATGGAATGGAATGGAATGGAATGGAATTCTTTATTGGCCAAGTGTGATTGGACACATAAGGAATTTGTCTTCAGTGCATAAGCTCTCAGTGTACAACATAAAAGATATATATGATAAATCATGATCATTGTCATCATAAATACATTCATCACGAATCATAAGATACAACACTTAGTGTCAGAATCACACTAGGAAAGTAAACAAAACAATATAAATCGTAAGATACAAGCAACAAGGTTATAATCATAAGTAGAAAAGGATATAGGTAATAAATAGGAAGGATGAGAAGAAGAATAGTAATACAGTCTTAATGAATAGTTTGACAGTGTTGTGGGAATTAGTTGTTTAGCAGAGTGATGGCATGTGGGGAAAAACTCTTTGTGTCTAGTTGTTCTGAGGTTATGCTCTATAACCTCATTTTGAGGGTACAAGATGAAACAATTTATGTCCAGGGTAAGAGAGGTATGTAGATATTTTCTCAACCCTCTTTTTGACTTGTGCAGTATACAGATCCTCTATGGAAGGCAGGTTGATAACAATTGTTTTTTAATGATAGGATAGGCAAATATAAATTAATAGACCTAGTTCTGGCAACCATTATCCCTCTGTTGGGGTTTTACTTAATTTTAGGCATCTGATCCTAGACATACCCTTCAAAGGCTGTTACGATCCCTAGCGCAAGAGATAAGACACCCTAGTCTAAAATAACATCTTCTCCTTAAATTCCTGCTTTTATGGTCTGAAAGCGAAGAAGCTTCAGTCTCTGTCCCTCTGTTCTGTCTTGCTGAGACACAATGGCTAATTATCAGCCTTGGAGCAGGAATCTGGACTGCAGGATAATGAGATTATAAAGCATGCCATGCCTTTCGTCATTACTGGGGGTCCAATTTTCTCCGGGATTACTTGCAACTCGCCTTGACATGATCCGGGTGGAAGCTTTGTCATGTGGTGAGACGCAGGAGGTGCCAGGTCAGCCTGGCAATAGGAAAACAACACAACAGACAAAAGAACCTTCTCTAGCAACAGTCGCAGAGGTGTAAAGGCGAGAGAAAACACAGATGGGAATCCTCTTCATAGCTCAACATCCCTTTCTCCTCTGTTCATAAAAATGAAAGCCAAAAACAAACAAAAATACATCCTCCTCCTTCTCTTCTTCATCTTCTTCTCCTCTTCCTTCTTCTTCTTGTTTCTCCTTCTTCTCTTCTTCATCTCCTTTTCCTCTTCCTTCCTCTTCTTCCTCCTCCTCCTCCTCCTCTCCTTCTTTTTCTTGTTATCATTATGATTTGAAATCTATATCTAAACTCCCAGCTTTTCAGGACCCTTTGAAGACACCAGCAGGGTGGAGGCAGGGAAGTTCATTCCAGAGGACAGGTGCTGCTAAAGAGAAGGTGTGTTTTAGGGGGTCCTGAAAGATGACACAGTTTAATGGAAGGAATCCAGAGCACACAAAACCCTGCCAGATCAGATCAGCTGGGCAGATGCTGTGGGAAACAGGAGGGCCTTCCAGGCCATATGCCATGTAGGACTTCATAGGTAACAACCAGCACCTTGAATTGCACCCGGAAGCAAAGGGGCAACCAGAGCAGCTCACAAAGCAGAGATATCACACAGTTATGCCAAGGCATGCACATTGCTGATGGTGCCACTCCACTCTGGACCAGTTGAAGCTTCTGGATAGTCTTCAAGGGCAGCCTTATTTAGAGAACATTGTAATAGTCAAGCCTAGGAGAATGTTAGAACTTCGGCCAAAAAAAGTGAGAATTTTTTCCCAGTGTGAAAAGCTGGTTGGGAAATTTTTAGAACTCCTAATGCATGATAGGGATGACTGACTACCTTGGAGTTCTGCCAATGAATTAATACACTTTGATAGGAAGGGTCCTTAGTGCTCTCTGAGCTTGGTTGTTTTCTTGCAGACGTTCCATTATCCAAATTAGGTAATGCACTGATGACGTTACCTAGTTTGGGTGATGAAATGTCTACAAGAAAATAAACGAGCTCAGAGAACACCAAGAACTCCTCATTTCAACCCTGAGTTACAAACATTCTCTCTTTTTAGTACATTTTGACAGGTCCCACATTCTGAGGATTACAGCAAAAACCCTGGTCCTACCCCAGAAGACTTTCTACATGCCCTTTTCTTTGCTTCTGGTTTCACTAGCCAGTATCTGTGATGTCAAATGATAAATTTCCTCCTTAGCATTTGCTTGGTATCACATTTTTATTTTATTTTATTTAGTTTGTCAAACATGTACAAGATAACAAGTATAACTATAAACATGGACAAGGGAAATGAGTACAAATAAATGGGGACAGTAGGACAGGGACGGTGGGCACACTGGTGCGCTTATGCATGCCTCCTTTACGGGCCTCTTAGGAATGGGGTGAGGTCCATGCTAGACAGTTTAAGGTTGAAGCTGTGGGGGTTTGAGGATGTAACAACAGTCAGGTAGAGTATTCCAGGCGTTGGCCACTCTGTTGCTGAAATTGTGTCTTCTGCAATCAAGTTTGGAGCGGTTTACCTTGAGTTTGTATCTATTGTTTGTCTGTGTATTATGGAGATTAAAGCTGAAGTAGTCATGGACAGGTAGGATGTTGTAGCAGACAATTTTGTGTACTATGCTTAGATCAGACCGTAGACGGTGTAGTTCCAGGTTGTCCAAGCCCAAAGTTTCGAGCCTGGTAGCATAGGGAATTATATTGTGAGCAGAGGAGTGGAGGACTCTTCTCGTGAAATACCTCTGAACCTGCTCGATCGTATTAATGTCCGATATACAGTGTGGATTCCAGGCAGACGAGCTGCATCAAATGATAAATTTCCTCCTTAATCCACATATGTATTTCCTTGGTATCATTTAGCTGTTATAAAAGCCCAGGAGGAAGAGGATGAAAGCGTCTTTAGGGAGGCCCTGACACCCATTTTCAAGCCATCTGCATTTGCATGTGAACCTCTGTTTGTGGCTATTTTTTTTCCTGCCAAAAGGCAGTTTAAAGGAAGCAGGAAGAATTCCCAGCCGTCATCTAGTACATGGCATTTTGCAAGTGGCTACGGGCATCTTTCCCAATGACACAAGTCATTATATAAGGCTGTGAGATCTCTTGCCAAGTTTGTGTTGCCACTTTGGTTTGAAGAAGATAACAGCCTGGCTAGCAAAATACTGTCTGGCAGGTATTCTTTGTTTCACGTGGCATCGTTTAGAATTCGTTTCGACAATAAACAGCAGCTCTGAAAGCCTACACTCTGTAACATGAGTGAATGTCAACAGAGGGATAATGTTTATACTCTGACAAGATGATAAGGAGGTTCCTTTTTTTTAAAAAAACTAACAATACATCCATTATCACATGAAGCTACTACCGCTTTGTAAGGCCTTGGTGAGATCACACTTAGAATACTGTATCCAGTTTTGGTCACCATGATGTAAAGAAAATGCGGAGACTCTAAAAAGAGTGCAGAGAAGAACAGCAAAGATGATTAGGGGACTGGAGGCCAAAACATATGAAGAACGGTGGCTGGAACTGGACATGTCTACTTTAATGAAATGAAGACTAGGGATGACATGATAGCATTGTTTCAATATTTGAGATGCTGCCACAAAGAAGAGGGAGTCAAGCTATTTTACAAAGTACGTGAAGTCAGGACAAGAAGCAATGGATGGAAACTAATCAAGGAGAGAGGCAACCTAGAACTAAGAAGAAATTTCTGGACAGTGAGACAAATTAACAAGTGGAACAACTTGTCTCCAGAAGTTCCGAATGATCCAATACTGGAGGTTTTTAAGAAAAGACTGGACAACCATTTGTCTGAAATGGTATAGGGTCTCCTGCTCGCACAGGGCTTGGACTAAGAGACCCACAGGGTCCCTTCCAACTCTGTTATTCCTTCCTTTCCTCTTTTCCATAAGCCAACAAATTTGGTGAAGAAATAAGCCATATTCAAACACTGAACACATGAAGGATTTTTACAGTGAGCTAAGAGGAAATGATAGGCAAATCTGTAAAAGCAAAATACCATTCAAGCAGCATCACAAAATCTCCAGAACCGTGAAGCCTACAAACTTGAAGTTTGGCACATATGTTCCTCTTGGCTTCTAGGTTCTTGCAAAGAAAGGATTTTTCAAAATGACCATCAAATCATTAGTATTTGTTATATTATTATTATTAACATGCTCTGATGCCTAAGAGTTAGGCATTCTACTCCCCCTCCCCACCTGAAAAGAACACTGTTCCAACTTCCACTTGAGCGTGGGTAGCCTGCAGGCTGGCAGTTTAGACATTCTACTCCCCTTCCCCATCTGAAAAAACACTCTGATGCTAAGACTGAGGAAGAGAAGGGGGGATAGAAGAGGATCAATGGGGCCAGCCTGAGAGAGAGAAGGGGAGAGGAGAGGACAATCGTTACTACTCATTAATTTTCAAGCTGTAAGCGTCAATTTATCAAGCCCAATCATATTGTTTCATAGTGAAGCACGGGTATCCATGTAGTACCCAATAAAGGCACGTTTTCCCCTAAAAAAATGCTTGCAATGAAGGGAATCTCAACATCTACAGAGATAATAATGTAGGAAATATCTTAAGCAGCTAAAACATAATTGCCATGTACAGGATAATTATCTGAGAAACAAATCTAGCTTTTTGAAAAATCTAGAAGGATCTTGAGTCCCTGGAAAATTTTCTCCTGCAAATCTTCAAGCTGTTTATTCACAAGCTGGCTAAGACTTCATGGGGGGGGGAATGCTATTTATATTGCAGTGGAGGAAGTTATATACCATTTCACTTCTCCCGCATTCGTGTGTTGACCTAGCTCGCATTACAGTTACCCCAGCCAAAGTTAGAGAAAGGGGAACATTTGGTTCCACTTTTCACACTTACTTAGAACTTCTGAAGAATAGCTGGGTGATTGTTGTTTTTTTCATTGTCCTATACTTTCCTCCAGACACTTTCTCTCCATGGGGAAAACAAAACTAGCTTCACAGCAAGATTTCTCTCCCATAAAAGGCTTCTGCAGGGGAAGAATCTCTGTTCTGACCGAGGCTTCCCAAGAGCATGAAGCAAACTTTTTGTCCTGACAAAAACCCCTTTTATTAAATGACTGTGACTTCTGCTCATTCACATCCAGCAAAGTCTTTCAAGGGAGGATTTACAGTCATAGACCTTATCTGGCTTGGAGAGCTTGGCAAGGAGTCTCGGAGAGTCACGAACCAATTAAGCGAACTAATTGTCTCCTGCAAACCTCTGGGAGAGCCATTCATTGTCCACCTGTGCCCTTACTCCCAAGTCGACCCCTGTTCTTTAGCTGTTCCCTTTGTCTGGCAATTCTGTGTATGCGCACACTGGGAACAGGCTCCAGCTGTTCATCTGCCTCACTGATGTCTGACTCTGAAGGCAGCTGATAACAGGCATATGGCTCTGGTCCCCTCTCTGCCTCCGACACAGGGCCCTCATCAGAGCCTTCCCCAGACTCCAGGACTAGGCCATGCTCCTCGCCAACTTTCTCACTGTCCAAATCTGCCAGCTCTGCTAGCCACTGGTGGGCCACAAAAATCTCACTGTAATGCACTTCCTAGATTTCTGGTGTGAATAGCTTTCTTCCAAGCATTGCCCTTAATCTCAGTCTCTGCTGCCTCTCCAGTACGAACAGTTGTATGCTACAAGCAGACATTGCAAAACAACAATATAGCATTCTTCCCCACCATCCAATCAGGGCTGAAGAAGCTTCTTAGATGTGAAGCGAAATGCCTTCAAAGAAAAACCAGTTGCCTCTTCATGGTTTCATGTTTTATTGAGTTATAAGATAAAATAAGATACAAAACACCAAAGTAAACAGAAAAACAGTGGGGAGGAAGAGGGGGAAGAGAAGTGAAGAAGAAAAAGAAGGGGAAAAAGAAACATTGACTTCCGACTCTCTCTGTTGAAGTAAAATAAGGCATTAACATCAAATCACTTTTTTTGATTTTTCATAATAATATGAACAAGCCATTTCTATAAAGATCTATCAATCTAATCGGTAAAACCCAGAATCAAAGGTTCATTCTTTTCCATTTCAAGGACAAAGTTCAGAAGCTGTCTCCATGTGGAAACTGTGGAAACAGTTGCCTCTTGAAAAAGTGTCTTTGGGATAACCATGCTTGGATGACTGACACTCCCCATAGATACAGCATTCTTAGAGTTGCACATCACAGACTACCTCCTCAGAACTCCAACGCAATTTGACTGGCATGCCCTTTTGATTTTAGGTTCTCTTTGGGTAGAAGGCAATGCCAGAGAAGAAATTTTGAGGAGCAGCAGAGGTTGTGGAGAAGACTTTGCCCCAAGGGACCACAACCCTTGAGGGCTGCCCAATAGCAACAGATGGGACTAGAATTATCCATGAGTCAATTATCCATCATTGACTATGATCACTTTTAGAAGTAGTTGACAGAAATAAAGCCAGATGGAGACATTCTTCTGCCTTTTTCTACTAGTTTGGTGGGAGAGAATTTGCTTTATAAAGTTCAGAGAAGTTTATGGTTTAATTTATTTGTATGCCGCCCTTTTCCCTGAAGGGACTCAGGGCGGCTCACAACTCAAAAAGGGAGGGGAAATACAAACAGAGTTACAAAAAACATAGAAACCATACATAGTTAAAAGCACAACAATCATACCATTCAAAGTGGGGCAGCGAGTCTTTAGCCACAGGCCTGTCGGAACAGCCAAGTTTTAAGGGCTATGCGGAAGGCCTGGAGGGTGGTGAGGGTACGAATCTCCACGGGGAGTTCGTTCCAGAGGGTCAGAGCAGCCACAGAGAAGGCTCTCCTCCGGGTAGTCGCCAGTCGACATTGGCCGGCAGATGGAATTCGGAGGAGGCCTAATCTGTGGGATCTAAGTGCTTATGAACGGAATATAATGGTTTTTTTTTTGCAAGTTATGAGATATTCCAAGGATATTGGTGAATGTCCTGTCTTTCCTTGTATAACCATTATTTCCACTGGTCTTCAGCCTCCCTAGCTTCCCAGATAGTCATTCAACCCCAAAGGGATCATTATTTCAGGAGATTACTTCTCTGCGTTTTACAGAATTCTTTATTGGCCAAGTGTGATTGGACACACAAGGAATTTGTCTTTGGTGCAGATGCTCTCAGTGTACATAAAAAGACAACAAGATACATTCGTCAAGGAACATAAGGTGCAACCCTTAATGATAGTCATAGGGTACATATAAGCAAACAAATCATACTAGGAAACAATCAATATAAATCGTAAGAATACAAGCAACAAAGTTACAGTTATACAGTCAATGCAGATTTAGTAAATAGTTTGACAGTGTTGAGGGAATTATTTGTTAAGCAGGGTGATGGCATTTGAGAAAAAGCTGTCCTTGTGTCTAGTTGTTCTGGTGTGCAAGTGCCCTTCGCGTCTTTTTGAGGGTAGAAGTTGAAACAATTTACACCCCGGATGTGAGGGGTCTGTAGATATTTTCACAGCTCTCTTTTTGACTTGTGCAGTGTACAGGTCCTCCATGGAAGGCAGGTTGGTAGTCATTGTTTTTTTCTGCAGTTATAATTATCCTCTGAAGTCTGTGGTTATATCAATAGCATACTGTGTATTATGAGTTGCAGTGTCCTTATCACCTCAAATATGTAAGTCCCGTCTTTGAGAAACAGTTGGGGAATTTCTCTTTTCCCTGGAAACTTCTCAAGAAGTTCTCTCCCCCGTTTCTCTGCTGACAACTTGGGTGGAGAATTACAAAACTCTCTTTGTTGTAGAGGGGAGGACCATCTGTGGGGTGGACTGTCATCTGTAACCCACCTCGATGTGACACATCTCTCTTGTGCAAGGAGAAGCATTTTACGAGCCTATTCTGCTGTGATAAAGAGATGTGAGGCATCACATTATCATTTCACTTTGAAAAAGCATGCCAAGCACAGCTTCTGAGAAGCAAAGTATCTCTGCATAGCATTATTATCTAGGTTCCATTTTAGTTAGGCAACAAAGTAAGACATTTTTGAAAGGTACCATCAAGGCAGTGCCCGCTCTGATATATTTCCGAATGGATCTCTTTGGTTCTTAAGCGTAGCAGAAGACACAGGCTAAGAGATAAGAGATAAGAAGCCACAAAGACGTTAGGTGTGTCCCAACATCGCTGTGCAAAGGACACAAATTTGTCACATATCACAATGCATTCGACATTACCTACTCTTTCCCTTGCTCTTCTGTGGGTGCCCATGGGCAGAGTGGGGGGAAGGAAGGGAGATTCCTGGTGCTCTCTTTTATATATTTATTTATATGTGTATATGTGCATATACAAGATATGTGGACAATACAATACAGGAGACAATATATTGAATTAAGATAAAACCATAATAAAATCACTATAATGTGGAGCCATAAAATTGCAATGGAATAGATGTTATAATTCGAGACCTAAGGAAGCTAACCATCTCACTGCTTCTGGTGTGGTTGCAGTGAGGTCAATCTATTTTCCAAAGACCAGACACGGAATAATGGATGGAAACTGACCAAGGAGAGATTCAACCTAGAAATAAGGAGGAACTTTCTGACAGTGAGAACAATCAACCAATGGAACAGAAGTTGCCTTCAGAAGTTGTGAGAGCTTCATCACTTGAGACTTTCAAGAAAAGAGCCGAGGTGGCGCAGTGATTAAATGCAGCACTGCAGGCTACTTCAGCTGACTGCAGTTCTGCAGTTCTGCTGTTCAAATCTCACCGGCTCAGGGTTGACTCAGCCTTCCATCCTTCTGAGGTGGGTAAAATGAGGACCCGGATTGTTGTTGGGGGCAATATGCTGACTCTGTAAACCGCTTAGAGAGGGCTGAAAGCCCTATGAAGCGGTATATAAGTCTAACTGCTATTGCTATTGCTATTGGATTGCCATTTGTCAGAAATGGTGTAGGGGGGTTGGACTAGATGACCTATAAGGCCCCTTCCAACCCCGTTAATCTGTTAAGTATTACATTACACACTAGTTTGGTGTGAGTGTGTGTTTGCAATCCCATTTCTCACTTATCTGCACTAAGAAGTTGGTAAGTCACTTCAATTCAATCTCTTTTCTTCCCCCAGACTGCAGTAAAATCTCGCCAATTAACCTCTCCCTAAACTTTCCCATGTACAGTGCTAACCCTAAACACAAAGCATTCTGAGTCATCCAGGTCATATTACAATGAGGTTTACATTTTATAGCTCCTTATCTGAGCCCAGAGGAATTTTACCTCCCTCAAACTGTGAATATGTTCAGTGTGGAGGAAGTTAGCAGCACAATCTCACATCGGTCTCAAAAGGGATTAAGCTGTAGGCCAGTTTCCAATCCTTCTGTCAAGACAACCAAACACCTCTTGGTTTTCCTGATTTGTCCAACACAGCAAATTTTAGCCAATGGTTAAAAAAAAAAAAGAAATAAAGTTAGCAGGTCAGGTCAGAACTATGATTAAAGAGGAGACTGGTATGAGCCCATCGATTGGGTTCTCGGGATACATTTTTGTAAAATCCATCCATTTCCATTCATCTTGTTTCCTTGTTAGTTTCAAACTTTTTAAAGAATAGTTTTGCTTTAACCTGCGTATGTATTTGGGGGCACATTTTTTCCTAATATTCAGCCTTTCTTATTGCAGTTTTGCCTAATGCACATATTTGGGGAAGAAATTCTTCTTGATGCCATGCATTTTTGTACATTATTTCCATAGCCATTGTTTTTTTTTTTTTTTTTGTACAAACTAGTCTCTAATGAATGATTTTTACAAACAAAGTGCAAACTGTATCGCAATGTTTGGAAAATACAGGTTTTGAAAACTGAGTTTTATACATATGGTCAGATTGACAAAAGTCGATTGGATTGGGCTCAGTGAGTCATGCGAACTGAGCCAGGGATTGTTCCACTGTGGAATATTTACTATATCCATACTTTATTTACTCTATCTAAACCAGTGTTTCTCAACCTTGGCAACTTGAAGATGTCCGGACTTCAACTCCCAGAATTCCCCAGCCAGCATTCGCTGGCTGGGGAATTCTGGGAGTTGAAGTCCGGACATCTTCAAGTTGCCAAGGTTGAGAAATGCTGATCTAAACTATAGGGTATTTACTATATCTGGGGTGCAAAAATTAACATGGTCACTAGATTGCAACAGAAATCCATATGCGGTAAGTCTCATTTTTGATGCCGCCTAATTGTTATCCAGATGTTTGCAGACTACTTCTGATAGCCTTGGACTTGGACCTGGAATTCCTCCATCCTCCATTCCTTCATTCTAATGCCATCTGACAGATTCATTTAATGGAATAGCATCTGCTCAGGAATTTATAAAATCATGAAAAATGAAATGAGTTAGAAGTATCAACCTTTCATAATAGGTCGGGTCAAAAAATAGATGCCACAAGGATTAGTGGAACCTACGGTACTATACAATTTCAGGTTATAGCAACAGAAACAAGCAACTTTGCGTTGTGGTTAAAGCTATGGGTGGGATTCAAATATTTTAACTACCGGTTCTGTGGGTGTGGCGTGCCTTGGTGGGCATGGCAGGGCAAGGATAGTGTAAAATCCCCATTCCCTCCCCACCCCACTAACCTACTTTCCAGCTCCATTCTCCTGTGCAGGGCAACAGAAGAAGACCCAGCCGATCAGCTGGGGTTCCAATCAGCTGGGATTTGGGAGGCAGAGAATAGATGGGGGCGAGGCCAGCCAGAGGTGGTATTTGCTGGTTCTTCAAACTACTCAAAAATTCCGGTTCACTAGAACTGGTCAGAACTGGCTGAATACCACCTCTGGTTAAGGCCCTTAGGGCTAGAAGCAGGAGGCCATGAGTTCTAGTCATTCCTTAGGCATGATAGCTAGCTGGGTGACTTTGGGCCAGTCAGTTTCTCTCAATCCATAGAAGAAGGCAATGGCAAATCGGTTCCCCAAAAAATGTTGCTAAGGAAATCACAGGGACTTGCCCATGTAGTTGCAAGAAGTCAAGCCAGACTCAAAGGCAAAATAACAGCAACAACAAAAAGAACGTTGACAATCTAATTAAGATTCTCTCTCCCTGATCTCAAACCAAGAGCCTCAAGGCCAATGAGGAACAATTTTGAATAGTTTCCTCCTTCCTTTTGGGGGCTAAGCTGGTGTTTAAATAAAGGCTGTCAAGGATTTCTGTCAAGGCCATCTCCATAACTGTCTACTACGGAAAGTTAGTTCCTTATTAATGTTAGTTCCTTTGTAATCCACATCTCTGTTTTATGTCTTATGGGAGGAAGTATTTTGCTTTTCTGCTAGGGGGGAGTGGAAAGGGAAAGGTCCCAGGTTGTCCTTGAACTGGTTTTTTTTTTTAATAACCTTTTCAGTCTCCTTCTTGTTTTAAAGTCGCGTAGCAACTGGGTTTTTACCTAAATCTCCAGTTTTTTACACTTTGGAGATTACTGTTAGATCTGCACTATGATAACTTTCAGCCTTTAAAGCAGTTGATCTGATGAAAGCATGACTTCTCTTATCTGATAAACCAGTGCTTTTCAACTTTTCAATTTTAGGATGGGTGAATTTCTTTTTTTTGTACAAAGTTCTTTTTATTTTTCCTTTCAAATTCATTCTTAGATAAACATTCTTATAATTATTATTTAACATATGTCAATTCATATCATTTTTCCGCCTGTATATTTACATTTTAATATTTTCTTATTTCCCCTCCCCCTATATTAATTATGTGTTGTCTGAGATACTTATTTCATGTTTTGTTCCTTTTTCTTTCTATTTATACCTTTTTTCAAACCACTCGTAACCACTCGTAAAATTGCCCCCATGTCCTGTAGTACACTGATTCCTCTTTATCCTTTATTCTCAATGTCAACCTGTTCATTTCTGCAATTGCAATTCACAATTTAATGAGTGTATATGCCGCCCAATCCCGGAGGACTTCGGGCGGCTTACAAATACGAAATAAAATAACACATAGGGGAAAGAATACAAACAGTTTAAAAAACACAATATACATTTGGTTTAACTGGGGGTTGGACCTGATTTAAAAATCGGCAACCCCAGGTCTGTCGGAACAGCCAGGTTTTGATGGCTTTTTGGAAGGCCACGAGGGTGGGAAGGGTCCGGATCTCTGCTGGTAGCTCGTTCCACAGAGCCAGAACAGCTATAGAAAAGGCTCTCCCACGAGTGGTCGCCAGCCGGCATTGTCCGGTCAATGGCACCCAGAGGAGGCCTAGCCTGTGGGTTCTTATCAGACGTTGGGAGGTGTGTAGAAGGAGACGGTCTCTCAGATATCCAGGTCCAATGCCATTTAGGGCTTTAAAGGTAATCACCAGCACTTTGTAGCGTGTCCAGAGACCAATAGGGAGCCAGTGCAGCTCACGGAGGATAGGTGTAACATGGGTGTACTGAGGTACACCCGATATCGTTCGCGCAGCTGCATTCTGGACCAACTGTAGTCTCCAAACACTCTTCAAGGGCAGCCCCATGTAGAGTGCATTGCAGTAATTGAGCCTTGAGGTGACAAGGGCATGAGTGACCATTTGAAGTGCCTCCCGGTCCAGATAGGGCCGCAACTGGTGCACCAGGCAAACCTGGGCAAAAGCCCCCCTGGTTACAGCCGACAAATTGGATTGGATTGGATTTATTCAATTTGTATGCCGCCCTATTCCCGAGAGACTCAGGGCGGCTAACAATCGGAGATGGGAGGGGGTACAGAATAAAAAGACAAAGACATTTTAAAAACGCAACAGTCATACCATCGAGTGGGGATGAAATGGTGTTCTAAAGTCAGCTGAGGATCCAGGAGGACACCCAAGTTGCGGGCCCTCTCTGAGGGGTGTAAACTTTCACCCCCCCAGGCTAATAGATGGAGAATCCGTACTGTCCTTGGGAGGAAACATCAATAGCCATTTGGTCTTGTCTGGATTGAGTGCCAGCTTGTTTACTCCCATCCAGACCCTAACAGCCTCCAGGCACTGGCACATCACTTCCACTGCTTCGCTGAGTTGGCACAGGGCGGACAGATACAATTGAGTATCATCCGCATATTGGTGGTGCTTGATCCCGTGCCGGCGAGTGATCTCACCCAGCGGCTTCATGTAGACGTTAAATAGGAGGGGTGACAGGACCGAGCCCTGTGGCACCCCATATTTGAGGGGCCTAGGGGTCGACCTCTGTCCTCCAACCAACACCGACTGCGACCTGTCAGAGAGGTAAGAGGAGAACCACTGTAAGACGGTGTCTCCCACTCCCACCTCCCCCAGTCGTCGCAGAAGGATACCATGGTCGATGGTATTGAAGGTCGCTGAGAGTAGAGGAAAATCCAATCTAATATCTTCTTTATTACTTCCCATTCCGATTATGGGTGACTTTCAAGTCCCAAAATTCCCCAGTCTTGAATTCCCCATGGGACTTGAAGTCCACAAGTCTTAAATTGTCACGTTTGCTAGCTGGGGAATTCTGAGCTAAAGTCCACACGTCTTAAAGTTATTGAGTTTGCTGGCTGGGGAATTCTGAGAGTTGAAGTCCACAAGTTCCTCCTCCTTCATTAGAGGTTTCCAAATGGGGACTAGGTGCCTTACTCAGTGAGGGACATTTAGTGAATTTTGGCATTTTGCAGAGCTTGGATTAGATGATCTCTAAGGTCTCTTCCAGTTCATATGTTCTTGGAAAATAAAAGTTTCCTAAAAAGTTTCCAAGGTTAAGCATCCGTTATGAATGCTTAAAAGCTGGAGTGGCAAAACAAAACAAAAGAACATTAAAACCGAGATAAATGGCACAGGAGGTAATAAAATTAAATGACAAACTCAGTGCAGGATGCTAGATGTGAAATTCAGACAGAAACATTGCTGAAGTTCATAATTAAAAATTTGCCAGCTTGAATCTGGGCTCACTTCAGAATGCACCGCCCAAGCAAATCTAAGCATTTGAAGCATCTGTGTCTTTTTCTCCTTACCAGGTTTTACGTAGGCAAGAAAACAGCAGAAGCAACAGGGAATTGTGAGCAAGACATGGAAAATACCTGCCCCCCCCCCTTGTAAAGTCATAGGACTGTGTATATTTATTTAACAGATTAACAGAGTTGGAAGGAATCTTATAGGTCATCTAGTCCAATCCCCTGCTCAAGCAGGAGACTCTACACCATTTCCGGCAAATGGCAGTCCAATCTCTTCTTGAAAGTCTCAAGTGATGAAGCTCCCACAACTTCCGAAGGCAACTTCTACTCCATGGTTTCATTGTTCTCACTGTCAGGAAAGTTCTCCTTATTTCCAGATTGAACCTCTCCTTGTTCAGTTTCCATCCATTATTCCTTGTCTGGCCTTCAGGTGCCTTGGAAAATAGCTTGACCCCTTCCTCTCTGTGGCAGCCCCTCAAATATTGAAACACTGCTCTCATGTCTCCCCTGGTCCTTCTCTTCACTAGACTAGCCATGCCCAGTTCCTGCAACTGTTCTTCATATGTTTTAGCCTCCAGTCCCCTAATCATCTTTGTTGCTCTTCTCTGAACTCTTTTTTAGCGAATATACAGCAAAATGATTCAACATCAGAAATGAATGAACCAATTAATCAGTCAATCAATCGATGTTTGTGAAGGTACAAGCAAGAGACTACAATGGAAGAAAAATAAGAAAATAACCTACAGTACATTACAGAGCATATGAGACATGTGACAACTGAAGTCTATTTCTGGGTCATTTGTTCTGTTCACCACTTTCAGTGGGATTTGACTCCAGGCAGCTTGTGATTAAAGCATTTTCTAAAAACATTGGCGATGTCTGAATTCTGAGTAATATCCCAAAAGGCGCCAACCTCCAGCCTAAATACCTTACTTTAAAACCTCTTCCAACCTTTCTCTCTTACTAAAAGTGGTCAGTCAACCCCACCATCTCAAAACTTAAGCCAAAAGAAATAAGACAACAAGTCGAAAACTCTGGAATACTCATTTCCTACTTGGATTGAGTTTTTGTTTTGGAAATTCCTGCCCACAGCTTTACAAAAATAAAATAAAATAAATCACATATTTGCAAAAAGGCTGGAAACCTCATGCAAAGTCGGGCCTAATAAAATTCCACATTGGGAGAAGATTTTTGCCCACGGCTGCGTCTTCTTTTCTCAGTATGACTATTCTTTTCCTCGCAGGGTAGAGAAAGGCCTTCCCAAACTGGCAAAGTCGTGAATCATCCATCTGGCCTAAATGAAATCCATGTGCTTGACTGGCAGATATTTTCCAGAAGAGCCAACGCGCTGAGTGGCTCCCTTAGCTTGTGATTTTCTCTGCAAAGCTCTTCGGCAAAAGGAGAAAAATAAAGTGGGTGTCACATGTCCACAAACCACAATGTGTGTTAGGCAAACAATTTGCCATCTCCCTACTACCTATAAGTCTGCATTTCAAAGGTCTTTTTGGTTAGCATTATTGTCCAGAAATGATTCGGTGCCGTTACAGTTTTTCAGTGGCACAACAAATGAGACAATTTGTAGCCCTTGATTTATGATTACAATTGAACCCGAAATATCTGTTACTAAGGGAGACATTTCTTAAGTGAATTTGGCCGCACTTTTTGACATTTCTTGCCACAGTTGTTAAGTGAATCACTATAGTTGTTAAGTTAGTAGGTTGTTCAGTGAATCTGTCTTCCACATTGACTTTGTTTGTCAGGAGGCTGTAAAAGGTGATCACATGTGACCCTTGCAAAATTGTTATAAATATGGACCCGTTGCCCAGCATCCAAATTTTGATCATGTGATCATGAAGATGCTACGTTACTCATAAGTATGAAAACCAAGCAATAGTCATCTTTTTTCAGGGCTGTTGTAACTTTGAACCATCATTAAATGAATTGTAAGTTTAGGATTACTTGTACAGTGTAAAGTTTAGGAATGAAAGAAGAGAATATAATTGTTATAAAATCAGGGAGTGATCTGTCCTTGAGTAGACACTTAATTCTCAGCCAGCAGGTGCTTAATTGCATCTTACTGGAGCCAGGCAGAAAAATTATCTATTTCCCCTTCAGTCTCATGAAATAGCAACAGCGCTTAGACATATATCGCTTCATGGTGCTTTATATAGCAATAGCACGTAGACTTATATACCGCTTCACAGTGCTTTAGAGCCCTCTATAAGCGGTTTACAAAGTCAGCATATTTCCCCCAACAATTTGGGTCCTCATTTTACCCACCTCAGAAGGATGGAAGGCTGAGTCAACCTCAAGGCAGTAAGAATCAAACTGATGGTAATTGGAACAGTTAGCCTGTAATACTGCATTCTAACCATGACACCACCACAGCCCTTCCTTCCTTCCTTCCTTCCTTCCTTCCTTTCCTTCCTTCCTTTCTTCCCACTTAACAATAGCACTTAGACTTATATACCGCTCTATGGTGCTTTACAGCCCTCTCTAAGCAGTTTACAGAGTCAGCCTGTTGCCCCCCAAAATTTGGATCCTCATTTTACACACCTTGGAAGGATGGAAGGTTGAATCAACCTTGAGCCTGGTGAGATTCGAACTGCCAAATGATAGGTAGCTGGCAGTCAGCAGAAATAGCCTGCAGTACTCCACTCTAACCACTCTGCCACCAAGGCTCAGAAAGGGATTCTGCTTTTACCTTTGGCTCAAAGTGGAGAAGATTAGGGAAATTCTCGCGAGTGGAGTCTAGCATTAATCTTCCAGGATTTAGGTAGGCATATATGAATTTCCTGTGTAGCCAATGTAGTCAATTTTTCCTGCTGCCTGTTTGAGATTGAAGCCCAAGCGACTTTTCCTTCATTTTTTCAATCCTTTCTTTGAGAAATCCTAAAAGAAAGTCTTGTTTCCCTTGAGACTTTTGGAGAAATTACCTATCAAGTGGCTTTCATGGCAAAGATTTTGGCAATACTTGCTTCAGTTTCAAGGCTAACACAGATACGAAGATTCAGTGTTCTAAATCCTAATTCTTGGCATGAATGCCCATTACAGAAAGTCTATCTTCATTTTCCTTCCTTGTTTTCTGTTGTTCTGGAGATTGATGTGCACCTGATGTAGAAATTCAGCGAGTTATGACATCTAGGAAAAGGGCATTCTTAAATGGGCCAAACATGGACCAAAAGTGAAATGTCTAATTGTATCATGAAAAATCAGGAAGTAGGAACTAATTTCTCAAGATGCTCTTTGTTTCGGATGCCAAAAACATGCCAGCCATGCTAATGGAGCTCTATCGTTGGTATTGTTCATTGTATTCGTCCTCCTATCAGTCACGAAGGCAGGGTTGAAGGAAAGTTGGAACAGGAGTCTTGCCATCATAATCCGTCTTTTAAGATCAAAGGTTGACGTAGTCCTATTTACGTGAAGCGGTTAGGTTGTTCGCTACACTGAGATGGTGTCTATTACATACATGGTGTTCATCACTGTGATCCCTACAGAACTGACAGATGGTTGCTGCCAATTTCAAACTCGGGGTTCTTTTCTGACCTAGGCTTCCAAGAGCATGAAGCAAACTCCTTGTCCCGACAAAAAACCCTTTTATTAATTTACTGTGAATTCTGCTCATTCACATCCAGCAAAGTCTTTCAAGGGAGGATTTACAGCCACAGGCTTTATCTGGCTTGGAGAACTGCCAGGCCGATATCTGCAAAACTTGGCAAGGAGTTTCGGAGAGTTACAAAACAATTAAGCAAAGGAATTGTCTCCTGCAAACTCCACTCCCCTTTCTCTCCTCTTTTATTCCCTCTGGGAGGGGCCATTCACCATCCACCTGTGGCCTTACTCCCAACTCGACCCCTGTTCTTTAGCTGTTCCCTTCGTCTGGCAACTCTGTGCATGCGCACACTGGGAACAGGCTCCAGCTGTTCGTCTGCCTCACTGATGTCTGACTCTGAAGGCAGCTGATAATTGGCATAAGGCCCTGGCCCAGTGGTGGGTTTCAAAAAAATTTGGAACCTCTTCTGTAGGTGTGGCCTGCTTTCCGGGTCCACTGGTGGAACCTCTTCTAACCGGTTCGGTAGATATGACGAACCGGTTCTACCGAATAGGTGCAAACTGGTAGGAACCCACCTCTGCCCTGGCCCCCTCTCTGCCTCCGACACAGAGCCCTCATCAGAGCCTTCCCCAGACTCCAGGACTGGCCCATGTTCCTCTCCAACCTCCTCACTGTCTAACTCTGCTGGCAGCTCCACTGGCCACTGGCGTGGCCAGGTTGAAAGAGGATGGAAAGAGATGCAAGTCTTGGGGTTAATGGAATTAAAGAGCCCCATGTTACAGATGTGCGATTCTCATATTGCTTCCATCGTTGTTTGCCCTGTTTTTCTAAGCAGCTCTCCTATGCTTTCATCTCCCAAGTTTGCAGGGAGGATGTTATTCTTCCTCTCCTCCTATTTCTTTTTTCTGTTTGCTTTTCTTTCTCTCCTTTGTTTCCTTTGCTTCTCGTTTTCCTGCTTCCTGGCTCCAACTTTCATCTCCAGTTGCTCCTTCCCAGGCACTCAAGGAGGTCCTCTTCCTGAAAAACCGGGAAGCCACTGATACATTTCTGATTGATGAAATAAGAAGACATGTTCAAAGCATCACCTTTAGCCTACTATCCGCGGCTCCCACCAGGGATGGGGCAGCGGTGGTCCAAAATGCTGCTTTGCATCTCTTTAAACTACTACGCACACAGCTGGATTTAGAAGAAGGGTATTCAGGTTTCCTATTGTCTCTGCTGAGCTGAAGATTCTGTGACCCATCAGATGTTACTGCTTCGAGCATCACTCACTGTTGGCCTTACTGGTTGGGTCTGATGGGAATTGTAGTTCAGCATCATATTGAAGATCACAGATTCTCCATTCTTGGTCTATGGAGCAATCCTATTTGGTTGTTTGGGATTTTAACAGATTAACAGAGTTGGAAGGGACCAGTGGTGGGTTTCAAAATTTTTTGGAACCTACTCTGTGGGTGTGGCCTCCTTTGTGGGAGTGGCTTGCCAGCCATGTGACCTGGTGGGAGTGGCTTGCCAGCCATGTGTTTTCTCTCTCTCTCTCTCTCTCTCTCTCTCTCTCTCTCTCTCTCTCTCTTTCCTTCCTTTTGTCTCTCTGTCCCTTTTTTCTTTTTTTTCTTTCATCTCTCTCACCCTTTTTCTTTCTTTCTTTCTTTCTTTCTTTCTTTCTTTCTTCTTTCCTTCCTTCCTTCCTTCCTTCCTTTCTCTTTCTCTCTCTGTGTGAGTCTGTGTGTGTATGTGTCTTTGCCTCTCTCTCTCTCCCTCCCTCCCTCCCTCTGTGTCTCTCTATGTGATTCTCTCTCTGTGTCTGTCTCTCTGTGTGTGTATCTCTCTCCTCCCTCCCTCTGTGTCTGTGTCTGTCTCTCATTCCCTTTATCCAGTGGTGGGTTTCAAAAAATTTTGGAACCTACTCTGTGGGTGTGGCCTCCTTTATGGGAGTGGCTTGCCAGCCATGTGACCTGGTGGGAGTGGCTTGCCAGCCATGTGTTTTCTCTCTCTCTCTCTCTCTCTCTCTCTCTCTCTCTTTCCTTCCTTTTGTCTCACTGTCCCTTTTTTCTTTTTTTCTTTCATCTCTCTCTCACTCTTTTTCTTTCTTTTTTCTTTCTTTCTTTCTTTCTTTCTTTCTTTTTCTCTCTCTGTGTGAGTCTGTCTGTCTCTGTGTGTGTGTGTGTCTCTTTGCCTCTCTCTCCCTCCCTCCCTCCGTGTCTCTCTATGTGATTCTCTTTCTGTGTCTGTCTCTGTGTGTGTGTGTATCTCTCTCCTCCCACCCTCTGTGTCTGTGTCTGTCTCTCATTCCCTTTATCCAGTGGTTGGTTTCAAAAAAAATTGGAACCTCTTCTGTAGGTGTGGCCTGCTTTCTGGGTCCACTGGTGGAACCTTTTCTAACCGGTTTGGTAGATTTGATGAACCGGTTCTACCAAATAGGTGCGAACTGATAGGAACCCACCTCTGGAAGGGACCTTGTAGGTCTTCTAGTCCAACCCCCTGCTCATGCAGGAAACCCCAACATAATTTCAGACAAATGGCTGTCAAATATTTTCTTTAAAACCTCCTGTGTTGGAGTGTCCACAACCTCTGGAGCCGAGTCGTTCCACTGATTAATGGTTCTCATTGTCAGGAAGTTTCTCCTTAGTTCTAGGTTGGTTCTCCCCTTGATTAGTTTCTATCCATTGTTTCTTGTCCTGATTTCGGTTACATCAGACTACTTCATTTGCCCAGTACAGAAATTGCACGCTTTGTGCAAGGCCTTAATCCTGTTAATTTATAACACTAGTTTCCCAGCTCTCAACCATATTATTGTTTTAAAATGATGCCAATATAAATCCCTATAGTTTATTTTCCTTCAAAAAGTATACAAGCGGAGGTTTTTTATTTCAGTATTTCCATGTAAGGGAAGCACAGAAAGATAGTGTTTCTTAGCATCACATTAAGCCTTTTGTCTATAAAGAATCTGCTGAAACAGTGTGAGAAAGGACAAAGGTGTAAATAGAATATTGACAGTACAGATGTCAAAAAAACCAATAAGGACATAGATGAAAAATAAACACCGATTTTCTGATTCCTTTGTTTTACCTTTAATATAGTGCCCCCTAGCAACATTACAAGATGTTTACACATTGTTAACTGGGTTTTCCCATTTTTAACGCCAAGTTCTCCTTTGTTTCATGTAGACTATTTTAGCATTTGTTATTCCTGCCCAACTTTCCATTTGCCTGAACAAACATTTACCCCCTGGCACTGGGTGGTGGATCTGTGTTCTAGGACATCAAGAATGAAAGCTATGGTAAAAATGATTTCCAGGGGGAAATCCTAATGAATCGGTTCTTAGCAAAATCAGCTGAGAATACTGAGATACTTTTAAGGCTAAAAAATGGCAGTGCAAGGTTTTTTATAAAGGGCTTTAGAGTGTGCAAGTGTACAAGTGTTACACCAGTGCGCAACTCCATAAAAGAGCCACAGGAGTCCAAAGATTCGGGAATGGAAGGGAAGGGAATGGCATGACATGGATTATGGATTGTGGATTGTGGATTGTGGATTATGGATTATGGATTACGGATTAGAATGAAACAGAATGGAACAGAAGAGGAGAAGAAATAGAATAGAATGGAATGGAATGGAATATGGATTAAATGGAACAGGACAGAATACATTATTGACTAAATGTGATTGGACACGCAAGTAATTTGTCTCTGGTACAGAAGCGCTCAGTGTTCATGCAAAGCAATAGAGTAATAATAATCATAATAATGATATCAATTGTAGAGGGTAATAGAGGAGATGAGAAGGATAATAATAATACTACAGTCGTACAACATGGTTGAATACGTGGCACGACAAAACCGCGGTCCACTAAAGCGCGCCCGATTAAAGCGCGTACCTGACGTCATCAGCAGCGCAACAAATACGACTGCGGAGAAAAAAGGGCGCTTTAAAAAGCGCTTTTAAAGCAAGCCGATTCACGTAAAGGTAAGGGTTAGGTTTAGGGTTAGGGTTAGGTTAAGGGTTAGGGTTAGGGTTAGGGTTACGTTAAGCGTTAGGGTTAGGTTTAGGGTTAGGTTAAGGGTTAGCGTTAGGTTTAGGGTTAGGTTAAGGGTTAGGTTTAGGGTTAGGTTTAGGGTTAGGTTAAGGGTTAGGTTTAGGGTTAGGTTTAGGGTTAGGTTTGGGGGGGTTAGGGTAAGGTTTTCGCGTTAATTTTAACTTTACCGCTCACAGCGTGATGTTTTCGTCGCGCTGTGATGACGTCAGGTACGCGCTTTCGTCGAGCGCGCTTTAGTCTACCGCGATTTTGTGGTGGAACCGGTTGAATATACTTAAGACAGTACTGTGAGGATTAGGTGTTGAGCAGGTTGATGGCATGAAAGTGTTATACAAAGTGTTATCCAATATGGTATATGTGTTTGTGGATGGGCACATCCACACCAATATCTGGGAATGCACAAAGAGGTACACTATAGAGTGAAACCCGTTATTTTATCCAACAGCACTTTCCCCTTCAGAATTTCCAGGCCTAATTTTTATTTTTAATGCACTTGAAAGCTACCACAGTGACTGGATCACTCAACAGAATAATAGCAATATTAATAGCACTTATATTCCACTTCACAGTGCTTTTACAGCCTTCTCTAAGATGTTTACAGAGTCAGCCTATTGCCCTCAACAATCTGGGTCCTCATTTTACCCACCTCGGAAAGACGGAAGGATGAGTCAACCTTGAGCCGGTGAGATTTAAACTGCTGAACTGCAGCTAGCAGTCAGCTGAAGTAGCCTGTAGTAGTGCACTCTAACCACTGTGTCACTAAATATAGTTTATAGCTCCCTGTTTTGTACAAACTCAAATAATCGTTTTCTGTGTAATTCAGGAACATCCAGAGCAGAGGTGGGTTCCTACCAGTTCGCACCTATTCAATAGAACCGGTTCGTCAAATCTACCGAACCGGTTAGAAGAGGTTCCACCAGTGGACCCGGAAAGCAGGCCACACCTACAGAAGAGGTTCCAAAATTTTTTGAAATCCACCACTGGTCTTTGGATATGATTATTCTACACTATCATGCTCATATTTATTAAACTCAGGGCCTCTGAGAAAGGTAAGGATGACTACTGCGTTTGTGGTGCAATCAGAACATTGTGTGTGTTGAAGTTGTTTTAACGCAAACCAAAGATGCCTTTTAAAAAACAAGTTTACATCCTATTCTTATGCATGCCAGTGCTGTGTGAGAGGTAATTTAAAGTGGTTCAGACAAGTGTCGTCGGCATCTTCATATCCGGTCACATGGGCAGCAAGCCACTCCCATCCGGTCACATGGGTGGCAAGCCACTCCCACAAAGGAGGCCACACCCACAGAGTAGGTTCGAACAATTTTTTAAACCCACCACTGATCCAGAGGGTGATGACGTCTTCACTGTTTTTCACCAGGGCTTCCCTGGGGTATTCACTTAATCCAGGGAACTGTATTACTTCTAACAGTCATGCTTAATTTAAGACCGTATTTGTTCGTTATACAAAGAAGCCAGTAATCCGTAAGGTCAAAAGTGGGAAGCATCAAAATGTACTAAACTGTAGGTGATCTAAGATGCATTATTGTTTTTTTTTTCCTGATTTCCTTATTTGATCATTTTCACCAAGAACTGATCATAGAAACCTGACTATTTGAACAGATGTTCTTAACTGGAAGATATGTTCTAGTAGAATTGTGTTCTTTAAATGTATAACTAGAAATAAAATACAGAAGCTAAGAGAAACTGGGATATTCCTTTCAAGTTTGTATTGATGTCAGCTTTATCTTGAAGCAAATATGTTACTGAAAAAAAGAAAATGGATATCTCCATTTTTCGTTTTCAGGCCACTTGTGATAAAGATTGAACAATCTCTTCCACCATGTAACTGGAGGCTACTGATTTCAAGCTATGAAAAAAATAAAAATGCCCTCTTCTCAAATAGAGTTATGATTAACAAAATGAGGTTCTGCTTTTTTAAACAACTAATAACTAGTTGATGATGTTCAAATAAAAATTAGAATAGAGTAACAGAGTTTGACGGGACCTTGGAGGTCTTCTAGTCCAACCCCCTGATTAGGCAGGAAACCCTACACCACATCAGACAAATGGTTATCCAACATCTTCTTAAAAACTTCAAGTGCTGGAGTATTTAAAACTTCTGGAGGCAAGTTGTTCCACTGATTAATTGTTCTAACTGTCAGGAAATTTCTCCTTAGTTCTAGGTCGCTTCTCTCCTTGATTAGTTTCCACCCATTGCTTCTTGTTCTGTCCTCAGGTGCTTTGGAGAATAGCTTGACTCCCTCTTCTTTGGGGCAACCCCTATTGGAACACTGTTATCATGTCTCCCCTAGTCCTTCTTTTCATTAAACTAGACATACCCAGTTCCTGCAACCATTGGTCATATATTTTAGCGTCCAGTCCCCTGATCATCTTTGTTGCTCTTCTCTGCACTTTTTCTAGAGTCTCAAGATACTTTTTTACATCGTGGCGACCAAAACTGGATGCAGCATTCAAAGTGTGGCCTTACCTAGGCATTATAAAGTGGCAATAACCCTTCATGTGAGCTTCATTCTATCCCTCTGTTTATGCAGCCTAGGACGGTGTTGGCTTTTTTTAGCAGCTGCTGCATTAAGGACAGATGGCCAAGACAACATTAGCAGTCCATATAAAATCCTGAAAGCCATGGATTTATTAATCACTTGTAGTCTAGGTTGCTGTTTAATGCATTCAGGCCACATGCTAATCCATAAACCAGAGTTTCCAAACCACATCCGAATCTTAATAATGGATGAGTCCTTCTAGTAACTAGCAGCACCTCTATAAGTCTCCAGTAGAGGTCCTTCTTAACCTCAAATCTTAGCAAAGCTGACATGGAGTCAGCCTTGTGTGAACTTAAAAAGATGGGTTTTTGTTTACTACCTTCTGAATATTTAATGTTGCACCTCTATTACAGCATAAATTAGAATTCTGCTTATTTTCTTTACTAATGTACCAAGTACCAATTAGCCACTCTTGCTTAGGATAAAACAATCCAAGTATAAACATTGTTACTTCCTTTGCTAATCTCTTCCTTTCTAATTGCATACAGCCTGTCCTAAGCTTATAACCATTCATTGGGTGATCATTTGAAGTTAAAGGTAAAGGTTCCCCTTGCACATATGTACTAGTCGTTCCTGACTCTAAGGGGCGGTGCTCATTTCCGTTTCAAAGCCAAAGAGCCAACGCTGTCCGAAGGCATCTCCGTGGTCATGTGGCTGGCATGACTAAACACCCAAGGTGCACGGAATGCTGTTACCTTCCCACCAAAAGTGGTCCCTATTTTCCTACTTGCATTTTTAATGTGCTTTTGAACTGCTAGGTTGGCAGACAAGTAACAAGACAAGTAACGGGAGCTCACTCCGTTACGCGACACTAGGGATTCAAACTGCCGAACTGCCAACCTTTCTGATCGACAAGCTCAGTGTCTTAGCCACTGAGCCACGGCGTCCTGCTTTTGAAGTTACGACGGCACTAAAAAAAAAGTGACTCATGACCATTTTTCACACTTAGGAACATCCCCAAGGTCCCATGATCAAAATCCATACGCTTGGCAACTGCTTCGTATTTATGACGGTTGCAGTGTCCAGGGGTCACATGATCCCTTTCTGCGACCTTTGGACCAGCAAAGTCAATGGGGAAGCCAGGTTCACTTAACAACCGTGTGACGAACTTCACTGCAGCGACTATGGCCAGAAAGATGGTAAAAGTGGGCCAAAACTCACTTCACAATTGTCTTTGTTAATGTCGGAAATTTTGGACTCAATTGTGGTCGTAAGGACAACCTGTATTAGTCAAAGGGTTAAATAGTATTATTCTTATTTGTTACAAGCAATATGATTGGTTTTCCCTGCTTTGGCTCTTTCAGCATATCCCCAGCTAATAGGGAAAACCAAGCCTGGATTACAGCAGAAATGGGAATTTTCTGACTTCAGGACACTGCTTTAGTTTCTCTATATTGTTTTGTCTGCCGCCACACCACACCACCACCCCCCCAGTCCCTTCTAGGTGTCTTAAATCCAATAGAAGAGAATATCTACAGTTCAGGGTTGAACTGTGGAGTCCTTGGAGCTCCCTCTGAGCCTGGTGGTTTGCTTGTAGCCCTTTCCTAACCTGCTTAGGAAACATCGACAGTCACACAGAGATAATTCACATTTACATACTGCTCAAAAGAGACTGTGGAAAAGCTAAGAAGAAAACCAAAAGACAACGCCCAAGTTAACAGGAATTAACACCAAGCAAACAGTCAAAGTAGAATATACAATACAATACAATAGCAGGGTTGGAAGGGACCTTGGAGGTCTTCTAGTCCAACCCCTTGCCTAGGCAGAAAACCCTATACTCGTCTGCCAGTTCCTTCAGAACCCTGGGGTGAAATCCACATGGTCCTGGTGGTTTGAACTCAATCAGATAAACATCTGATTTTTATTGTGCTGGGCAGTGGTGGGATTCAACCGGTTCACACTAGTTCAGGAGAACCGGTGGTTAACTTTCTGAGCAGTTTGGTGAACTGGTTGTTGGAAGAAATCATCAGGGCAGAGAACCAGTTGTTAAATTATTTGAATTCCGCCACTGAACTTGGGCACTCGGTGCCAGAAAGATTCGCCATCACTGCACTATACCATTCTAGATAAATGGGTTAGCAATAGCAATAGCAGTTAGACTTATATACCGCTTCATAGGGCTTTCAGCTCTCTCTAAGCGGTTTACAGAGTCCAACCCATTACAGGGTTGTCCAATCTCTTCTTAAAAACCTCCTGGTCAGTTCCATTCTTTCTTCAAGGACTGAGGACAGCCATGTGACTGACAGGGAAAGTGGCCAATGAGCCCCAAAAGCACAGTTGAACTCTCCTCATTAAAAGACTCACTCATGAGCTAGGGGCAAGTCCAAAATAATGGTCACACTACAGTAAAGGTGAAGACAGTTGCCATCAGACCCGGACGACGTCCTGCATAAGGAGGGCGTGGGATCTAAGCTGGGTAGCCATTGGCTATGTAATCCCTTCAACACAGAGTCCAGGACGATGGGCTTGAGTTTGGGCTGAGGGACTTGTGTTTTGGCGCCTGCTCTTTGGGTTGTTTGGAGTTGTAGGCAAGGCACGGTTTGCCTCGGGGTAGGGTGGAAAAGAAATCCAACCCTTATTAATCTTATACTGTAAATAAAGTAGGCAAAGCAAACAAACAACAGCCAGGTGATTAATGAGGAAGCCCTACTTGAATTTCAAAGCAGACAACTCATTGCAAAGGCTGCTTTGGTTACAGAATGGCACCGTTCAGTTCTTCCAAAGGGCGTCAGGCAAACACACTTCCAAAGCGCCAAACTCCACTATCACTTTTAACCGCCATTGGAATCCACTGCCACTCTATTTCCCAGCCTTGTGGTGTTCACTAAACATACTAAAATGTGGGCTAGGTCAGGGGTGGGTTCCGGCAGGCACTATTGCTGGTTCGCTCGTGTGTGCGCCGCATGCGCAGTGCAATTAAAATGATTATGTGCATGCACAGAACCAAAAAACAAGATGCGCCACTAGGAGAACCAATTCGGGGGCGTGGCAGGCCTGGGTTGCTGCCGATTCCAGAGACCCAGGCCGCCAAACCCACCACTGGGCTAGATACTAGCTTATATTGAAACTGCAATTGATGAAATTGTTATATCTTTTCTATCCTGCTCTATGGAATAGAGTTGGCCTCTGACAGAAAACCACTTGAAGAAACTAGAAGCATTTGAAATGTGGATTTACAGATGGCTGTTATGTAGAAGCTGGGTTGACAAAATCAGAAATGAGGAGGTGGGAAGCAAAGGAACATCATCAAAGCCATTCAAAAGTGAAAGTTAGAATATTTTAGACATGTGACGCGACACCCAGAAAAATACAGCATATTTCATTTGATCCTCCAGGGAAAGATGGAAGGCAAACGAGGTCTAGGCAGAAGAAGAACATCATGGCTTCAAAACCTAAGGGACTGGTTTGGGGAAAGCTTGGCAGCACTTTTTCACGCAGCTGTTGACAAAAACAGGATTGCCGACATGATTGCCAACGTCCAATGACGGATATGGCACAAGAAGAAGAAGGAGGAGGAGGAGGAGGAGAAGGAGGAGGAGGAGGAGAAGAAGAATTGATGAAATGATGTATCATACCAATTACGGCCCTACTTGGACAGGGGGGCACTTCAGACGGTCACTCAGGCCCTTGTCACCTCAAGGCTCGATTATTGCAATGCGCTCTACATGGGGCTACCCTAGTCCAGAATGCAGCCGCACGAGTGGTATTGGGTGTACCGAGATACATCCATATTACACCTGTCCTCCGCGAGCTGCACTGGCTGCCAATTGGTCTCCGGACGCAATTCAAGGTGTTGGTTATTACCTTTAAAGCCCTACATGGCTTAGGACCAGCCTATCTGCGAGACCGCCTACTGCCATACACCTCCCAACGGCCGATAAGATCCCACAGGGTGGGCCTCCATCGGATACTGTCAGCCGGACAGTGTCGGCTGGCGGGTCCCCGGAGGAGAGCCTTCTCTGTGGCTGCTCCGACTCTGTGGAATCAGCTACCCCCAGAGGTCTGGACCTTACCCACTCTCATGGGCTTCAGGAAAGCCGATATAACCTGGCTGTTCTGGCAGGCCTGGGGCTGTTGACCTTAGTGTTAAGGTCTAGCCCCGATTAGAACATATGTGTGTTGTGAATTTTAAATTATTTTTTATTTATTTTGCTTTTCTTTTTTCTTCTTTCATTGTAAGCCGCCCGGAGTCCTGCGGGATTGGGCGGCCTATAAATTTAATAAATGAAATGAAATGAAATAGAGGGACCATTTTTACAGGATCCAATCTGGGTCGGTCACCTTGATTAGTGGTTTAGACTTCTGAGCTTTTGGACTCGTGCTGGAGCCCATCCTCAGAGAACTTCTCTCTCACTAGAATGTGTGCGTTGGGCTGCTCTACGAGACGTAATTATGTGGTGCCAACAATTATTTGAACCAAGGCACAATACTTCAAAAGGGCTCAACAGAATGTATCCAAGATCCGGGATCCATAACTCCGGTAGAATTGAAATTTTGGCAAATTTTATAAAATGTGGCATAAAAATGATGATAAAATAGTTTCTGGCATGAGACAGAATGTCACAAAACATTGCTGATGTTTGACTGTGCTATACAGTTCACCATGGGCTATTTTCAATGCAAATACGTCTCACACCCAGAGACGTATTTGCATTGAAAACAATCTGTCTATGGAGATTGTAGAGATAGAGGTCATATAAAGATTACGTAGAGGCCATGTGCAGCACACTGCCGCGTCTCAGTAACTGTTTACCTCAAATGTCTATGAGCTCACCTAATTAGCACCACCAGGAAGTACCAGGAACCATCCAGATATGTGAGATTCTACCCTGGCTGGGATGTTCTCTGACAAGGAGAATATGCCAATCACAATGCTGTTGCTATATATCCTCTTTGCTGCTTGTTAAAACTGTATAAAAAGCAATAAACTCTGCTAAGGCAGACAGACATTTTGGATATCTTGCTATGACTGGTTTCTGAACCCATCAGGAGATTTTCAGTCATTGATGTCATGGTAGTCCCAAAGGTGCTTTTTAAAAAAGCAATTGGATTTTCTTTGTTTTGCTTGAAGATGTTTCGCTTCTTATCCAAGAAGCTTCTTCAGGTCTGACTCAGTAGTAGGATTCAGCTAGTTCGCACCACTTCGGGAGAACCGGTGGTTAACTTTCTGAGCAGTTTGGTGAACTGGTTGTTGGAAGAAATTATTAGGGCAGAGAACTGGTTGTTAAATTATTTGAATCCCACCACTCACTCCCTCCCTCCCTCCCTCCCTCCCTCCCTCCTTCCTTCCTTCCTTCCTTCCTTCCTTCCTTCCTTCCTTCCTTCCTTCCTTCCTTCCAGTGGTGAGATTCAGCCAGTTCGCACCACTTCAGGAAAACCGGTTGTTAACTTTCTGAGCAGTTTGGGGAACTAGTTTTTGGAAGAAATCTTTAGGGCAGAGAACCGGTTGCTAAATTATTTGAATCCCGCCCCTCCCTCCCTCCCTTCCTTCTTTCCTTCCTTCCTTCCAGTGGTGAGAATCAGCCAGTTCGCACCACTTTGGGAGAACCGGTTGTTAACTTTCTGAGCAGTTTGGTGAACTGGTTGTTGGAAGAAATTATTAGGGCAGAGAACTGGTTGTTAAATTATTTGAATCCCACCACTTCCTCCCTCCCTCCCTCCCTCCCTCCCTCCCTCCCTCCCTCCCTCTCTCCTTCCTTCCTTCCTTCCTTCCTTCCTTCCTTCCAGTGGTGAGATTCAGCCAGTTCGCATCACTTCGGGAGAACCGGTTGTTAACTTTCTGATCAGTTTGGTGAACTGGTTGTTGGAAAAAATTATTAGGGCAGAGAACCAGTTGTTAAATTATTTGAATCCCACCACTTCCTCCCTCCCTCCTTTCTTCCTTCCTTCCTTCCTTCCAGTGGTGAGAATCAGCCAGTTCGCACCACTTCGGGAGAACCGGTTGTTAACTTTCTGAGCAGTTTGGTGAACTGGTTGTTGGAAGAAATCATTAGGGCAGAGAATTGGTTGTTAAATTATTTGAATCCCACCACTGGTCTGACTGAATGGTGGGGAATGATTGCAAGGAATACAAATCCTTCCATTCTCCACCACCATCCAGTCAGAAGCTTCTTGGATGAGAAGTGAAATGTCTTCAAGGAAAAAAACAAAAGAAGTCCAGTTGGCTTTTAAAAAAGCATCTTGGGGACTCTGAATGTCTCCCAGCTTTTCCAAAGAAGGCAAAACATTAGAAGCTCTGCCATTACTGAAGGCATTGAGGAATTCACTAAGGAATTCATTTTATTTAGAAAGTTGAAAGTTGTGTTTCAACCTGACAACAATGGTTTTATTGTAATTTTAACAGTTGTGTATGTTGGGTTAGGAAGGTTCAACTGATCAATGAAGCAAGACTTTGAGGCACTGTCAAAGAATTTGCATGACTCCCGTTAAAACAGAATAAACTATATGAGTCACAGATGGGAGCTAATCTTGAAATGTAAATTCTATGTAGATTAAGTTGTGGCTAAATTCACTGATTTCTCCAAGCTTATTCCTAAGGGAATCTTGCCTGTTTTCAACTTAGTTGTTTATTTCCAGTGTCCATAGTGACTCAGAATTTTGGGACTTAGTCACCTTGTTAAATATATTACTCTTGGGAAAAAGTGACTGTACAATATTCCTACAAAATGCTTTTTAAACAATCATATTCTACATAGCGATAAAAATAGCAATATTTTTTGAAATGACGTGGAAGATCTAGTAAACTATTCTAGACAAGTTGATTAATAAAGACACAGAGGAAAAGTTTAATGCAATATGGTTATTTTATTTCTTAAAAACACTTGCCTGGTTAAGGATTAATTTAGCCCTTATGTGACAGTTCCCATTAATTTTAAAAGTTAGTTTTGCAATATACCAAAACAGGGGAGCGGGACGGACCATGCTAAAAAAAGTCAAGATGAAGAGAGGATTTGTTATCTGTCTTGTACTTTTTGTTTTAAAAAAAACCTGTCTTCCTTGAAAATAAAGTCATTTTTAAAATATTGATTGAATATTGGTTAGAGAACTGGATTGCTTATTTAAGCAGTTAAGTGCTTAAAAGTTTTCTAAAACTGTTCGGAGAATTAAAATGCAGGCAGCTAGATAATGTAGGCAGTAGGTGATGCCACAAGTACCAATCAATGCCATGCCAGGCAGTTGGTTTTTCTGCAAAGTGATGAAAAGGGTTAACTTGGGAAAGGAAATAATTTGTCCAAATATAATACAAGAAATGTGTTTCCATGGCAACATTGCAGCTCTTCAAACAATACACTTCTTACATCAACTTGAGCTATACACGAAGCTAGGCATGCACTCAATGGGGTAGAATCATCCTGGCAAGCATGCTGGATAATAGTGACTACTGAGTAAGAAATTCGAAGTAATCATCGTCTGTGGACTACAACGTTGGACGTTCTCATTTTGGTTTGATTTAAAGTCCTCGTGTCTTTTATTCCAGCTTGCTATTTGGCAAGCTAAAAGCAGGATTGGTTTCGTGTTTTGTGAGCGTGTGGGTTTTTTTTTTTGTTGGTGGCTCTTAGCTACAAGGGCCAGCTGCAGCTTTGGACGGATATACCAAGCTGAATAAATATTTGCATTTATCCTTCAAGTCATTTCGAGACACTTCCCCTAAAACCAACAGGACTAACCTCAAGCGAGTGGGAGGCGTGGAGCCTTATTATAGTTTTATCAAGAGACGACAAGTTGGAACATATGACTCAACTCTACTCTGCAAGAAAATGTGGGTCCAAGATACACACACGGGCTGAATTGTCGAGTCAATGAGAACCATCCTTGAGCATGAATAGAACAGAAGACAGAAAAATGCAGTGCAGCCTTTTCTTTTATTCATTCCAAGTTTAGGCAAGCAGGAATGATTTTTAAAAAGTTAGTGCCTTCCCGAAGAACATATACTGAACATGAAAACAATATGCCTAATGTAAATAAAAACACAATAAAAGTGCCAAACTTTTATATGTTGCATTTGTGCTCTGGATGGCTCCCAGAGTGAGTCGATAGACAGAAAAGGGAAGCAGTATGCTCCCTCCCATATTTGGGCATACCAGGGGTTGTGACACAATACATACATACATACATACATACACACACACACACACACACACACACACACACACACACACACACATATATGTGTGTGTGTGTGTGTGTTGTAACAAAATAGATGAAAAATAAATGAAAGGTTATTTGTTTCTGCATTCGCTTTCAGCTCATAAATTCTTTCACTCAAGCCTTTAAAGTGAAGGATATTGTGAGCTGCAAAAGTCTATAGGGTCTCCTGCTTGAGCATGGGGTTGGACTAGAAGACCTCCAAGGTCCCTTCCAGCTCTGTTATTCTGAACCTGCCTTTCAAATTCTTCCCAGTTTTCCTGCATCTTTGCAACAATGGAAAATATTCAGGTCATTTGCTAATAATAGCTCCTATTGCTGGGGGGGGGGGGGGGGGGGAGGAATAAAATACTTGAGCCTTTGCCTGACAGTTGCTACTATCCATTCTGGTAATCTGAGAATAAAACAATTTAAATGTCTGACCAAATACTTGATCCATGCCATGGGTTTTCTTCTGAAGCAAAAAATAGGTCCTTTTCCAAAAATAGCTGACGAAAAAAATATATATCTAAAGTTAAAAGTGTGACTCAAACCAAGTCGTCAAATTTCCCTTTCACCAACATATATTATAGATTAAGACCGCAACGTCCGTAGCACAAACGTATCACTGGATTCACTAGGAACTAAATAAATCATGCAGGACTATGACCCGGCAATCCTATGATTGCATTTACCTCGCTCGCTTTAACTAGCATTCATTTGCCAATTTTGGTCGTGGTTTTTTTTTTTTTTTTATGCTTTGTTGTTCACACCCAGACTGGTTGCTTAGTTCAGTGTTTCTCAACCTTGGCCACTTGAAGATGTCTGGACTTCAACTCCCAGAATTCCCCAGCCAGCGAATGCTGGCTGGGGAATTCTGGGAGTTGAAGTCCAGACATCTTCAAGTGGCCAAGGTTGAGAAACACTGGCTTAGTTTATGGTTCAGTTTAGTTTGGTAACCTAAAAAGGTTCCTCTTGCACATACGTGCTAGTCGTTCCCAATTATTTTGAAGGCAGAATGATTACAGTAATGGGATATTTCAAGTTAACATAAGAGTTTTGAGAAATTTATTTAGAAATTAGGGAAAATATACAAATATGAAACACATACATCTGAAGCCAGTTTTTCTTTTTCTGAATTTTATTTATTTACTTACTTTAGTAAAGGTAAAGGTTCCCTCGCACTTGCATGCTAGTTGTTTCCAGCTCTATGGGCGGTACTCATCTCCGTTTCAAAGCCGAAGAGCCAGCGTTGTCCAAAGACATCTCCGTGGTCATGTGGCCAGCATGATTAAATGTTGAGGGCACACGGAACGCTGTTACCTTCCCACCAAAGGTGGTCCCTAAATCTGGCAGAAGCTGGGCGAAGTAACGGGAGCTCACTCTGTTATGCAGTGCTAGGGATTCAAACTGCTGAACTTCCGTTCGACAAACTCAGCGTCTTAGCCACTGAGCTAACCACGTCCCTCACTTACTTACTTACTTTACCATGTCCCTCACTTACTTTCTTTATTGTGTTATATGCCATGGCAATCCAGCAGAATCCAAATGGTTTGCATACCCCTCTTACAGTGAAAAAAATAAACCAATATAACACTTACAATTCATAACTAATTCATCACTGGGGTTATGAATTGATACAATTCATAAGCTTAGTGCATAAGGAACTATCACCAATCTACACTCAGGTCTCTCCCCAAAAACTCCATTTTGTGGGGAACCATTTAACTTTAGAGAATATATATTGTTCCTCTTGATATCTACTTTCTTCTTGGGGCTTATATCATAGCAGCATATTCACACCCCACACTTAACCAAATCAGCTAGGCAACCAGCAGCCATAGAATATTTAACACAGCCAAGTGTTTTGTTTTTTGTTTTGTTTTGAAATATGCAAATCCAGAATATGACGATATTCACTAGTATTTCTATGCTGACTCAACTGGCAAAAGGCACTTTCCAACCTTATCCACATATCTATCAGGTTCTTTGTGTGGCAGGGATCTTCACCCTGTGACGGTTAATTTCAAAGGTGTGGCACATTCCCTGCAGCATCCATTCTTAACGTTCAGAATGGCTTTGTATGCAAAGAAAAACGCCAGTCATTTGTCAACACCTACATAAAAGCATGTCCTGTGCAATGGATGAAGCAGGTGTAGCATCCTTAAAGAGACAAGCTTGGTGAATCAGATGGTGTTACAGAAGAATTGGTGGAATTTCCTCCAGATACTTTAGACAAGCAAATGGAAAAGTTCGGGTACTCCCCGACTTAGGACAATTGAGCCCAGAATTTCTGTTGCTAAGTGAGACAGTTGTTAAGTCAATTCTGCCCCCATTTTACAACCATTCTCGCCACAGTTGTTAAATGAATCACTGCAGCTGTTAAGTGAGTCACAGGGTTACGTGAATCGGGCTCCCCCATTGACTTTGCTTGTCGGACGGTCACAAAAGTGGATCTCCTGACCCTGGAACACATGAGGTCACATAAATATGAGTCAGTTGCCAAGCGTCTGGATTTTGATCATATGACCATGGAGATGACGCAATGGAAGTCTGAAAACAATCATAAGTCACTTTTTCAGTGCTGTTGGAACTCTGAAAAGTCAATAAATGGATGGTTGAAAACTACCTCTACAGTTTTTTTTTAACCTTGGCCACTTTAAGAGGAATGGAACAACTCCCAGAATTCCCCAATCAGCAAAGCTGAGATTTGAAGTATTTAAAAAAAAAAATTCAAATCATGGCAACTGGACCAAAGTTTGTTAATCTGAGATTTTTTGTTACTCCTCCAAGTAACTTCATCAGTCAAAATTTTTAAAAATTAGGCAGAGAGCCAGAAAGTCATTGCAATGTGCCACACCAACTGCATCCAAGCTACTGAATCCCAGTAACGTCAACTAGGAATGATCTTAATGAGGCCAAATTTGAAAATCACCAGGACACACATAGGCTACATTCAACTCAGTGGGCATCTTAGCATCCGCAGGTACCCAGCCAGTCAAACTTGATGAGCTGCCTAAAGTCTTCAATCAATCAGAATAGAGCTGGAAGGGACCTTGGAGGTCTTCTAGCCCAACCCTCTGCTCAATCAGGAGACCCTATGCCCAGGATGGTGAACCTATGGCACGTGTGCCACAGGTGGCACGCAGAGCCATTTGTCAGGCCATGCGAGGCGTTGCCCTGTCGCTGGCCAGCTGAGTTCAGCCTTTTAAAAGCCATTTTCCACCCTCCCCAGGCTCCAGAGGCTTTATAGGAGCCTGGGGAGGGTGAAAAGAGCCTCCCCACCAGAGGCTCTGAAGCCTCCAGAGCGCAAAAAACCAGCCCTATGGGCAAGCTGGAAGTTCAGGAATGGACTTTTGGTTTGCTCGTAGAGCTCGAGGGTTTAAGCCTCCGGAGGCTTCAGGGACCTTCAGGAGGCTTCCCTGAAGCCTCTGGAGAGCAAAAAAGGACCCTACAAGCAAACTGGAAGTCAGTGTTTTAGTCCTCCGGAGGCTTCAGGGAAGCCTCCTGAAGGTCCCTGAAGCCTCTGGAGGGCCTCCGGGGGGGGGGGGGGGCAGGGGGCTCTTTTCACCCTCCCTAGGTTCCCTCTGGAGCCTGGTGAGGGCGAAAAAAGCATGCAAAAAAAATGGAGAGCGCCTGTCATATGTACGTGCACACCGGGGGGGTCGCGTGTCGTATTATGGGTGCGGCACGCCCACGCACAACCTCCCTGCGCTCTCCCCACTTATGGCACGCGAGCCAAAATAGGTTCGCCATCGCTGCCCTATACCAATCCAGACAACTGGCTGTCAAGTCTCTTCTTAAAAGCCTCCAGTGATGGAGCACCCACAACTTCTGAAGGCAAGCTGAACGACTGGTTGATTATTCTGTTAGGAAGTTTCTCCTTAGTTTCAAGTTGCTTCTCTCCTTGATTAATTTCATCATTTCCTGTCCTGCCTTCTGGTGCTTTAGAAAATAATTTCACTCCCTCTTCTTTGTGGCTGCTCCTCAAAGACTGCTATCCTGCTATCTTGTCTCCCCTAGTCCTTCTTTTCTCTAGACTGGCCATACCCAGATCTTGCAACTGTTCTTCATATGTTTTAGTCTTCAGGCCTTTAATCATCCGAGTTGCTCTTCTTTGCACTTTTTCTAAAGTCTCAACATCATTTTTGTAACATGATGATCAAAATTGGATGCCGCATTCCCAGTGTAGCCTTACTAAGGCTTTATAAAGTGGTACTAATACTTTGCATGATTTTGATTCTATGCCTGTGTGGGAAGTTATCATCCAGCCCTCTCCCAGAAAAATGAAATATCCTAGGAAATATTGAAAAGGCAGAATATTTCTCTGGATGTGAAAAGAAAGAAACCTGTTTTAAAAGACAGAATAGCTGCCTGTAGCTTCCTGCCCATCCCCACTTTGTCAATGGGCCATTAAGGAGGCCAAGATAGTCCACTTTACATAATAAAGGGTTCTCCACTTCAGCTCCAAGCGGATGGGATTAAAGCATGATAATATTGGCTCCAACTGACCACATTGCATCTGAGAACTCAACCAAACTTGGATTCAAAATGCAGCCTAGAGAGTTGCCCCTGCATGGCACTATGGGAGTCTGACAACCAATCAGAATACATTTCTTACACAGGAACAGGAAACAGAGAGGTAGGACTGAACAGGTTATAAAAAGCCTAGCAAGCCCCTCCCTCAGCCCTTCTCTTCTTCTCCACCAACATTGAAGCATGTGATCACCTTTTCTGCTCAGGAGCTCAAGCCATGTGGTCCTGTCCAACAATAAACTATCTTTCCAAGCAGCCTCCATGTCTCCAGTGTCTTTTTCCCCACTTGGAGCCGAACCCAGAAGGACATTTCTTTCATCACCTGTTTATACAACCAAGGATTGTATTAGATTTTTTTTGGCTGCTGCTGCACACAGCTGGCTCATATTTAACTGATCAGCTACTAGGACGTCATCAGTGGTGGGCTCCGGATCCCATGACGTCATCAGTGGTGGGCTCCGGATCCCATCGCAACTGGTATGCTGTGGCGGTGCTGAGCATCCACCACATGCATGCGCGTCGCCCCAGCTGCTCAGCGGAGTGTTGCTCAAGCACCGTATGCTGCGTGTGCAAATGCCCCGGTCTGCTCAAATAGAGGAGGGCGGGCAGGCGCGTGGGCCCTCTGAAGCACCGTACCGGAACGGTGCCTGCTGGGCCGATATACCCATACTGGGGCCTACTGGCTGGAACCCACCACTGTTCAAGATCCCTCTCAAGAGTTCCTGTTTTTGAGCCAGGTTTCGCCTAATCTGTCCTTCTCCCTTTGATTTTTTTTTTCCTGCCTAAGTGTAAAACCTTGCTTTTCTCCCAGGTTATTTCATGCAAGAATGCATCGGAATGGCAGCAACTGGAGCAACTAGTGTTGATGGAAAGCAAAGGGGATAAATCTACTCAAGAATATATGTTGTATTGGAGGGGATATTTTGGAATATATTGTATATCTAACAAATTTAAGAAAGGAAAAGGATCTCTAGGGCAGTGTTTTTCAACCACTGTGCCGCGGCACACTAGTGTGCCGTGACATAGTGTAAGGTGTGCCGTGGGAAAAACACTTTATATATAGTCAATATAGGCACAGAGTTAAATTTTTTTAACATTTTCTAATGGTGGTGTGCCTCGTGATTTTTTTCATGAAAAAAGTGTGCCTTTGCACAAAAAAGGTTGAAAAACACTGCTCTAGGGCAGTGTTTTTCAACCATGGCAACTTGAAGATGTCTGGACTTCAACTCCCAGAATTCCCCAGCCAGCATTCGCTGGCTGGGGAATTCTGGGAGTTGAAGTCCAGACATCTTCAAGTTGCCAAGGTTGAAAAACACTGCTCTAGGTCTAGGGGATAGGAGTGCACTATGTAGTATGTGTTTTTTCCCCCTTTTCCTTTTGTCTTTTTTTTTTTTGTATTCCGGTGTTTTGGTATTTTTTGGAATAATCTGGATTTTGATCGAATTCTAAACAATTGGGCGAGAGAGCTTCTAGCACACCCCACATCATTGTTGCTTCACCCAGAGAGGGTGAATTCAAAATGGCAGCCTGAAGCGGGGAGGTGAGGCGCTGTCTCCGCTACACGTGACGTAGCCCCGCCCCATTCTCCTCCTCGGACTCCGCCTCCCCCTTCCCCTCCCCGCCGTCGACCAATTGCGTCACAAGGACCCAATAGCTCGCCGCCTCTGCTCACGGCTGGGCGTGGCGGCGTGGCAAGCGGTACTTCCCTCGCGGCTTGGAAAGTCCGCTTTCTTTCCCCGCCTCTTCCTTCTCCACCCGATAGTTTTTTTAAATATTCGTCGCACCCGGCATCCGGGAGCCAATCCCGTGTCGCTTGGTGACGGCGAGTGGCAGGCGCCGCCGCCAATGGAGTGACTAAGGCGGCGGCCCGCGAATGGGAGGAGCCGGCGGCGGCGCAAGGTGTGTGAAAGGTCATGCCTAAGGAGGGGGGGACGTCTCGATGGGAGCCGTTATCCGGCCGGGAATAGGCGGGAGCGCCGGCGTCGGGACTGCACAGGTGAGGCACAAAATCGGAGCCGTGAGGTAGGGTAGGGACCCATCCGTCCACCGGCTCGAGATCCGGAGGCGCCCCCACATCCTCAAGCCGCCTTTGTCCCCCCCCCTTCTTTTCGACCCCAGTGGATGCGGCTGCATTATCCCCCCCCCCTTTTTTCCCCTCTGGAGTCCTCTAGACAGGCTGGACTACAACTCCCATCATGCCTCAGCCAGCCCGTTGGGACGCCTTGCCTTGACATCGCCACTGCCCGTAGTTTTCTCTTTCTGCCACTCGCATCCTGTTTTTGGTCGGGCAGGACGTCGCTTCCTCGGAGAGCTCAAGGCACCTTCCGTGGGAGGGAGGGAGGGACTGATTTTACCTTGACGACAACCCTGTGAGGTAGGTTGGGGCAGAGAGCGAATGTAACTGACCCGTGAAGGGCAATTGCGAAATGGAATTGGGGAGGGGGGCTTGGTCCCTTCACTCACTTTATTGGTGGTGGTGGGGAGACCTGGCTTTTTTTCTCTCTCTCCTCACTGGCCTCCCAACCCCCCTCCCCAGTTCCTATTTTATTTCAAGGGCATTTTCATTAGGGGGGGTTTCTAAATGGGCCCAAGGTTTTTTTTAAAGATTGTTCCAACAAGAATAAGTATACCTGCTTATACTTCTATACTTATGCTTATTATTATATACTTTATTCATTTATTCATTATTATTATTATTATTATTTGGTTAATCTTTGGTGAGATTAAGTATTATTATTATTATTATTATTACTATTACTATTACTATTGCTATTAATATTATTTGGTTAATCTTTGGTGAGATTCACAGCCTTTGGGGCTGGTTGGTAGCTCAACAGCTCAAGTCCTAACCAAGGACCTAGGAACTGTTAAGGTAACATCGGAGGATATAAGCTCTTCCAAGTAGGGTGGTTTTTGGTAGAATCGGAATGTTCAAGTCTGATAAATTTAAATTTTCCAAATAGCAAGTTATTATATTCTTATATATTATATTATCACACTTATACTTGTTTTCTCATACATGCTTGATAAACCAAAATAAATAAAAACATTTTGAATGTTATAACTGATATAATTGGGGGGGGGAACGACAGGGTTGCTGGCAGTCAAAAAGAACTGAGTGGCATTTGATAATATTCAAAGGTAGTACTTGTGTTGAGAATCTCAGTGCACTTGAGAGTCAACCTGCTCAAAGGATCAATAGTTCACAAAATATTAACGGGGAAAAATGGTTGCTCGATTGCTTGGGACAGCAGAAGGAGATGAAATTTCAGGTTTTCAAAGAGGCTTTAAGGAAGGGTATGCAAAGAACTCTCCTGGTCCTGGAACAACTGAAGACCCTTCTAATCCGGGATCTGGTTTGCAAACATAGTCTGCTTCCTTGACAAAATTCCTGAGCCAGGATATGAAGGTGATACCTCCACTACCCCCTTCCTTGTTTCTCCTACCTTAATTGGGAGATATGGAAGAGAGAATAAGAGGCATCTTGAAGATATGTGTGATTAAATTCCTGCAGAAAGAGGCAAAGAAAGATGGGGGGGGGGGAATATAGAAATATATCTATATAATGGAGGCACTTTAAAAATATTAGCTTTATTGTATGCTGCGCCAAGGTGGAAAGGAAATTGCTCCTTCTTAGCTTGCTTTTTTTTTAACAGCCCAGGAATTCAGTGTTGACAAAAGAGGGTTTCCTCTTCCAGTTTCCTCTTTCATCTAATACAAGTTATTGTACAGTGATTTGATTTCAAGGGTACTTTCCACTCTTCCTCCTCCTTTCTCTCTTCCTGAATGTCCTTTCTTATGGGAGTTCCAAGTTTCTTTGAGGTTTAATTGATTTTAGATTCTCACTTTAATCCCATACATGAACAATCTCCAGAGGCTCCACTATCCATTATGAAAGGTCATATTTATTTTTCACTTCCCACTTTTTCCTCTTCCAGGGCAGTTTTTTCTCATTGCACGCTTTTTCGCCTCCTTATCCTCTTGTTTGTCACTTTCTAAAACTGCTCCTATTAGGATATTGGTAGCTTGCTTTGAGAGGTTGATGTGCTGAGACTCACTCACTTCCTGGCATGGTTTTAAAGATGGCATTACCCTTATCCTGCCCCCTCCCCCTTTTCTGGTCTTTCCACTATACAAAGAAGAGACAATAAAAGAAAAGTTCAAAACTACTGTAGAAAGTTTTACAATTAAGTACCTATTTTATAGAGTAGTTAGAAGAAGGGAGTTGTCAGTTCTGGATGGTACTTCATAGTTGCACTAAAATTAAAAAGGCAACTTTAATTAGATGCTAGGTAGGCAAATTGTATAGTTTGTAAAAATGGTGGGGATTTATTTTTTGGGATACAGTAGTTTTTTAAATGGAAGCTGGAAGCGTGCCCTTGTGAAGATGTTGGAGCCAGTTTGGCATAGTGATTAAGCTGCTGGCCTAGAAACCAAGAGTCTGAATGGTAGTCCCGCCTTAGGCATGAAAGCTGGCTGGGTAACTTTGGGACCAGACACTCTCTCTCAGCCCAACCCACCTCACAGTGTTGTTGTAGGGAAAATAAGAGGCACCAGGAAGGGCAATTAAGTATGTGTTGTTGTTGTTAGTTGTGAAGTCTTGTCTGACACATCGTGGCCCCATGGACAACTCCAGGCCTTCCTGTCCTCTACCATCCTCTGGAGTCCATTTAAGCTCACATCTACTGCTTCAGTGACTCCATCCAGCCACCTCTTTCTCTGTCATCCCCTTCTTCTTTTGCCCTCCATCGTTCCCAGCATTAGGCTCTTCTCCAGTGAGTCCTTCCTTCTCATTAGGTGGCCAAAGTATTTGAGTTTCATCTTCAGGATCTGGCCTTCTAAAGAGCAGTCAGAGTTGATCTCCTCTAGGACTGACCGATTGGATCGCCTTGCAGTCCAAGGGACGTACAGGAATCTTTTCCAGCACCAGAGCTCAAAGGCCTCCATTCTTTGGCGCTCAGCCTTCCTTATGGTCCAACTTTCACAGTCGTACATTGCAACTGGGAAAACCATAGCCTTGACTATACGCACTTTTGTTGGTAGGGTGATATCTCTGCTTATTAGTATGCTGTCTAGGTTTGCCATAGCTTTCCTCCCCAGGAGCAAGCGTTTTTTAATTTCTTAAGTATGTACATTGCCTAGATAGATAAATAGATAGGATAAAAATACAATAATGTTGCAAGTTCAAATAATCTGCAGTAGTAAGTTATCTGCCTTAGCAAAATGGAGTTTGATGTCCTTTGAAAGACTTCCAAATCTGTGTTTGTTAATGGTTCCTATTATGTCTTGAGTTAAGGCGGGGGAGAGAATAATGCGTCTACACCCTGTTGTTTTGGCCATCGTCCCAAAGTTGAAAAGTGGCTTCACCGAAGTTTTTTGCTTTAGTAATTCTTTGACAGTTATTCCCTTTTCAACCATATTTAACTCTTTAATAGTTATTTATCTTTTGATTTTTACATCATTCCCATCTCATGTAGCTGAGTTGTGTTGCAGTCTAATCTTTAATAGCTTTTTATGGGTCTTCGCTATTTATTTGGCTTATTTAATGTCACGTTAAGTAGTTTGCCAGGGGGGGGATTACACAATCACGCTTCTAAAGTGTGTTAGTCCAATTAATGTGCAAGGAGGCCTAGACTAGATACATCTTGCCTGCAGGTACAGAAAAAGTCTTTGGTTCTCCTCTGCAGTTAATTGTGTTAGCAATCTAATAGTTCCATTGGATTGGGTAAGTGAATTCCTGTGGCATCTTAACATTGAATATCACTGCTGCTGTACAGCTTTGTTTTATGTTATGATATAAATCCTGATTTCTTCTCAATAATGGTTCTTGGAATCATGATGTCTTGGAATCGCTGTCAGAATAGAAAAATGAACTACAGTTCAAGGGCATGTTTTTACCTATTCAATTGACACAGAGTTGCATTTATGATTCCTGGCTTTTAAAACAAATAGTAGGCAGTGGTTTTTTTTTTTAACCTAACAATAATCATAACATTGGGACGCGGTGGCTTGGTGGCTAAGACGCTGAGCTTGTCGATCAGAAAGGGTGGCAGTTTGACGGTTCGAATCCCTAGCGCCACGTAACGGAGTGAGCTCCCGTTACTTGTCCCAGCTTCTGCCAACCTAGCAGTTCGAAAGCATATAAAAATGCAAGTAGAAAAATAGGAACCACCTTTGGTGGGAAGGGAACAGTGTTCCATGTGTCTTTGCCGTTTAGTCATGCCGGCCACAAAGCCACGGAGACATCTTCGGAACCTTTACCTTTTTAATAGTAACATTCTCACATTATCTTGCATTTAATAATAATTAAAATGCCAAGATCGGGGCTATGGGAAAGTCAAGAAATAATTCGATGCCGTATTTTACTTTTCGGAATCTTCCAAATTGCTTTTAACACAAACTATTGCAATATTTCCCTGATATTTCTTGACATCCCCATTTCTTGATATTGTCTACTCTGTTTTTCAGCTGTAGGCATTGTTTTCTGACACTTTCTGGTGAACCACCTGCAATTTCAATTCATTTATTCTTTTCTTGCACTTAGGTGCTAGTTATTACTTATAAAGCCCTTCATGGTATTGGACCTGGGTACTTGAGAGACCACCTGCTGCCAATTACCTCCCAAAGACCCATTAGATCGCACAGGATCGGCCTCCTCCGGGTTCCATCCACCAGCCAATGCCATCTGGCTACGACCCGGGGGAGGGCCTTCTCTGTTGCAGCTCCGGCCCTTTGGAACGAACTCCCCACAGAGATTCGGACCCTCGCCTCTCTCCCTGCTTTCCGAAAAGCCGTTAAAACCTGGCTGTGTTGGCAGGCCTGGGGTTGATGAGCTCCCCTCCCCTCTCGACAGGTGTGGTTGTTGGTCATTTTAATATGTTTATTTTGTACTTGTATGTTTCCCCTTCCCGTTTAAGTTGTTCGCCGCCCTGAGTCCCTTTTAGGGAATAGGGCGGCATATAAATAAAATAAAACTTAAACTTAAAACAACGTGTATTTTCTTTCGACAAATTACTTGTGTAGGATACCCAGTTTTGTTGAAAAGGCATGACTTTAAATCTCTTTTTCTTGCTTTGGTCATATAACAAATCTTTGATGCCTCTCTAACAATGCTGTTTTAAAAACATTTGTCAGATTTTATTGGAAGTTTGTTATATTTATATGAGATAGGGGAATTTGGCCCAGGTCTGAAATGACAGAAAACATTCCCTTTTATTGCTCTTCAGACAGTTTAAGAATATGGAATAAATTTTAACACCTCTACGGGTTTTTTATTGAGACAACAGATTTGTAAAAGGTTTTTGGTTGGCTTTTGTCATGGTGAGTAATAGAACAGAGTCTTTCCTTTGCACTAAGAAAGCTAGGTCCAGAAATATATTATTTAAATTCTACTTTTGAAAGTATAGATTGCATGTTAATACTTTCTTTCGAGGGAAGAAATTGGCATGTTAATTTTAAAAAGCTTTATAGATTTTCTGTTTTACTTTATGACTAATTTACTGTATTTAAGTTGTACATTTACTGTACACATGTACATTAACTATATATACACACACCCGCGCGCACACACACACACATGTAAAACATGCACACAATGCATTTGAACTTCCTGTGATGTAAAGTAGAACAAAAAAAGAAGAACTTGCTATCATTGCTATATAACAATGTTAGGAATGAATATTTTGCAAATGAATTCACTTCCTTTCAGAACTGTTCCATAAACCTGAAAATAGTGTTCTAAAAATGGGCTTGAGCCTGTCTATAAAGGAGGATTGTCAAAATCGATTTAATTGAGGGCCGCATCAGAGTTGTGTTTGAACTCAGGGTGGTGGTGGTGGTAAGGGAGGGTGTGACCACCTCGACATCACTTGTGTCAGGGGCACCTGTGATGGCCCGAGCGCTCAGTCAGCAAAAATGGGTTCCCAAACTCCGTTATACCTTCAAATGGTTACTAAATGAACTGTTGTAAGTCAAGAACTACCTGTATGAGCGTTCAGGGTGTACACGAGGAGATGGTGATATGTTCATGTTGATGTCATCACGGAAATTATGTGCAAGTTGCATATCTCTGTCAAGTATCATTATAGTATGTCATCATGGCACAAAACACATGTTTTCATTTGATGTTGCAGCTTGTTGTGATGGCTGCTGCTATAAAATATGCTTTGGTCATGAATGCATCTATATTACTGCTTTAGGTAATATAGTTGATGTTAGCCCATATAGTCTGAGAAATGAGCCACTTGTACATTAATGTTATATGGCTCTTTTTATTCCTTTGTTTAAAAAAAACTAGTTTATTTTATTGCTGTTACATTTTATTGTATCACTATTGCTTTTTATTTTTGTTCATTACATTTCCTAATAACAGAAAAATACGTTATCACCAACATAAGGAGTAAAAGATTCACACATTTTATGCTGTGGATATCACTGTACAGTTGCATTGCTAAAACAGCACTTTGGAAAAGACAGTAGAAGGACTACTATAGAGAATCCTAACATTTACTGAAGGGATTTCTGTTTTAAACTTGTCTTTTAGACTTTCCTTCCTGTTTATGTTTTGTTCGGGTCATTTGCAATACCCAGAAAGGATCATTGCTCAAGATGAAAACCGTAATCTTTAAAAAATAGCAGTTGGGCAAATTATCTGAATAATTTGTGAACAGTGCTTGTTTTTCTTCTCCCCATCACCTCGGATTTCAAAAAAAGAAAAACCCATAATGATTATAAAATAATGGAAGCATATTACAGAAAGAATTCACTTTGTATGGCTTCCTAGTTCATTGAGATAAGCTTTTTATATATGATTGCCTTGCTTATTATCAGTAATAGCAATTTATGAGTTTATCCCATTAGTACAAATATGTTTTCAGGATCATTATGAAAACAGTATTGTTGATTATCACTAGGTTCTTCATACAACACACACACACACACACACACACACACACAGACCTGTCTGTTCATCTAGCTAGCTACCTCCAGCCTATCTCCAAGTGGTTTGGAGATAAATGAAACTATGATCATCAACGCCTATCTAAGAGAATGTACTTTTGTTTTCATTTTTGTGCAAACGATCATACAATTGATTTGTAATATGAAGACAAATTTTATGCACAATGTTTCCCCCACTGGATAAGTAATGATGAAGATGCAGTTGAAGTGGCTCCTATCGAACAGATTTGTATGGAATGGGCCAAAAATAGAATAGCAGATAGCTTTTGTTTTAAGTAGGATACCCTATGGTTTGTTGTGACTTGTTTCTTGTGTGTATTACTGCTGCCAATAGAGTGATATATAATCTGATTTTGTTTTATAGGCTAACTTTGAATTGGACTTCATACTTGCTTAGACAGCCTGGAGTTTCCTGTTTTTAAGAATAAGTGTCATACTACGCAGGTGGGTTTTGTATGCTTGGAATGCATTGTTTCCTACAGTATTATATTAACTAGCTATTGTTCCTGCTAAAGGATCAACCCAGACAAATCAGGAAGTAATGGAATGTTCTCTCTGTGTTTCTTTCATCTACTTGCTTATAGTCTTCTGGTTAAAATTTGGGCAGGAATACTATATCAAGTAGGAGTACAAAATTGGAGAATGTATTTCAGATCGCACATTTAAAGACAGACTTGATATCCTTGGGAAATATCCTTTCTTCCAGAGGTGGTATTCAACCAGTTCTGACTGGTTCTGGCAAACCGGTAGCGGAAATTTGGAATAGTTTGGAGAACTGGCAAATGCCACCTCTGGCTGGCTCCTCCCCCATCTATTCTCTGCCTCCCGAGTCCCAGCTGATCGGCTGGGTCTTCTTCTGTTGCCCTGCACAGGAGAACGGAGCTAGAAAGCAGGTTAGTTGGGTAGTGAGGGAGTGGGGATTTTGCAGTATCCTTCTGCTGCCACGCCCACCAAGCCATGCCACGCCCACCAAGCCACGCTCACAGAACCGGTAGTAAAAAAATTTAATCCACCACTGCTTTCTTCCATCCCCCCCACCCCCGCTGGATACAACTTTTCTGTAAGTTTTTTTTTGGGGGGGGGGGGAACTTATCAAGTTTTAAAATGAGACATAGCTTACTTTATTAGTCATAAAACAAAACAGATAACCTACAATGCTATCAAACAGGTGTAGTTAGATATTGTACCAAAAAAACTGAAGAGCATTGATAAAAATGTGGATTGTACTGTACAGTGCATAGTCACCGCCTGCGTGATTAATCCCTCCAGTAGAGAAAAGGAAGATGATGCAATACATTTGCTCAGAATAGATCCATTTCCTACCTTTTACAAGTGATCAGCTATATTTTATTTAGCACCTTTTTGTAATGGAATGTGTAGATGACTTTGGAGAATGAGGGGAAGAGTCAGAGAAAGAAACTTAGGGAGGCCTCGCCCTATTGGATCCAGCAGTTAAAAATCTGTGATGGGAAGTTTGTACTTTCAAGCTTGCAAAATTAATATCAACCCTCCCAGCTAAACCAGAGAGGAAGTAACAATGATGAACTAATACTCTTTTATTGTGAGTCTGACGCCATAAATTTCCTGCCAGCTCTTTCAACTGCTTAATCGGTTAGGGCAGGTCCTTCCTACGTTGGTCTGACCCATAAGCCACTGGGGGCACCACCCTCTCTTGTCTGATTGTTTCCTAGGCAGCATCTCTTTCCCATGTTCCTTCAAGGTCATCTTCACAGATCCCATTAAACTTCTCAACCGGGCTTATCTTACCACAATTAATTGATTTTGTCTTTGAGATAAGGTTTCTTTTCTTGGTACACAGATAAGTGACTGAAATACATTAAGGAAGCCTATAATGATTTTTCAAGCAGAGTAATATTTTTTTTTAAATAAAAAACCTTGCACACTCTTAATCCATAATGAAATGTGGAATTTTGGGTAGTACCGTCAGATTAAACAAACTTTGTCCTTTGAAAATGTGGCAGTAAAAAGTATTCATTTATTTTTATTCCACTTTATTATTTTTTTAACTAAATAACTCAAGGTGGAGAACATACCTGATTCTCCTTCCTCTTCCTATTTTCCTCATAATAAAAGCCCTGTGGAGTAGGGCTGGACTTAGAGAGAAAGTGACGGGAAACAGTAACAGAGTTGAAAGGGACCTTGGAGGCCATTTAGTCCAACCCCCGGCTCAGGCAGGAGACCTGTACTAGGGATTCAAAGTCTCTCTGGTATAGCTTTCATGCTTAAGGCAGAACTAGAACTCACTGTCTCCTGGTGATTGGCCCAAAGTCACCCGGCCAGCTTTCACACATAAGGTGGAATTAGAACTCACAGTCTCCTAGTTTCTTGCCTTCAAAATACCTCTGTTTTGTTATCAGATCCAAATATTTTTTTAAGTTATGTAGGCAGGTTTCTGATGCTGAACTGGATGATCTGTTCTGTATGAAATTTCCTTGAGCGGTCTTAGATTTGAAAGCTTTTTTTTTAACTTGACAGGTTAATATTTGTTTTCCAAACTTTTTATCCCCTTTCTTTTTCAGATAGCAAGATGAGTTCCTTAATAGAAACCCCTGAGCTGCCGGCAGTGTTTGATGGGGTTAAATTGGCTGCTGTCGCTGCTGTTCTTTACATTATTGTCCGTTGCCTGAATCTGAAGAGCCCAACTGCTCCTCCTGAGCTCATCTACCAAGACACACCTTTAGCCCGCTTCCTAATAAAATCGTGCCCTCTCCTAACTAAAGAGTGAGTAGTCCACCAATATGTGGAATTATTTGGCTATTTTGATTGAATGTTAAGATAACAGGAAGCTGTGTACAAAATTGGAAGCAACTTCATCAGGTTAGACTCTTTCTCTACATCCCAGAAGACTTGCCTTCATAACTTCTTCCTACAGTAAATGAAATTTGCTTTGCTTAATTAAAAGTGCCTCCTTTACGACAGTAATGTACAAAAGTAGAGGGACGTGTTGGCTCAGTGGCTAAGAGCCTGTCGATCAGAAAGGTCAGCAGTTCAGCGCTTCAAATCCCTGATGCCGCATAATGGAGTGAGCTCCCGTTACTTGTCCCAGCTTCTGCCAACCTAGCAGTTTGAAAGCACGTAAAAAATGCAAGTAGAAAAATAGGGACCACCTTTGGTGGGAAGGTAACATGGTTCCATGCACCTTCGGCGTTGAGTCATGCCGGCCACATGACCACGGCGACGTCTTCGGACAGTGCTGGCTCTTCGGCTTTGAAATGGAAATAAACACCGCCCCCTAGAGTTGGGAACAACTAGCACATGCATGCGAGGGGAACCTTTACCTTATTAGGAAGCTGTGTTCAAAATTGGAAGCAACTTGATCACACGCTTTACATCCTAAAAGCCTTGCCTTTGAACCTCTTCCTACAGTAAATGAAAATTGCTTTGCTTAATTAAAAGTCCCTACTTTACAAAAATCTCTATATCCTAAAAGGAGAGCAAGTCTGCCTCTATACATCTGAAACCATCAATTCAGCCAGGATCCAAGGTGTGGTTGAATCGGAGAAGCTGCGAAACTACTTCTTTGGGGGTGGGAGGGGGGGGGGAAGCACTTCTGAGAGACCTTTTTAGATCTGAAGTTGAAATTCAGGTAGAGACTAAATTGGCTAGTCTAATTACAGACTAATTTGTTTTGTTTTGGATAGTTGAAGGAGTGGTGCCCATCGGCCTCAGGAAATCTTGTGCAATCTCAGACTCCTAATGTAGTTGATTTCCAAGCCTTGCTTTTCTTTTGCATTCAACCCTCCTGTGTTCCTGAATGGCTGTAAAAATACATCAGTAACATCTGTCAATATCCAATTTTGCCCTTGAACTATTTGGGGAAGGAGATAGGTGTGATATAGATTATGGCTGCAAATTATTATTATTATTATTATTATTATTTGATTTTGGTTTTTATAATAGGTTCTGTAACATCTTCCAAGGGCTTATTTTAGTCTTCCCCTTATGATAATGTTCACTTATAGTGTATATTTGAAGTATTTTGCTGTGCTTTACTTCGGAAATCACTCAAAGATGCTTATGCTATGCATGTTGTTACGGCAGTTTTAAGAAAAAAGGGGTAATTAATTAAAAACCAAAACTCGCCAATTATTTCAGAAAGTTCCTGGATTTTTCAGATGCAACCGTTAACAGCATTTTGTGTAAATATCTTTTGCTTTCTATTTTATGTTTTCATATCCTGAACAGTGATTCCCCTGTGTCCCTTTGGAAGAGGGAGGGGGAACTGTTGGTGCTTTTTTTTCTGACAATCTCCCATTTATCGCAGTTTTAGATTTAAGCCTCAGCAAAACAGATGCAGCCCTCTTCACACATTTTAAAATTCACTCCACTTAAATTTTGCCTGGCAAGAGAATGTGGATCTACATTTTAGCTCCAAGTAACAAAAGCCCCGTGAATATGTAGCCAGCTTGTAAAAAAAATCTGCTCTTTCCTATTGCTGGGCAATGACTGCCTGCCTGCCTTGTGCTCTCTTTCCTCTGAGAAAGTTTAGTAATTGGATTATCTAGTTTTACTACTCACATCAAGAAGCTTTTCATTGGTATTGTGTGCCAGCAGAATGCAGTCTGATTACCGCCTTTGCCCACGGTAATCTGGGTGCTTTGTGAAGGAACGTTCCCTCCAAGCTTCTGAGTTTGATGTATAACCATATGCAGATATGAAAACAACCCCATTCCCCTTTCCCATCTGTGTTTAAGAAGTAAAAGGAAAGCAGGTTTAATGGCTGGATGTTGGTGCTGTGGGCTGATGCTGATTTGCAAACTGGGATTTTATGCTAACTTGTTGGCTGCTGTTTCTGAATTCAAGGAACACTAAACCACCATAGTTCAGGGAGGCGCTGAGCTTGTCAAACAGAAAGGTCAGCGGTTATGAATCCCTAGCGCCGCGTAACGGAGTGAGCTCCCATTACTTGTCCCGGCTTCTGCCAACCCAGCAGTTTGAAAGCATGTAAAAAATGCAAGTAGAAAAATGGGGACCACTTTTGGTGGGAAGGTAACAGGGTTCCGTGCATTCTTCAGCGTTTAGTCATGCCAGCCACATGACCACGGAGACGTCTTCGGACAGCGCTGGCTCTTTGGCTTTGAAACAGAGATGAGCACCACCCCCTAGAGTCAGGAACAACTAGCACATATGTGTGAGGGGAACCTACAACTTTATACTTCTACAAGTTTTTGTGCTATATCAGAACTTGCCTTATCTCTTCCCTTTCCTGACTATTCCACCTTTATATGTTATCTTTTTAAAATGTTGATTTAATGGCTCTTTCCTAGCTACTGGGTGCTTTCTTATCCCTCTTTTGTGTGCATGCCTGCAGGTACCCCAAAGAACACCATACCTCATCAGCTTCAACATTTTTTGAGGGCGCGGGGAACAGATACATTTTACACATAGAAAAATATCTGCAGTTTTGATTATTATTATTGTTGTTGTTGTTAACTTAATTCGTTGCATTATGTTTGTATTAACTGCAGAATTCGTGACAATTTGTTTACCTCTAGTAGTACAAGTAGTCCTCAATGGCCACAATTGAGCCCAACATTTCTATTGTTAAGTAAAGCATTCGTCACATAACCTTGGGACACAGCAACGGCCATAAACATGAACCAGTTGACAAGTGTCTGAATTTTGATCGCTTCATAACTGAAAAACAGAAGTCACATTTTTCAGTGCCGTTGTAACTTCAAATGGTCACTAAATGAACTGTTGTAAGTCAAGAACTATCTGTATATTATACATGAGAACTAAAATTACTGTACTTCCTGGTATGGTTCCCTTTTCTCCTGAAATGAACCAATACATTTTAAGTTCTCTATTTCTATAACCTCAGGAACAAATGGTTCTTATGACACCAGGAGTGAAAGTCGGCCTTTAAGAATATTCTGTCCTTTCAGAACATTGAGCACAAATTTCCTACCCCAACCCACAAGTAAAGGCATAATATTGTGTTACATTTACTCATCCATAGTTCTGGAAGATCATCTGCTCATAAATTTTTTTTTGAAGGAACCAATTTTTTTCCTGAACGATATCTGTATTATACAAGTACTTAATTAAGTTTCTGTCCCCTCCACTGGATTTCCATTTAGCTAAATCTTTTCCTTGCGAACTAGCAAAAAAAAAACACCCCTCCAATATGTTGTATAATTCTTTCAGTTAGCTGGATCCGTTGTAATGGGTTTGTACTTAAAAACCTAAGGCTTTAACAAATATTCTTTTTCATATTCTAACCTGCACTTAGATAGCTTCAGAAATGACAGCTGATGCAAAGTGTGGAACAGGGGGGAAAATTGCTGCCATTAAACTGGGTGCAGAATGCGTGGAATTTTAATTGCCGTGTTTCATCTGGGAATTCCAAGGATCTTACTGAAGCTTAAGAGATTTTGCATATTTCTTCTAGCTTGATCTCCGAACAAATGGATAACAACACATGTAGGTCAAATTGCACTTTTCGTTTCTAATCAAATCAGCTTGTGAAGCAGTCGAGTTTTTCAAATAGGCCCATGAAAAATAGCATTCTCGGGGCACAGTTGATGGGATTTAATTCGCTTTCCACCAACTCAGTGATTACATTAATCTGGCTATTTGTTCAGGGTTACCTCCAAATCGTTCAACAATAGTTAATGCTGGGTTGTGAAGTAATGGAACTGCAAACAGCATGTGGTAAAGGCCTGGATATTCTTAGCACGATTGGGAAGGTAGTGTCCCCCTACTTTAGCAGAATAGATGAATAATAGAGATGTGACAAAAAGGGGGTTCCAAGCATGGGCCACCAACTTTTTGGAAGCCTTGTGGATTGAGGTTCTTGATATCCATGTAGCACTCAAGATATCAATGCTCCTTGATGATATTTCAGAAATCCTGAAGACTTGTCTGTTCTCCCAGGCTTTAGGTTAGTTTACAGTGTTTCCCTTAAAATAAGACCTCCCCGGATAATAAGCCCAATCAGGCTTTTGAGCGCATGTGCTAAAATAAACCCTCCCCTGAAAATATTGCAACACAGCAGCAGCCATGAGGTGACTACACTCGCCACCTCCTACACCTCAAAAATAATAAGACCTCCCCGAAAATAAGGCCAAGTGCTTATTTTGGGGAGCAAAAGAAAATCAGACCCTGTCTTAATTTCGGGAAAACACGGTAAATTAGTTTAGTTTATTGTCATTGCACATTGTACAATGAAATTAAATGCCCTTCTCAGTGTACATTATAACTATAAAAATAAAAACACAAACACACATCATTCACACATCCTAGGATGGTTGGGACTCTGGTAAGGTTACTTGTGGCCATGTTTTAGCCAGAGTTGCCATTGTTCTTGTTTTTTAAAAAATTCTTTTTATGATTATTTTACAGTATTTTCTGTTCCCTTAAGCGTTAAAGTGCACCACCCAGAGTCACTTGGAAGTTGGACAGTGTTAAAACTGAATAAATTCAGTTAAATCTCTGTAGCAAAAGTGGCTTATTGTGTTCTATTCCAAATGGTAGGTTTTAGATATCCACATTGAATGGATACTCTGCAGAGATTAAATGTAACAAGGCAGAGTTTATGTTTAGCAAATAGTTTTTTTCAGCCTTTAGTGATTTGGACAAGAATACATATTACACACTAGGCTGCACAGAACAGAACAGAGTTGGTAGGGACCTTGGAGGTCTTCTACTCCAACCCCATGCACAAGCAGTGGACCCTATATTATTCTGGACAAGTGGCTGTCCAATCTCTTCTTAAAAGCCTCCAGTGATGGACACCCATACTTTTATATGAAAGTTTTAACATAGGAGCCAGCTTATACATTGAATTAAGCCATGATGCAAATTATTTAATTTTGACTTAGTAGTACTATATGGACCCATTCATTGTGGTTTGTAAACCATGGTATAAATCTTAGTGTGATAAACTAACAAATTACAGCTTGTTGAGTAGAGTAGGATTAGGATTAGAATAGAATAGAATAGAATAAGGGACCTTGGAGGTCTTCTTGTCAAACCCCCTCCTCAGGGAGAAAACACTATAACATTTCAGACAAAGGTTGTCCAACATCATTTTAAAAAACATCCAGTGTTGGAACATTCACAACTTCTGGAGGCAAGTTTTTCCACCGATTAATTCTTCTGTCATGAAATTTCTTCTTAGTTCTCAGTTGCTTCTCTCCTTGATTATTATCCATCCATTGCTTCTTTTCCTGCCCTCAGGTGCTTTGAAGTAAAAGTCTCTCTTACTACTGTATGTCTCCTTGGAAGAATATTCTATAATCATGGCACCTAGCAGAGAAGCTACTTGATCAGCAAAGATATATGGCGGGAATTTCATTTAAATTCAACCTAGCACTTTGAATAGGAAACAGGCTGAAAGCCAGTGCATCTGTTTTGAAGTAACTCAAAATCCTTCCCAGTCTCCAACAAAAGTATTTTTATCTCCAACCCATTGCAGTAATCCAACAGAGAGATTACACCGCATGATAACCGTAACCCAGCTCTTCCTTTTCTAGGTGGGGCTCACTGTCAGCATATCAACCGATTAAAAAGTACTTTGTCATAGAGGACATTTACATATCCAGGAACAAGGGCACCATTTAACTTTCGCACTTGATGTTCTAGTGTGCAGCCTGTCCTTCACGACAAGCTGGACTCCCAACTGGGCATACAAGCCAAATGGCAGGAACATTCTTTAGTGAATTAATTCTCATTCACCCTTGTTCTGTGCTGGAGGACTGATTCCAAATACTTGTTGGCTCATTTGGGCTAAATGAAAATAAAAGCTTGAGCAGAGTGTAATTTGCATTTTAGGCACAACTCTTGTGCCCTGTTCTCAGCTCTTATATATATATGTGTGTGTGTGTGTGTGTGTGTTAAATAAGTTGATGGATAAAATGGAGCCCCTTATATATATGTGTGTGTGTGTGTGTGTTAAATAAGTTGATGGATAAAATGGAGCCCAGAGGAACAGAGTGATGAACTTCTAATACCATCACTCATCTAAAAATAGAGTTAATGTAAAGTAATGCCACCCTTTACAATACCCAAGTCAACAGTGATATTATAACATCATTGCTTTTTATATCAAAAGCTATACAAAGATGTGGTGGCTCAGTGGCTAAGACGATGAGCTTGTCGATCACAATTAAGTTCGAATCCCTAGCACCATGTGATGGAGTGAGCTCCAGCTCTTGCCAACCTATAAGATCTCACAGACTAGGCCTCCTCCAGTGTCCATCTGCCGGTCAATGTCGGCTGGCGACTCCCCGGGGGAGAGCCTTCTCTGTAGCTGCTACAGCCCTATGGAACGATCTCCCCGTGGAGATCCGGACCCTTACTACTCTTCCGGCCATCCGCAAAGCGATTAAGACCTGGTTGTTCCGGCAGGCCTGGGGCTGCTGATTTATCCAGCCCCATTCTAAGCTATATGAATGTTGTGAAATTTTAATATCTGTTTTTAATTTTTATATGTTCCCCCTTCCTGCCTTTATCTGTAAGCCGCCCTGAGTCTCTCGAGAGCGGGCGGCATACAAATCCTAATAAACAGTAAACAGTTCGAAAGCATGTAAAAATGCAAGTAGAAAAATAGAAATCGCCTTTGGTGGGAAGGTAACAGCTTTCCGTGCACCTTTGGCGTTGAGTCATGTCAGCCACATGACCACGGAGACATCTTTGGACAGCGCTGGCTCTTCAGCTTTGAAACAGAGATGAGCACTGCCCCCTAGAGTTGGGAATGACCAGCACGCATGTGCCAGGGGAATCTTTACTTTATCAAAAGCTATAGGCGGTCCTAAAGAAACATTCCAGTGGGTTGTGGTGAGAAGGTAGGAATTGTGCCACTGAAGCTTGATAGCTTTGTGTTTCATTGACAAATAAGAAAAGGCTTTTGGAATATTTTCATCAGAGTTTTAAACGCGCACATTCCTGTGTTATTAATCACAAAGATTTCAAATGTGTTCTGGTTTGTCACTTTTAATGCATTTCATTTCTGAAAGAACTTAGGGGGGGTGGCCAAACTGCAAAAAAAAAAAAAAAAAACCCTCAACCCTTTAATTTCCAGTACGAGCATTTAATAACTGTGTGGATAACCCTTCAAGCATGCACTGCTAGTCAGTTTAAAGCACTGCATTGAACGTGAAAGATGCATGAATGTCTCTGCAAACAAATAGGATAGGACCACAATCTAGTGTCCCACTGCTTTATTACTTTATTACTGTCAGAGATTCCATGACATCACAAATTCCTTCAATAAGTGTCTGCCTTTCTCCCCCTCCCCCTCCTTTCCATTTATGGGCCTCCTCTGAAGGCTCTTTTCATTCCTTTTTGTATATATGCCACTCTTGTCTGTTTTCCCTCCTCCCTCCCCCACTCCTCAGGATCGAGCATTTCTCCATTCCAGCCGTTTCCACTTTTATTCTCCTTTTGTCTATTTTGCTAAAGTTTATCGTAATATAAAACACAAATAGAAACAAAAGAAAGTTGAAAAAAATGAGACCTACCAAAAGAAAGGAAGAAAGGGGACTTCTGATTATAAGATAGATAGATAGATAGATAGATAGATAGATAGATAGATAGATAGATAGATAGATAGATAATCAGAATCCCTTTTCTTCCTTTCTTTTGGTAGGTCTCATTTATATGTGTGTGTGTGTGTGTGTATATGTATATATATATATGGTTTTTTTTATTTGTGATATATATATAATTTGACACAATAGACAACAACAACAAAAAGTTACAACCTCAGCCTTTGGATTCCTATTTCTATAACAGTGTTTCGAACCATTTCTGTAGCAGCTTTTCAAGTCATTTCTATAACAATGTTTCAAGCCCTTTCTGTAACAAGTATTTCAGCTTTTACTCCCCATAATGAGGATGCTAATTACTTTACATGCTGTACTTGGGTTCCTGAGCAGTGCTGACTAGCTGTTCCCTGTTTAAATATTTAACAGAACGTTACCGGTGGTCCTCGACTTAACGACCACAAAATATTGGACTAAAATGGCTCCTAGCTTGATCGGCAGGGCCATTCTGTTATATATTTTTTTCTGGATGATCAGCCTCTAAAGAATGTGCTTGTCCTGTTTGAAATGCTAGCCCGGGGTTTTCTGGCAAGATTATGGCGTTGTTGAAAGCAATGTCCTTTCACTTTTAACCTCTTTATTTCCTCTTCTTTACCATTTCCCCTTTAGTATGTCTAAAGCCATAAAATTAAGATAAAAGGCCATCTGCTTTATCACTCGTTATGCTACTTTAGTGGTAAGTCTAATATATATGTTGTTTGCTCTCTTAAAAGGGTGCTGCTTTGGGAAGTGTTTTTTCAGAGGTCACTAAATTATACCCAATATATCAGGTTTGTCATCTGTTGCCCCTTTGGCTCTTAACAGTGACCTCTGCTATTTATCTGAACTATCTAGATTGTACATTAACTTGCGTAAACATTTGTGTCCAAGCTGGCCTGCTAATAAAAGATCTATCTTTATTTATGTTGTTTTTGTAGAGGTAAACATTTGTGTCCAAGACATCCTGCTAATGAATTAAATATCTATATTTATTGATTGATTTACATTGGTTTTATGGATAACATATATGGGAATTGAAACTCTTCATTATTACAATGTTATATTATACTTTGATTTTTCCCCATATTTTCCCCCCACTTTCTATGCATGTTTTATGTATTGGGTTTTCCTTTCTGCCGTTCTTTGAAAATACAAGTATTTGCACTATAAATTAAATATGGGTCTGAAAGCAAAAGCTCAGATTTGCACGTATAGACCCGAAGTGGCCCAGTGATTAAGAGTGCCGTATTGCAGGCTACTTTAGCTGACTGCTAGCTGTAGTTCGGCAGTTCAAATCTCACCACGCTCAAGGTTGACCCAGCGTTCCATCCTTCTGAGGTGGGTAAAATGAGGACCCAGATTGTTGGGGGCAAGAGGATGACTCTGTAAAGTGCTTAGAGAGGGCTGTGAAGCACTATGAAGTGGTATATAAATCTAAGTGATATTGCAATTTCAATGCAAGCATTTCCATTTTCTCTTTAGGTACATTCCACCTTTGATCTGGGGAAAGAGTGGGCACATCCAGACTGCTCTTTACGGGAAGATGGGGAGAGTAAGTTCACCGCATCCTTATGGGCTTCGCAAGTACCTCACCATGGCAGATGGTGCCACAGCAACTTTTGACCTCTTTGAACCACTAGCTGAAAACAGCAGCAAAGGTTAGCCTGTCCCTATCTTTTCTTTCTTGACTCAGAAGTTTGAGTAAATATTTGCAGAAAATACCAACTACAACGTTTAATGAATGTTTAATGAAAAGAAGGACTAGGGGTGACATGATAGCAGTGTTCCAATATCTCAGGGGCTGCCACAAAGAACAGGGAGTCAAACTATTCTCCAAGGCACCTGAGGGTAGAACAAGAAGCAATTGGGGGGGGGGGGGGACAAATCAAGGAGAAAAGCAACCTAGAACTAAGGAGAAATTTCCTGACAGTTAGAACAATTAATCAGTGGAACGACTTGCCTCCAGAAGTTGTGAATGCTCCAAAACTGGAAGTTTTAAAGAAGAAATTGGATATCCATTTGTCTGAAGTTGTGTAGGGTTTCCTGCCTGAGCAGGGGGTTGGACTAGAAGACCTCCAAGGTCCCTTCCAACTCTGTTATTCTATTTACCCCCATAGAGAGGCTGGATATTTATTGGGGCTATAATTCCAATCTGAGTTTTGGCGTTTGGGGGAAGGGGTGAATTTTGAACCTCTGGCCTGAGAGCTGCCTATATGATACATATCAAGAGAGATTATTTTTTATAGCCGTCAGATAAGAGGAATTGCTTCATGGCTTCATGATTTTCTACTTTAGGGATAAAATTTCAAATGTCGTTCCTATCCTGTTAAAGGTAGACTGCCTGTGAGATCGGTGACTAGGTACAGGTCATCCCTAGACTTACGACGGTTTGTTTAGTGACCGTTCAAAGTTACCACGGCACTGAAAAAAATGACATACAACCGTTTTTCACAGTTGCAACCTTTGTAGCATCCCCATGATCGCGTGATCAAAATCCAGATGCTTGGCAACTGGTTCATACTTATGACTGTTGCTGTATCCCGAGGTCATGCAATTACCTTTTGCAACTTTTTGGCAAGCCTAGTCAATGCGGAAGCCAGATTTACTTAACAACCTGGTTACTAACTTATCAGCTGCAGGGATTCCCTTAACAGATGTGGCAAGAATGAGGCAAAACACACATAACAAATGTCTCGCTTTACAGCAGAAAATTTGGGCTCAATGGTGGCTGTAACTTGAGGACTACCTGTTGTGGCCCGGCAGCGGCCAGCAGATCTGACAGCCGATTTGGACAGTGGGGAGGTTGGGGAGGGATGTGGGCCAGTCCTGGAGTCTGGGGAAGGCTCTGATGAGGGCTCTGGGTCAGAGGCAGAGAGGGGGCCAGAGCCATATGCCAGTTATCAGCTGCCTTCAGAGTCAGGCATCAGTGAGGCAGAAGAACAGTTGAAGCCTGTTTCTAATATGTGCATGCACAGATTTGCCAGACGAAGGGAACAGCTAAAGAACAGGAGTTGACTTGGTAGAAAGGCCAGACGATGAATTGCCTCTCCCAGAGGAAATAAAAGGGGAGTGAAAGGGGAGTGGAGTTTGCAGGAGACAATTAGTTCACTTAATTGGTTCGTGACTCTCCCAGACTCCTTGCCAAGTTTTGCAGATATCGGCCTGTCAGCTCTCCAAGCCAGATAAGGTCTGTGACTGTAAATCCTCCCTTGAAAGACTTTGCTGGATGTGAATGAGAGGAATTAATAAATGAATAAATTAATAAAAGGGGGTTTTGTCGGGACAAGAAGTTTGCTTCATGCTCTCGGGAAGCCTAGGTCAGAACACTACCTATTAATAAATCAATAATGCTTGAGGTGAAAGTCTGTTAAATAGACTGTAAAGGCTGGGATTTTTTTCCTCCCCGGGGTGAGAGAAGCTTAATTAAATCTGAAACCTATTTTGTTTGCTTGAGAGAATCTACCCTAATCATATACTTGAAGTTGTCCATTGAAGCACTCCACTGGGTTTGAAGTATCCAGGTGTATTGGAAACTTCTACCAAATGTCTTAAGATATCCTTCTCCCCCGTGTATTCCTTTTGCCAGAACAACATATGCCTAGTTATTGTTTCCCACTGCAGCCGAACGTTTGAACAGCAAGATGCTTTAAAAGGTAACACTGTGCTCCTAACCATAGCTTAATTATTGCTTAGGAAGTATGATTTGGTCTTCCCCCAAAGGATGCCTTACTTTCCATTTGTTACACAGACGTGAAAAATACAGACCAAAAACAAATCCCTTCTCATCCAATCTTCTTTCTCCGTCTACTAAAGAATATGTTCCTAGGCTTCCCGAAAGCATGAAGCAAACTCCTTGTCCCGACAAAAAAAAAAAACTTTTATTAATTGACTGTGAATTCTGCTCATTCATATCCAGCAAAGTCTTTCAAGAGAGGCTTTACAGTCACAGACCTTATCTGGCTTGGAGAGCTGCTAGGCTGATATCTGCAAAATTTGGCAAGGAGTTTCGTAGAGTCACGAGCCACCTGTGGCCTTATTCCCAAGTCGATCCCTGTTCTTTAGCTGTTCCCTTCGTCTGGCAACTCTGTGCATGTGCACCCTGGGAACGGACTCCAGCTTTTTGTCTGCTTCACTGATGTCTGACTCTGAAGGCAGCTGATAACTGGCATATGGCTCTCGCCCCCGCCCTGCCTCTGAGCCCTCATCAGAGCCTTCCCCAGACTTCAGGACTGGTCCATGTTCCTCCCCAACTTCCTCACTGCCCGAATCTGCTGCCAGCTTTGCTGGCTGCTGGCAGGCCACAATAAAATAGTCTTGAGAAGAGGAAAATGTCATGAGGTTTAAGTAACACCAGCATCACTCCTAAGAGGTTTAGAAGGAAGAAGCTTATCTCTGCAGCTTATTCTGAGCTGTTTTAAGACCACCACCTCAATTTGAAGCTTCTCGGGTGTAATGGGGGAATTCTGTGCTAACAGAGCCAGTGTCATTTGACAGGCGTCAAATTAAGAATGCTTTTTTTAAAAAGCCTTTCTGATGAAAAGAGGACAAACATTATAGGGCAGGGTGTGGAAATTAATTTTAAAAAGCCTAATGAACCTGGCTATAAGATAAATAAAGACAGGGGATTTAAAAAAACAAGTTCGTTCTGGAATTTTAACAGCTAGTACCATTTAGAGAAGTTGTCTTAGTCAGTGACTGCTAATTGGAGAAGTTGTTTTCAACTATGCTTGCAGTAACTTGTCAAAATAAATTCTGGGTCGTTTTAAAGAGCTTGGGTAAACAAACTGACGTTGCATAATGGATGTTGGGTGTCTTTTCTCTGTGTTGTACTGTAACATAATAAATTACCACATTCTGAGCAAAAGTGAGTGTGTGTGTGTGTGTGTGTGTGAGAGAGAGAGAGAGAGAGAGAGAGGATGTAAAAATTGCTTTGTTCTAAAATTAGTCTCCATAGACTAAAATTAGCGAATTAAATGTCATTTTGCATCTTCCATATCCAATTTCTCCCATGTTTTTATTCTCCAGAAGATATCACAATGGTCATCTGCCCTGGAATAGCTAATCACAGTGAGAAGCAGTATATCAGAACCTTTGTTGACTATGCTCAAAAGAAGGGCTACCGATGCGCTGTGTTAAATCACCTTGGAGCCCTCCCAAGTATTGAACTGACTTCGCCACGCATGTTCACTTATGGTAAATATTGGCTCACTCTTCCATCTTCTGTTAGTGTTAGTCCCTAGCATGCCCTGTGTCCCTAGTATCAAAGGTATGGGTGGGTCTGATTTGATCAGTAAACTTTCTTCTCCACCTCCCCCTATCTCCAACGCCCCTTTTATTTGCTTTCGTAGCAAAGAAATGAAAAAGTTTGGTTCTTAAGTTACACTGGAAGTTTGGAAACCGGAAGCCAATATTAACATTTGTACAGAAGAAAGAAGAAAAGAAAAATTAAACATTTTCCAAGACTGGTCAAGGCAAAGCAATGGTTGTTGGAACTGCAACCTATCAACGTTCTTTGGGGCAGAAAGCAGCCAGTCTCCCAGTGCTTTTTTGTCCCGGGGGGGGGGGTCATTTTAGCTGTCCCACTACACTCCATTCCTTGGAGTGTGGGACGTCTGCTTTGGGGGCCACACCATCCGCCAAGAGCCTCCGCACCCGTTTTTTGACAGCCATTAAAACAGATTCCATAGCCCATACAACTCAATATTCAGTATCGCTGGATGGACGGTGGCCCAAACAACAGGGACTGAATCAGAGACCTGGGCATTTCAAGGGAAGGAAGGGACAGAGAAAAACAGAACCTTTGGGAAACCAAATCCGGCCATCTAAGGAAATCCGGGGGAGGAAACACCCTACAAAATGACAGATCAGTAAAATTTGAAATGACTCAGGTCACATTTTTACTGTAATTAGGTTACTTTTACAGTAACCTAATGAGCTTGGCTTGGCTTTGTCTCATCATGTGAGCCCAACCAGGATTGTGGTCTGTTAGAAAAGATAAACATGTTGTTCAATCCTTCTAAGGAAAAACAAATATGACAGAAGGGTAATTCAATGAAAAAAGACCTTTTTCAACATGTGCATGTTTTTATCTGCCCGAAGAGAAAAGACAGAGAGAAGACCAACTGACATTTTCTCCTAAGAATATACATGCAATGCTGTAATATCAGTTTCTTTAGCTTGACCTATAGTGCCAGAAAAGGGAGTAAAACACACCATATTTTTTGGAGTATAAGACGCATCTCCCGCCCCAAAAGTGAGTGAAAATGTCTGTGTGTCTTATACAGCTTATACATGCTGGGAGGTAGAGGCAGGTTTTTTTTTAATTGTTTTCCTTCCCAAAAGCTAGGTGCATCATATAGTCCAAAAAATACAGTAGTTTTTCAATGACAGTAGTTTGGATTAGTAGCACAAGCTGATACTTCATAAAACCCAAGAGATAGGAGTTAACACCAAAGGAAGAATTTGTTTTTCCATTGATATCCTGTTGGCTCCTGCCATTCCTTGTATCCTGTTGTTTATGATGAGTATTTCAAATCTCTAGTGTAAAAGCCTTTGGTACCACTTTTAAAAAGTAATAATTATTATTATTACAGTCTGCAGCCTCAGGAGATTATTCTGGAGTGTTATTGAGCAATAAAAATGTTACTGTAACGCTCTACCCTTATCTTTTATTTCTCCTATGCTTTATTTAACTATACTCAGGTTTGATACTTGAAAACTCTATACTGCAATGAGAATAGAATACCATCATTATTCATAGCGGTGGTGGCATTCAACCGGTGTAACAACCGATTCGCTTTGCATATGCACGTGTGCTTCGCGCACGGCAAACACACGCTGCACGCCCACACATTGCATTTGAAATCAGCACTAAATCTTACCTTTTCCTGCAGCCCCAGTGAGTAAAACAGCTGAGATGCAGCAATCCGCTCTGCTCTGTCGATAAGCTGGGCTTCAACCAAAGGAAATAGAGGACAGAATAAAGCAGGGGCTGGTGGGCGGGGCCAACAGATCACCGGAACTACCGGTTCGCCCAAACTGGTCCAAACCGGCTGAATCCCACCCCTGATTCATAGTGTCTGGTTTTCACTACATGTAATAATCCTCTGTTTCTTATTTTATGGTTCTTAAAATGTTCATCATTTCTTAACTATGATTAGATTATTTTTTAACGTATAGAAGTCTTGAAGAAATGTGGGAAATTATAGTTCCGCTTGCAACTTGGCAACTTTAAGACTTATGGACTTCAGTTCCCAGAATTCACCAGCCAGCATGTCTTTGTCTTCACTGTTTCATAGGTTGCACTTGGGAATTTGCTGCTATGGTGACCTACATCAAGAAGACATATCCTCAGTCCAACCTTGTTGTTGTTGGCTTCAGCCTGGGTGGAAATATAGTGTGCAAATATCTTGGGGAATCCCACACTAACCAGGAACAGGTGCTCTGCTGTGTCAGTGTGTGCCAGGGATATAGCGCATTGAGGTAAGTTGACTTATGAGTTTTGTTGTAGTAGAGCAGGAAGTGAATATGGTTGCGAAGTGCTTTTGCTGAATGCAGAGGAAGTAAACCATTTCTACATACCCTGTTTTCCCCAAAATAAGACCTCCCCGGATAATAAGCCCAATTGTGCTTTTGAGCATATGCCCTAAATAAGCCCTCCCCTGAAAATAAGCTCTCCCCAAAAATATTTAAATGCATGCGCAGCCGGTCCCCGCCATTTCCTCTGGTTGTTTGTTGCACAAATAACACGAGGTGAGGAGGCGAGGCTGGAGGGGGAAGGGAGGGGGAACATGCCCCATGCACCCCACACTCCCTTTCCTAATGACCACTCCCACAACCCTATCCACCGCACCCCTTCGGTCATGCTAATGGCCACTGCAAAAACAGCAGCAGGCTCAGCAAGGCACAACACAGCAGCAGCCATGAGGTGACCACGCTCCCCGCTTCCTGCACCTCAAAAATAATAAGACCTCCCCGAAAATAAGGCCAAGCGCTTATTTCAGGGAGTCAAAAGAAAATAAGACCCTGTCTTACTTTCGGGGAAATATGGATTCTTGTATTCAACCTATACCTCTTTCTGGTCCTTTTTCAAGGTACTGTCTTTTCTGAAATTATGACAATAGAAGGCAACATTTCAGCTAGACATTCTTCACATAGGCAGATCTGAAGCCCTGGTGGTTCTGCAATTAGAATTTCATGAAAGAAAAAAAGCAGTGAGAAAAATGTTTGAAACATTATACCTCTGCTTGCAATTCTTCCACTTAACATAATGGCTTTCCAAAGCTTTCAGAATTTTTAGAATTGCATTATCTAATTAAACTTCTAAGATTTATCAATCATCTTAACATATTCAGTAATAGCAATAGCACTCAGTCTTATATACAGTGTTTTACAGCCCTCTCTAAGCAGTTTACAGAGTTGACATATTGCCCCAACAATCTGGGTCCTCATTTTACTGACCTCAGCAGGATGGAAGGCTGAGTCAACCTTGAGCTGGTCAGGATCAAACTGCTGGCAGTTAGCAGTTGGCAGAGTTAGCCTGCAGTACTGCATTTTAACCACTGCGCCATCACAAATTAACCCAAAGTTCATGTAAAATGCAATAAAGGAAAAACTGCAATCAGGCAAAAAAAACCAACCTCAATATACTACAGATAGGAAATTATTATAGAAATATAATGGAAATTAATTATAGAAATAATTAAAAGATCTGAAAGAATAAAAGCAGTTATCTGTTGCTGGGGGAAAAATACTACCTCTTTAGTAGAGTATTCTATTTTTCTTGGGCACAAACCTCATGTGATCTTTCAGTCTGGTTTGGTTAAGTCCAACACTAAAAGGAATGCAACAAATTATCTTAATCTGTCAAGTATTGGTTTATCATTCCAACACAAGTAATTCATGGGTTAAAAGTCTCTTCCAAGTTTGATTTCCATTTTAAAATTGCTAACTTGGCCCAGAATGTTATTGAAATCCAATACTACAACTACATCTTAACTAAATAAACGCTAGACTGGCCAAAATTAAGGGACTTTATATTTGAAAGTCTATACAACAGATAGATCTTATTAGAGTGCCAAAAGCACACTAATTATCCAGTAGAATTGAGCCATAGCCGTATCAACTCGGTTCGACTCTTAATTTCTACAGATTTTATATTTCAGGCTATGAAGTGGCAGCAATTTTATCCAGATTAGATCTTTAAAAGCAATAGGATTAGAATGATGCAAGATTTATATTTTACATCTGATTTCGTCCTTCCTCATACTTGTCGAATTGGACTGGAGGGAAGTGGGGGGAATACTGTACTTAATGAGGAAATGGATCCAACACTTTGTTTTTTGCAAACAGCTTGACAAGATGATGTTGCATGTTCCATGGGTATGCAGTCAAGGAGTTTGAAAGACCATAATATAACACACACAAAAAATTCCTTGAACTAAGAACTGAGGAATGAAGTAATGTTTTCCCTGCCAAACCTGGCTAAATATTAAAAGAAGCTTTCAAGTCAGAATCCTGGGTTAATCTGTATGTACTTTGCCAGCTTTTGCAACGTCTGATCATTTAACTGATTTTAGAAATGACCCTTTGAGACAACATAGGAAACCATACACTCTTTTCGTGAATTTTTCTTTTGCAAGTTGTTGGCAGCTGTTTTTGAGGGTTTTGTTCCCTCTAATGGTTGACTTTTTAATAGCACTTCTCCGTGCCATTGCCTAAGTTGTTGGAGCCATAGTTAATCCTCAACATACGACTCTTAATGGAGATTGCCAATTACAGCTGCATGTCATTTCCATCATAAAACTTTTTTTGCAGCTGTCGTTAAGCAGAGTCATAAAACAAATGCCCTAGTTCAGTGTTTCTCAAACGTAGCATCTTTTACGATGGGTGTACTTTAACTCTCAGAATTCCCCAGCCAGCAAAGAATTCTGGGAGTTGAAGTCTGCTCATCTTAAAATTGCCAAGGTTGAGAAACACTTCCCTCGTTATTAAAGGAGCACCACATTGTTCACTAAATCTGGGTTTGCCCAGAATCAGAAGTGCCGATTTTCAGCAAAACTGTACCGAAATGCAATCATGTGATTGCAGGATACTACAAATGGCCATCAGTGCAGCCATGTTCTTGAGTGCCAGAGGTTCCGTCACATGATCATAGGGGGTGGTGGTGACAGTCATAACTTCAGAATTGGGTTGTGCCTCCCCTTTTTCAGGTAAGTCATAACTTCAAATGGTCGCTAAGCAACCAGTCATAAGATGAGGACTACTTGGTGGTCTCCAAGAAAAAAAATAAAGGAGCAAAGTCAGCCTCTTGTCACCATAACCTGACAAAAACTGTCATAAATTGGTTTTATTTTTATTTTCCCCTCTATCCTTGTTAGGGCACAGGAAACCTTCATGCAATGGGATCAGTGCCGGAGATTTTACAATTTCCTCATGGCAGACAACCTGAAGAAAATCATCTTGTCTCACAGGTACAGGAATATTTTTATTTATTTTATTTTATTTATTTAGTTTGTCAAACATGTACAAGATATCAGGCATAAGTATAAAGATGGACATGAACAAGGAAATGAATACAAATAAATGGGGACAGTAGGACAGGGACAAAAGGCACGCTGGTGCGCTTATGCACGCCCTTTTATGGTGAGATCCACAGTAGACAGTTTAAGGTTGAAACTGTGGGGGTGATGATGAGGATGATTTGAGGATGTAACAACGGAGTCAGGTAGAGCATTCCAGGCGTTGACCTCTCTGTTGCTGAAGTCGTATTTTCTGCAATGGAGTTTGGAGCGGTTCACCTTGAGTTTGTATCTATTGTTTGTCCGTGTATTATTGAGGTTAAAGCTGAAGAAGTCATTGACAGGTACATATCTGTTTTGCTCTCAACAAGTCTTAATGTACCGCATATTTGTGTTGGGTGGATTGCAGTTTTTACTGCCCCAAGCAAAGTTAGTTAATCAGGTTGGATAGATTATTCACTCGATTCATCTGGATGAAAACTAGGGCATTTAGCTTAAGAAATTGTCTGTTATGACCAGAGACTGGAAGATAGATTTTTTTTTAAAAAAAAAAATACTTTTGGCATATTTTCAGAGCGGCAACCTATATGGAATACGAATAGTTGTAATGGCTACAGTGATTCCCCCCTCAAGGCTTTCGTGGCAAGGAACAGGGGGAAGGAAAATCTTTAGGGCAGTGTTTCTCAACCTTGGCGACTTTAAGTCCCGTGGACTTCAACTCCCAGAATCCCCCAGCCAGCATAGCTGGCTAGGGAATTCTGGGAGTTGAAGTCCACAGGACTTAAAGTCGTCAAGGTTGAGAAACACTGCTTTAGGGCATTCAGAGTCTCTTATGGTTTACAGGGTATTGAATCTACTTAATTTGTCCCAGATATCCAAACATTTTGACAACTGCGAGATATTTTAATCTCCCTCTTTTAAAAGAGTCCCCGGTCTTAAGTACTAGCAACCCTTCGCAAATCTGAAGGATATCTTGTTAATCTGCCAAAAACATTTTGTCTCCATAATAGATCTTTTGTGCTGTCGTGCAGCCCCCGAAGCCAAATTTCCCCAAATGTTTTGTGCTCTACAAGTACAGAACAAAGCTCACACATATGGCCCACAGTCCTCCTTTTGTTCCCAGCTCTTTTATTTCCTTCACAGTCAGATCGCTAATGGTCTCTACCCTCTAATGTATCAAGCCAGATTTCTCTGGTGAACAACATATGTTGAAGTAACTATTCCAAGTGAATTATTTGATTGATCAGCACTGTCATATCGCTGTCATTGTGTGTAATTGATCACACTAAGGCTATCTATCAGTCCAGCCTGATGCCTTATTATTTGTATCGCAAAATCTCTCTGTAAAATGACCCATTGTTGCCTATGAAAAAAAAAGTTGTTGTTAGTTATAAAGTCGTGTCCCACCCATCACGACCCCATGGACAATGTTCCTCCAGGCCTTCCTGACCTCTACCATCCTCTGGAGTCCATTTAAGCTCAGGCCGACTGCTTCAGTGACTCCATCCAGCCACCTCAATCTCTGTCATCCCCTTCTTTTGCCTTCAATCTTTCCCAGCATTAGGCTCTTCTCCAGGGAGTCCTTCCTTCTCATTAGGTAGCCAAAGGACTTGAGTTTCATCTTCAGGATCTGGCCTTCTAAAGAGGAGTCAGGATTGATCTCCTCTAGGACTGACCGGTTTGATCGCCTTGCAGTCCAAGAGACTTGCAGGAATCTTCTCCAGCACCAGAGTTCAAAGGCCTCAATTCTTTGGCAAAAAATTAATAAAATGAAAAAAATTATGAAAAATAAATGAAATTTAAATGGAAAAAAAAATAAATGAAAAAATTAACATATTTTAAATAAAGCTTTGTATGGTAAAACAAAACTTAACTTTTTTAAAAAGGCATGCTCAACTGTGTTCATTTTTCCATATTCCAAAACTTATCTGACAAAGTTCAGTTGTTTTCGTTTATAGATTTGATTTTGTTAAATGCATGTAGAACTCAGTGACTATGTTCCTTCCTTCCTTCCTTCCTTCCTTCCTTCCTTCCTTCCTTCCTTCCTTCCTTTCTGTTTACAATTTTGAAATTGCTATCTAAGTCCTATTGCTATCTATAAAACCATTTTTCAGATAATGATGACATCAAGAGTTAGCAAATACTGTTATCCCTCTGATGCCTGTGATGGGCATAACAGCTTTTTTCTCCCCTATGTATTTTAGACAAGCTTTGTTTAGTGAATCTTCGAGAAAGGTACAGACTTTAATGGAAACCGATCTAAGCAGACTTCATACAGCAACGTCTCTCATGCAGATTGATGACAGCATTATGAGGTACGTAAGAAAATCGTGTTCTTGACGTTTTCTACATAAATGTGTCCATGATCATGATTTCTGGAAATCAAGTTTCCAGTTCCTATGACTATGCTTTAATTTCAGCCACCCTTTATTGGGATTCATTTGAAGTTGCACTTGGTGCAGGATGATTTTTGTTTTTTAACTATGGCTCTTGGGATGCTATCAATAGAAATATTGTGTCTAAGTGAAGTTAGTAAGTGAAGGCTGAGTAGAATGATTAAGCTGTAAAGTTAAGATTTTGCTGCATTTCTGTAACTTCAGGTTTTTGCTAGAAAAGTGTGCTAGGAGCCACGGTGGCGCAGTGGTTAGAGTGCAGCACTGCAGGCTACTTCTGCTGACTGCCGGCTGACTGCAATTTGGCAGTTCAAGTCTCACCACGCTCAAGGTTGACTCAGCCTTCCATCCTTCCGAGGTGGGTAGAATGAGGACTCAGATTGTTAGAGGCAAGAGGCTGATTCTGTAAACCTCTTAGAGAGGGCTGTAAAGCTGTATATAAGTCTTAAGTGCTAGTACTATGTGTTAATTCAGGATTTATTCACTCTTGTAATAATGTTGGATGCTTTTAAACACCTGTTGGTGTACAGTTTTATTTATGCCAAGCATGGCACTATTTTGAAAGAACCCCTGCTTTCAAAGTTTACTTGGTGTTATGGATGTTATAAATATAGTGAGGAAAGCATTGACAAATGAGTTATTTACAAGTCATACAGAACTAAAATGCCATCATTATGATAGGACCTTTTTAATCAGTTAAGCAACAGACTTCTTTAAATGCACTAGAAAAAAAGAAGTCCAACTTTTAGGAATTCTTCCTTTTCAGTTAGAAGATGGTCCACTTGAGCCTCATCTTTTATAACCCTGAAACAGATTTATTCAACGTAGAGCATTTTAGGAGCAACTGGCATTCTAATCAGGATTAATTTATCTAGGCAGATCTGATTCAACAGAAATGTTTTTTTAATGTATTAGGAGAGATTATTTAAAATGATCCATCTATCCCTTCATATCGGGTTTTGACTACTGGAGACTACCTGGAACACGTCCTGACAGTTTTCTTGGCAAAGTTTTCAGAAGTGGTTTGCCAGAACTTGCTGAGCATTTTCTAGAGCAGGGTTGAAGAATCTTTTTGGCAGTGACTGCCCAAACCAGAACATGCATGCATGTGAGCACGCACACCGGAGCACCAGAAATCTGAAGACTAGCTGGCCAGCCCGCGCATGCCTGTATTTTTTGCTGGTTTGGGGGCCCTTTTTCAGGGCATTTTTAACCTGAAAATGCCCCCCAAATGGCCTGAAAACGGCCTGAAAAACACGCTGTTTTGGGGGCTGTTTTCAGGCACTTGTGAAGTCCAGCTGGTTGGTGCACATGTCGATAACCAAAAGAGCAGCTGGCGATGGCACATGTGCCCACAGAGAGGTCTCTGCATGCCACCTCTGTCACGCTTGCCACAGGTTCGCCATCATGGTTCTAGAGAGTGACTGGCTGATATTCCTTGAGCTGATTTTCTGCCTAAGAATTTATAGTTTCCCAGTGCTTTAAAAAAAATATCTCTCTTCCCCACCCCTATCAGTGATTCAATTATAATTCACTAAATCTTTCTCATGCTTGTGTTTCCTTTTCTTTCCTGGTCTTAGAAAATTTCATGGTTATGGCTCCCTGAGAGAATATTATGAACAAGAGAGTTGTCTGCATTACTTGCACAAAGTAAGTTTATCATAACATGTACTGAATATTTATCGCTTTGGTTCTGCGGTTTAAAGTGAAAAGAAAAAAATAGGGAGTGGGGGGGAGAGGTCATTTTGTCTTGGAGTAGAAGATGGAGTGCAGCTTCAATGCATTTAAGAAAAGATGCAGGGGGATATTTGACCAAGCGTTTAATACAGGTGCTAGGATAATTCTAGGGAGGATTTTACAGGGTCGCCTTAAAAAGTTACATGTTTCGTGGGAAGTATATGGTGACATTTTTTATGGTAGAGTAAGGTAATGAAAATAGAAAGCAGCAAGGAAATTTTGGAACTGGAAATAAATTTGATTGGGTTTATTCTTTTCATATCCTGATTCAAACATCTGAGTAATTCATATGAAATTGTTCAGCACAAATTCCTGCCTATTTTCTCTGACCCTCATGATGGTATATTAGCAAGTAGTTGTCCCTGGAAAACATTAAAGTCAAATAGGATAGGACAGGGTAAGATAGGATAGGGAATGGGATAGGGATACGGATAGGGATAGAGTAGAGTAGAACAGAACAAAACAGAACAGGAATAAGAATAAGAATCAACTGGAAGGGATCTTGGAGGTCTTCTAGTCTATCCCCCTACTCAAGCAGGAGAACTTATTCCACTTCAGAGAAGTGACCATCCAGTCTACTCTTAAAAACATCCAGTGATGGAGCGCCCATGATTTCTGAAGGCAAGCTGTTCCACTGGTTAATTGTCTTCACTCTTAGGAAGTTTCTCCTTAATTCTGTAATACTTAGTAATATTGCAGTTCATTCACATCAAGTATGACTATTAATTGGCTGTTTCATGTGATCTCCCCCATCCCTTCTCAAGGCGGGGGGGAAACTTGTGTAAGAATGGGAACACCACGAGGATGTATTTGTGAATTAGATTAGATATAATTTTGGATATAAGTCTCCCTTTCCCTCGCCTTGGTTGAATACCTTAGGGTCTGTTCCTAAAAGCTTTTCATTGACAGCTCAGGGAATATTTCTAATGTTTTTTCATGCTTGTTATACTATAAGCCGCCCAGAGTCACTTGAAACGAGTCGGGCAGCAAATAAATTTAATAGATAAATAAATGCCATTTAAATGAACAGCAGAAGTGACCTAGAATTGTATTCTTTCCTCTTCAGAAAATTCGACCAGTCGCACATACAGTAGAAATCATCTCATGATGTCTTTAGATAATCTCATAGATTATCTAAAGAATTAGATAATTGTTATACTAATAATAATTAGCAGTAGTATAACATTTAAGCATTCTTACCGAAGCACTAACTAAAACATTGGGACAAATACAGGCTGAATTGTATTCTTAATCCATGACTTACCGTGTTTTTTGGAGTATAAGACGCACCCTTTTCCCTCACAAAACAGGGTAAAAATCTGGGTGCATCTTATACACTGAATACAGCATTTTTTTGCCTCCATAAGAGGTTTCCAGAATGCTCCTGGGGGCTGGGGAGGGCGAAAATAAGCAAAACATGGGATGTTTTTTGCTCATTCCCCCCCCCCAGCCCCCAGGAACACTCTGCAAAGCTCCTAAAGGCTATGCATGCCCCCTTTTTTTTTTTTTTTTTTGACAAAAAACGGGCCCGTTTCCGCAAAAAAACGGGCCATTTTTTGGAGGTCTGCAGAGTGCAAAAACATTTTTTAAAAATTTGCCTCTTCAAAATCTTGGTGCATCTTATACTCCGAAAAATACGGTAGTTTTCAACAAAATATCCTGGTTCTCTTAAGTCAACGTTGTTAACAGGATGTGAGTTTCTGCATGTTCAGGTCTCCCTAAGTGATGGCCCTCCATTGGGACATTATGAGCAGGATGCATGCTTTTTAATGAAACCAATCAGTCAAAACCCACATCTTGCTCTTTTTTGTCTTCAGATCTTTGTTCCCCTCTTGCTGGTTAATGCTGCTGATGACCCTTTGGTTCATGATAGCCTCTTATCAATCCCAAGAGCCCTCTCAGGTAAGGCCTAGCCTTTGCTTGAACTTTTCTTTCCAACCCTAGCAGAATGTAGAATATATCCCAATGTGTCAAAATGAGCACAGCCCTCTCACTTCTCTTTGGATTCGATTTACAGTCATCATCATCATCCTCTTTTAATGACTCCATAATCCCTTGTGGGGTGGAGTCTGGGCAACCGCAATGGAGCTGTGTGATTACTGGCCGGATGCCATTCCTGTTGCCAATGCGGAGTTATATTCAGGAGATATATTTTCAGTGTGCCTGGAGAGAGAAATATCTGCCTCTTCCTAGGATCAAACTCACAGCCCCCTGATGGTGAGGCGAGAGCTCCACCTCAGAGTCACCATAACACTAATTTGATTCACAGTAATGCCCTACAAAATAAAGGCAGTCCTCGACTTACAACCACAATCGAGACCCAGAATTTCTGTTGTTAAAGCGAGACAGTTGTTAAATGAGCTTTACCGCATTTTACGGCCTTCCCTGCCACAGTTGTTAAGTTAATTACTGCAGTTGTTAAGTTAGTAACATGTTGTACGGTGAACCTGGCTTCCCCATTGACTTTGTTAGTCAGAAGGATGCAAAAGGGGACCATGTGATACCCCCCTGATCACATGATGATGCAATCACCATCAATATACACCAGGCACCAAGTGTCTGAATTTTGATCACGTGGCCACAGGATGTTGCAACGGTCAGAAGTGCCATACATCGCTTCCCCCCTCCCCCTGTGCCGTTGTAACTTAAAATGATTGCTAAGCAAATTGTTGTAAGTCAAGGATTACCTGTAGGTCTTTGGGTCACATGGAAGCAGGCTGTGGCTTCTTTTCACAGCTTTGGCCAAAAGGCGATAACATGGGATAAAAAATGTCCATGAGTTTTTCACACATTACAGTTTGCTGTGCAGGATGCCCACCCCACTTTGCAGTGGAAGAAAAGAGTTGATAGTGTTAAATCCAATATGTGGGGGGATAGAAACATCAGTTGGAGATACCAAAAGTGGACTTGATTTCTATCATTTCCTGGCTTTCATTTTGACCGAAACTGGGTTTTTTTATCAGGATATGACGACTGCTGTTGGTATCATTTGTGGCTGCCTATAAACCTGGCGGAGAAAACATCAAAACCTTGGGAAACAGACTTCGGCAAAGTCCCAAGCGAGTGGGGATTGCCTTCTAAACTTCATTTCTTTTTTTTCCTCTTTTCAGAAAAACAGGAGAACGTCATGTTTGTTTTACCCTTGCACGGGGGCCACCTGGGATTCTTTGAGGGCTCAGTCCTTTTCCCTGAGCCCCTCACTTGGATGGATAAGCTTGTGGTGCAATACGCAGATGCCATCTGCCAGTGGGAGAAGAATAAATCTCATTGCTCAGATACGGAACAATCATCCGGCCAAGAATAAAACAATCCCAAAGACTTTTCCAGGTTGTTTCCGACTTAGTTCTCATCTTCTTCCTTCCTTCCTTCCTGCTTTTTCCCAGGCCAAACCTGGCCATCTTCAATGTAGGCATTTGACCGCTGTGTTTCATGCCAAAATAGAGGTAGAACACAAGGTGTTGCTGTTTGGAACAGTTTGGGAGCAGGCTGGCAGGCAACGCAAGGACAAAACCCGTCCGGTCTCTTGAGAGACGCGAGATGTTCCAACGCTTACACTTTTCACTGTTCCAAGAAAACAAGAGTAACCTCGTCTGGTTGTTGTTTTTGCAAAACTTTGCCTAGCGAGATAGAAGTGTACTTTCTCTGTGGTTATGTTTCACCTCGTTGCCACCTTAAGGAAAGGGAAAACTTTCTATATCTGCGGAAGAAACCGATAGAATCATCTCTGCGGGGGGCCCATCGGTGCAGCCGTTTGCAAAGCAGGGGAGAAGATGGGGGATTTTGAATCTCCAGGGATCTCGCCCACCCGCCCCCTCGAGGGAGGAGGAACCTCACTCTTCGATGTTTAATGCATTTCAAGGGTTTTCGATGGCTTTGAAAAACGTTTGGATAATCCCAGAATTCCTGACTTGAGTGCATTCAATCACATGCTTTGCTCTCCCTCAGTGGGGCTCTCCATGTAGGAAGCCTTGGGAAACTCAAACAAGTAGCCTTTTGACCGTTGCCTTTTCCAAAACAAGGCATTCTATTTTGAGATTTAAAAAAAAGTCATGAGTGCTCCTAACCCAGGCCTTTTAATACTGTCTGTAAGTGAAAAACCAGTGACCATCAAAAGTCTGTAAAGTTGTCTGTTGTTTTTTTCTTTTAGAGAATTTTCATATGCGAAGGATGGAGAAAATAAAATATCCAAATTCTTTTCGCCTCCCCAGCATACTACTAGAGCAGTGCAGTAAGATTTTGAAAGCCACAATTGTCTTGGTTTAAAGAGGTAGATTCTTTTTTTTTAATGTACTGTATGCCTTAACTATTAGTGGCTTCTGCAATTCCCCGTGTCCAAAGGTGCTCATTTGAATTTTTAGCTTAGTGACATCAAACTGAGATTGGCAATTTGGGGCGAGATGCAATAATGCAGATACTGTGGAGAAGCAGGATTTTTGCTGCTGGAGGGTAGAGAAACAGATTTTAGTACTGAGCAATCCGAGCGTGGAAAAAAAAGCCACATCTTTATTCAGATATACACACAGACACACCCATTCGGAAGTCTGGATTACTTAAGACAGTGAAACGTTGCGATTAGGCTATTTTTCAACTGCAGTTTGGTTTTGAACTGTCGGTTCGGTGTTCCTTCCTTACGGCATATTTCAGTTTACATTTGAAGAGTCATTCCCCCTGCATTATAATCCCTATAATAGTTAGCACTTTATTGCTTTTACCTTTTATTTTTGCTGCCTGGACACTTTACTTATAACCAGCATTGTTTTATTTTGTTTTTTAAAAGCTTGTTAGGAAGTCTTTCTTGAAAATAGGTGTATGGGGTATCTTCCCCGTCAGTTTTGAGATTCTAAAAAGTGTAACTTATGTCTGTGATGATTTCTTTCTTGTTTTTTTTTTTTTAATTGAGCAATAATTGCCTGTATCAGAGGGTTCTCGCATCAGGAATCAAAGTGCTGAAGGCATTCTTGACCTGTTCAACAGACTCTGTGACTTAAGCGTAATAAATGAATTCCGATTCTATTTTGCTCTCACATAGGAAGCATTGGCCACATATTTTTAAAAAATTAAGTTTCTCCCCCTCCTCCAACCTCATGGTTGCTTATCAGTCTTCTAAATTTGCTTTCTTAAAGCATTTCTTGCTACTTTCCTGGAAACCAAATCCAAGATAAGCATATGATTTTAGCTTCAGAAGAACATTTTAATGATCTCAAATGCTTATTTCCATTTAAGTAACAACCCCACCACCACCGCTGGTTTGAATTGTTTTCTTTGCTGCAATATATAAAATAGGAATGAACATGATTTATTTTTCATCAACTGAAAGATATATTAAAAAGCAGACTCTAAGAGCCTGACATTATTTCTCATCATTTCCGTCTTCAGGCTAATAACTTTATTTAAAATAAATGTAATAAAGTTAGGCTTTTTCTAAGTCAGTTCCTAATATCTTTACCTTAATGGCTGGGAATAATATATTTCAACAACCCTGAAGGAGCATCAGTTGATAAAATAATTGCTGTGGATTAAAATTATAAAATTCCTTGCAAATAAAGGCATTTACTAGCTTTTATGCTGAAGAGACTGTGAGAGTAGAGTTTGCCTTTATCTTTCTTTTTAACCAGGTGCAGATTTTGTGTGCAATAAGACAAGAAATTTAATCCTTCCTTGTTTAAATTTTGGTTGCAAGGTTGTGCAGTTGTGTAATGTAGCAATTTCAATGAGGATTGCTTTCATGACTTAAATACATTTAGAACTATTCAGCCCTTTGGAAAATAATTTTTGCTTGCTCCGTACTGTAAATGTAATAAGACTCTTTACATGTCCCAGCTGTTATCAGGAAAATCAAAACTTTTTAATAAGTCACACAGTCAGTGAAATGTCTTTTAAGTCACAAATTTGATCTTTTCTGCTGCATCAATGAAAAAAAACACCATATTAAATCATGGTAAATTCAATTCTAAACCCCTCTCCTCCCCCTTCCTTCCAAAAATAATTATGTAAGGAATTCTGGAATGATGAGAAATTGACCAACAAAAGATAGTTGCCAATTTATATATCTAGGTGACATTAAACCTCCTTTTTTATTTTAGTGAAACAGAATATTGCTTGAAAGTTCTTGGAAACAAATCAGGTTTTGTTTTTCCACCATCTATCTTAAACCCAGTTAAAAGGAAATCTCTGGACAAGATCTTTTTTGAGGGAATTTCTTTGCTTTGCATTTTCGGAATTTGGTGGTGGTTCCTCTGAAGATTTTTTATTTTCATACTGGAGACATTACTGCTGATATGTTTTGGGGTGAGCCCGTCGTATTCCCCCTTTTAATGAAGGATGCGGTGTTGAGAATTGTATGAGCCACCCCACCCCACCCCCAAATGAGCTGTTGCAGCCCAAGGGTTCATCTTGTGTCAACTTTGCCAGTTGACCAAAAGATAGAAGCCAATTCTTCCGTGGCAACCTTTGTGCTAGAATTAATGTCTTGGCAGCTTGTCTTTGCGTTAAAGTTAGCCTTGTGATGGGTCAAATGAGCATTTCCCAAGTACATGCTACTTTACAAGTGTTCCTTAGGTCTACATGTAAAAAAAAAGAAAGGAGTAGCCAACTAATAAGACTGTATTTCAGCTTCCATTCCTTTTCCATTTAACAATTGCTGAAATTCAGCCACATTATCTCTGCCGTCTTTAAAATAAGTACTGTAACATTGGTGCATTTAGTCTCTGGTAGCTTCATCTGTATATTGTTGTTGGTTTTTTTAACCAGGGCTGAAAATTATGGCCCCATCCTTCCAGGGATGGCACTGCTATTCCCATAGCAGCTAGATCAGTGCCTGCTTGGCTCCAGAAACATTGCCTATTTCTGATATTCCGAATTTCTGATCTAAAGGCGTATGTGATCCTGGTTCCCCAGGATCACACAACCTACTCCATATATAATCTATTAGTCCTAGATACCTGCTTGATGTGCGTACGTGTGTCAAATTAAAAAAAGGAAAACATTGTTTAAAAGCACACGTCCCAAACTGTCTCACACAGAGAGAGACCAAAACACGAGAGCGGGTTTTTTTTGCTTAGATTGCATTGTTAGAATGATGTGAGCTCAGTTATTGTTCACTCCCTTTAGATGTTCAAGAATGGAGCTTCCAGTCCCTGGGTGGGGATTTTTATCATAGGAAAATACCTCAACAAGGCAGCTTGACTTCCAATCGGAATGAATACCCAGGCAGTAGTAGTAGTGATAATCAAAAAAAAAAAAGACAATTCAAGGGGTGCATATTGTATTTTTTTTTCTCCTCCCGCCTTCTGTTTCTTTCGCATATGTTAACATGATGGTCTTAATAGCAAACCTAACTTCACTTCCTGCAGATATTTTTAATCAAGAGCAAAAGGCAGCTTGGTTGCTGGTTAGAGCAACCGTTGAAAAGGGAGAATTTTTTGCTCGCTTTAAAAAGGAAAAGATTCTCATCCAGCGCTTGGGCTGGAATGGGAGCTCTTCGCCTTCTTTGTTCTTTGCAAAACTACCTTTTGTGCTATATGTGTTTCTGCCTGGAATTAATTTGATTAAGTCTGTCTCTTTTCTTTTCCTTGAAGTGTCCTTGATGAAATTCATGGTGAAATAAAAATAAATCAACTGGGGAGCTGGGGAAGAATCTCCTTAGAGAACTATGTTGTATTCCATTTTAAATGTTCTGTTCTTTCTGCTGGTTTCATTCAAGGGCACAAGCCCACACGGGCAGCATTTGGCTAAGCTGGAATGGAGAATTGCCATCCCCCTTCCTTTTTTTCCTCTTTTGTCTACCGGAGGATATGTTGCTTTTATTTCCTTTTCAGATCCTTGGGTCCTAGGACCACTAAAGTCCCAGCAGCTTTACTTGATTCCAGTCTTAGTGGAACACAACTATTCCCTCCCCCCACCCTTCAAGATTCCTGAACTGTGGACAAAAAAACCCCTTGTCTTTGAGGGCACGGCGTTTATGTTGCTTTTGTTTTGATGTTGTATCCAGTAAAACATCTGGGCTTGTACAAACAATCGTGCCATTATCCAGAGAGGTCCAGTTTCATATCAAGAGTAGAAAGTCATAACATTGCTTGAAACATATGAGAAATTAACCCACTAAAGGGGTTGTATCCGTACTTTTAATTTTCTGGCCTTACAAGCTAGCGTCATTCCAGCTGTTTAGAATGGGTTGCGTTTGATAGCAAATCCATGTAGGCGTTTTGGGAAATCTGTTCTCCTTTTTTTTTAAAAAAAAAAGCACAATTTTTAAAGAGGGGAAATCCTGATTTATTATGCTATTTCCCCCCCTCTTCTTTTCCTCTTGGAACATGTCCTAATAGGTCAGTGTTTCTCAACCTTGGCGACTTTAAGTCCTGTGGACTTCAACTCCCAGAATCCCCCAGCCAGCATTCTGGGAATTGAAGTCCACAAGACTTAAAGTCACTAAGGTTGAGAAATATTGCAATAGAGGGACCCAACACCTCAGGAAGCTAGACCTGCACCTGTGCTGTTTTTCATTTGTGTCACTGCAGCTGCCTTATTGGAGTAAGTTGACCGTTTTTGCCTCCCCCCCCCTTTAAAAAAAAAAGCTGTTGGACTTCGATTCTGATTTATTTTTGGATTCCAAGACCTATTTTGGGAACCCCTTACTTCCACAATCCCAAATTCTTTTTGGAAATATAAAAATGCTGCCCTGGGGAATTTGTGTGTGTGTTTGTGTGTGTGTGTGCGCGCGCGCGTGATCCTCGCTACCTGTTGTCTGCGGGATGACATGTTGCAACTAGCAATGCAATTTTTTTCTAAATCTGCTAATCTTTCCAGTTTAGAAAAGTGTGTCCTTGATATATTTCTTTCTTTTTTTGTTCTGTGTGTGATCAATCAAAGCTATTGCAGAACAGTAATTTTGTTATTTGATTCAATGGAATTTCTTTGCTTAAAAAAATAAAGACATTAACTGAGTTCGCAAATAGGATGGTGTCTCATCATTTATCTTTACGTGGACAGGAATAAGTAAACTTGGAATTTTGATTTCCTCTATGTCTTATTTTCCCCCAGAGGTCAAACTACCAAAACAAACAAACAGGCAGAATTGTTATTGGGTGGCACAGCCAAATTCATTGGTGTTATTTCCGATACTTACTGTAACTGCAAATAATAACTCTCTGTTCAATATGCACATTGAACAAACACATATTTTAACCTGAAATAGTTTATTGCTTATTGTATCTGAAATTAGAATACCATATAAACTTCTGGAGAATAGTAACCAACGGATGGTCCCATTTTAAGGTTGACAAATGTTGAATATTAAGAGGGATAATCTTGAAGATACATAATTTATTGTTTTACATATTTAACTTAGCTCGCCATTTATAATCTACTAGAAATGTTGTAGTGTAATTTAACTTTTTGTGTGTTTCCCAACTTAGGAAGCATGAAGTGAAATAATGTAATACAGCATCTATAGCAGATAGTTCCAGATTTCTCATAAAATCAGCTTACAAACAGATTAGTATTTTTTTGTATGTGTTAGTGGCATTTTGGCCAACATGCTTATATGCTATAAAGAGACAACTCTACTGCTCAATGTAAAAAGAAATAATAAGATTAGTAATAATAGGAGCCTAAAAAAATAGTAGGAAAATTTAAAAATATCATGCGTCTGGGAATTTACGAAATATCAATAAACCAGAAGAAAAATAATTTGAAGGGAACAGAATGTGAGACCAAAACACCGGGCAAAGTTGTATATAACAAAGGTGATTTTTGAAAAACAGTTTCTCTTCTACATGGAACAAACACCGTGGCAGCATTCACAAGACTTCGAGACTAAAGGCCTGATTAAATAAGTACAGCACGTTGCTAGATTGCAAGGAGTCAGTTTAAGTTCCTCTCCCGGTTCTCAGGAACAAAAAACAAAAAAATGTTTAAATTTTTCTGTGAGTTTGGGGAGGATTGTTAGGCCCTGTCTGGGTTTGGAGCAAACTACAAGTTGTGGCTCAGTGGCTAAGACGCTGAGCTTGTCAATCAGAAAGGCCGGCAGTTCGGCGGTTTGAATCTCTAGCACCATGTAACGGAGTGAGGTCCCGTTACTTGTCCCAGCTTCTGCCAACCTAGCAATTCAAAAGCAGGTAAAAATGCAAGTAGAAAAATCAGAACCACCTTTGGTGGGAAAATAACAGCGTTCTGTGCACCTTCGGCGTTTAGTCATGCCGGCCACATGACCACGGAGACGTCTTCAGACAGTGCTGGCTCTTTGGCTTTGAATTGGAGAGGCACACCGCCCCCTAGAATCGGGAATGACTAGCACATATGTGTGAGGGGACCCTTTACCTTTACAAGTTGAAAAACTAAGGAATTCAGATGTTCCCAGCTATCCGCTAACTTTGAGAAATGGAGGTCTCAGTCTCGCCCTTCCCCTGGGGGAGTTAATGTCTGAGAGATGGCAAAGAAACATCTGACCCCATCTCTTCCCCTCTGCTCTGGTTCTCCATGTCTCCCAGAGAGTGAATTTATGCTACGGAGGTGGGCAGAAAGCTCCCCCACTTCTCTCTGCAGCTTCAGGGCGTATGTCCTGTTTAGCTTGAGTCAGCGCCAGTCTTGTCCTGAATGACCCTCTTGTAGGTTTCTTCCAATGGTTTCTATTTCGGAGTTATCTCTGTTGGCCTGTTCCACCAACCAAACAAGCCTAGCATTTAAGCCATGTGGAGCAGGATAGGGAAAGAGAGAGTGACCGTTGCAGATCTGATTTCATGGAAGGAGAACAAGAAAGGACTTCTCTTCGGAGAGCATTCTTGCTTTCCATGTATGGCCTTGAGAAACCACAAGCGGGTATCGCCCCAAGCGGAGGATATGTGGATAATGTTGTGGCCTGCCAGCAGAGCTGGCAGCAGATTCAGACATTGAGGAGGTTGGGGAGAAACATCGGAGAGTCCTGGAGTCTGGGGAAGGCTCTGATGAGGGCCCTGTGTCGGAGGCAGAGATGGGGCCAGAGCCGTATGCCAGTTATCAGCTGCCTTCAGAGACATCACTGAGGCAGATGAAGAGCTGGAACCTCTTTCCAGTGTGCGCATGCACAGAGTTGCCAGACAAATGGAACAGCTAAAGAACAGGGGTCAACTTGGGAGGAAGGCCACAGGTGGACGATGAATGGCCCCTCCCAGAGGAAATAAAAGAGGAGCGAAAGGGGAGTGGAGTTTGCAGGAGACAATTAGTTCCCTTAATTGTGGTTCGGGACTCTCTGAGACTCCTTGCCAAGTTTTGCAGATATCGGCCTGTCAGCTGTCCAAGCCAGATAAGGTCTGTGACTGTAAATCCTCCTTTGAAAGACTTTGCTGGATGTGAATGAATCCACAGTAAATTAATAAAAGGTTTTTTTTGTCAGAACAAGGAGTTGGCTTAATGCTCTTGGGAAGCCTAGATCAGAACAGTTAAGTAGGTTAACTGATCGTGTCTCTCTAAACTGCTGGTTTGAATTTTGCTGGAGAAATTGCAATGGACCACTGTCTTTAAAACTGAGCATCTGACAGAGGAGAAGTGGAATGTTTCCTTCTGTGTGAGATGGCCAGATAAGATAACCATCTTCAGATTCATGTGACTGAAGGACCCACTAACCAAACCACTACCCACCCCCCTACAGCCTGGCCCCTTCTCTAGGATTATCTTGAGGAATGAGCAGGGAAGACCAATGAGAGGCAGACGGGGACTGCAGCCAAGAAATTAAAAGATGTTGCTCCTGGGGAGGAAAGCTATGGCAAATCTAGACAGCATACTAAAAAGCAGAGACATCACCCTGACAACAAAAGTGCGTATAGTCAAGGCTACGGTTTTCCCAGTTGCAATGTATGGCTGTGAAAGTTGGACCATAAGGAAGGCTGCGTGCCAAAGAATGGAGATCTTTGAACTCTGGTGCTGGAGAAGACTCCTGCGAGTTCCTTGGACTACAAGGCTATCAAACTGGTCAGTCCTACAGAAGATCAACCCTGACTGCTCTTTAGAAGACCAGATCCTGAAGATGAAACTCAAATACTTTGGCCACCCAATGAGAAGGAAGGACTCCCTGGAGAAGAGCCTAATGCTGGGAAAGACTGAGGGCAAAAGAAGAAGGGGACGACAGAGAATGAGGTGGCTGGATGGAGTCACTGAAGCAGTCGCCGTAAGCTTGAATGGACTCCGGAGGATGGTAGAGGACATGAAGGCCTGGAGGAACATTGTCCATGGGGTCACGATGGGTCGGACACAATTCGCAACTAACAACAATACAAAAAGTACTTTTGAAGGGGATGAAGTTTTTAAGAGGCTGCAAAGTTTCACGATTGTTCTTAGCTGAGACTTTGCCACCTTTTCAGGAGGAGGAGATTAGAATCTTGAGGGATTTCAGGCAGGCGTGAGTTGATGGCCATTCCGGGGAAGAAAAATGCACAGGCTGTTCAGGAAAACTGCAAGATGATGCTTGACTTACGTAAGCAGGAGGGGTTTATTGTCAGCTATATATGAAGAAGGAGAAAGCATAGACCTCCCATAATGCAAAGTCAGGGCTCTGTCTCTGAGGTATGCTTCTTCCCCCGGGGATGAGCTGAAACCCAATAAAGTAAGCAAAAGAAGACAAAAGTACATCTGTCTCCGATTTGCCCAGCCTAATTGTTTAAAGCACGTTGGTCTTTTAAAGCACAGAGCGTACAAACAATCCTCGTGATTGGCACATTTAGTTTACTAAAGCAACTTAAGCCAAAAGCATGCACGCTATTGGAGCCATTTCTGTTGGCTACAAAGCTTGTGTTTATACGGGAAAAAAATATTTCAGTTGGCCTGCAAGTTTCTTCAATGACTTCCTATTCTATTCCAGAGGAATTCTTCCCCTCCCCCTCCACGCACATAACTTAGAACCATCTTCCAACGTCCATTAACATTGTGTGATCTTAAAATATACAACTCTGAATGAAGACATACTTTTCCAATGCCCCAATCCGAATAAGGCTAGTTCTAAACTGGTATATTGGACACGCCAGTGGTTGGGCTCAAAATGAACCAAACTAGCCATAGTGCCTGCTTTGTAGATCCCCATTGATCAGTGGTCTATGATCGTCTTCGGTTTGCTTTCTTATCCTCACTAGGGAAGGCTGAGCTAGGATGACAGAAGCTGTTTTTGGAGGCGGGGAGGTTAGGGGGGGGGGCTCTGCCTTTGATGGCTGAAAGAGAATGAAAATGAGGAATGAAAGAGATAGAGCTTATGATCACAATCTACTTTTAGGCAAGAAAAATAAAATGCACAAGCACAGTATATGTGGCACCTTGCTCAATAGTAGTAACTGTGAGCGGGATCTTGGAATCCTAGTGGACAATCATTTAAATATGAGCCAGCAGTCTGCATCAGCTGCCAAAAAAGCCAACACAGTTATAGGCGGCATAAACTGTGGGATAGAATCAAGATCCCGTGAAGAGTTAATACCACTTTATAAGGCCTTGGTAAGGCCACACCTGGAATACTGCATCCAGTTTTGGTCGCCACGATGTAAAAAAAGATGTTGAGACTCTAGAAAGAGTGCAGAGAAGAGCAACAAAGAGGATTAGGGGACTGGAGGCTAAAATATATGAAGAACGGTGGCAGGAACTGGGTATGTCTAGTTTAATTAAAAGAAGGACTAGGGGAGACATGATAGCAGTGTTCCAATATCTCAGGGGTTGCCACAAAGAAGAGGGAGTCAAGCTATTTTCCAAGGCACCTAATGGTAGGATAAGAAAAAATGAGTGGAAACTAATCAAGGAGGGAAGCAACCTAGAACTAAGGAGAAAATTCCTGACAGAACAATTCATCAATGGAACCACTTGCCTGCAGAAGTTGTGAATGCTCCAACACTGGAAGTTTTTAAGGTTGGATAATCATTTGTCTGAAGTGATGTAGGGTTTTCTGCCTAAGCAGGGGGTTGGACTAGAAGACCTCCAAGGTCCCTTCCAACTCTGTTATTCTACTCTATTCTATCAATCAAGGTAGTCCTCAACTTAGAACCATTCATTTATTGACCATTTGTGGAAAGTGACTTATGAGTGGTCCTCCCACTTACGAATGGCGCAGCATCCACCCCATGGTCTAGTTTAATTAAACTAGATTCAGGCCACTGACTGTGTTTATAACGGTTGCATGTGATCGCTCCGGCTTCCCACTAGCAAAGTCAATGGGAGAACATGGATTCACTGAACCAATCGTGTGATTCACTTAACAACCATAGCCCGCTCCAAAAAAGGTTCTAAAATCGTATGCTGCTGGCTTAACAAACGCCTGTCGTAGCAATGGGAATTCTGGTCGTAATCTGGGTTATACATTGAGAACTACGTGCACTGCATTTCAAGGAAAAGCTGAGGCTGATCTTCCACTTGGGCCTGTTCATTTTCTAGAGAGTTGTGTCTTCAGTGTCCATCCAGACCCCAAAAAGCTTCTCGGCGACCATTTTGCCATCATATCGGGGCAGGTTGCCTCCAAAGTCAGCTGGCAAGATATCGGCATCTATCTCTTGAAAGAAGGTGGCAAGTTCATCCCCGTGCACGAAGACCTGAGTAAGAAAAGAAAGCGGGAAGGTGTGAGCAGAAGGAAGCCAGGATACTTTTGTGGAGCTGCTTATTCTGGCTTTTTAAAAAAAATCTGGCCTAGCAATGGAAATTCTAGTCCGAATTGTGGTGATAAGGTGAAGGCTACACTGTTGTAGCCCACCAGCAGAGCTGGCAGCAGATTTGGACAGTGAGGAGGTCGAGGAGGAACATGGGCCAGTCCTGGAGTCTGGGGAAGGCTCTGATGAGGGCTCTGTGTTGGAGGTGGACATGGGGCCGGGGCCGTATGCCAGTTATCAGCTGCCTTCAAAGTCAGACATCAGTGAGGCAGACGAACAGCTGGAGCCTGTTCCCAGTGTGCGCATGTGCAGAGTTGCCAGACGAAGGAAACAACTAAAGAACAGGGGTCAACTTGGGAGTAAGGCCACAGGTGGACGATGAATGTCCCCTCCCAGAGGAAATAAAAGAGGAGCGAAAGGGGAGTGGAGTTTGCAGGAGATAACTTAATTGGTTCGTGACACTCCAAGACTCCCTGGAAAGACTTGATGTGAATGAGCAGAATTCACAGTAAATTAATAAAAGGGTTTTTTGCTGGGACAAGGAGTTTGTTTCATGCTCTTGGAAAGCCTCGGTTAGAACATACCCCTACTATTGTGTGCAGTCTTGGGTGGTGCAACTCACCCTTTCCAGAAGCTTGTTCTTCAGGAATGGCTTGACGACATTGTAGGTGGTGGTAAAATACCAAGGCTGGTGAATGAAATGAATGGCCTTGAATCGAGCTGGAAAGGAATCCTGGGAATTCCAAAGATAAATGTGAAATTATTTACATACAGGCAACTGAGTTATTGTAAATTTGATTTTAATTTTTGATTTTGATTTTAACTTTATTTGTATGCCGCCCTTTTCCCTGGGGGGACTCAGGGCGGCTCACAATTCAAGGGGAGGGGAAGTACAAAACAAGTTATACACATAAAGACAATACATCGTTAAAAAACACAACAGTCGTACTATTCGGGTGGGGTTGAAGTCTTTAGCCCCAGGCCTGTCGGGACAGCCAGGTTTTAAGGGCTACGCGGAAGGTCTGAAGGGTGGTGAGGGTACGAATCTCCACGGGGAGTTCGTTCCATAGGGTCGGAGCAGCCACCGAGAAGGCTCTCCTCCGGGTAGTTGCCAGTCGACATTGACCGGCTGATGGAATTCGGAGGAGGCCTAATCTATGTGATCTTATTGGCCTAGTGGAGGTAATTGGCAGTAGGCGGTCTCTCAAATCCTGACCCAGAGGATTTCCTGGAGCCCCAACCCGTTAAACGGCAAAGAATTTTGCAGAAGTCCATTGACTTCAACATGTGCTGCATTTGAGATTTGGAACTGTGCCTCCAAAGCCTTCCCTAGAGCTCCATTTTGTACTGCTATCCCATTAAGCATGATTGTCTTAATTTAGGGCCATTTTCAGACGCTGTTCCATCTCTGCAGCGTGCTATGGCAAGGAGATGAGGCTCACCTGTAGCATGTCCACCATTTTTTTCAGTTCAGAAGGCTTGATACCGTAGGCTTGCTGCATGGTGAATCCCTTGAAGTTTTCAATGATACAGAAGCCGTTGATTTGAGTTTCCTCGTTCTCCAGCAGCTTCTCCAAGATCACGCAGTAGGCACGGAGGATCTGTAGTAAAACCATTGTAAGTAAGTACCAGCTCAGGCTCCAACTCATTCATGGGCCTTCCTCTACCCCATTGGCTTTGAAACACCAGCCATAAAACTTTGCATTGGTTCTGCTAGAGATGCAATCAAAGTAGTAATCGTCATCAAAAAAAGATAGGATTGGATTTGTGGGGTCCTTGGTGCTCTCCGAGCTTCGTTGTTTTCTTGCAGATGTTTCATTACCAAACTAAGTGATGTTATCAGTGCTGATGGTGTTACCTAGTTTGGGTAATGAAACATCTGCAAGAAAACAACCAAGCTCAGAGAGCACCAAAGGCCCTAGGGGTTAAATAGTATCTTCTGCCAATAGGATTGGATTTACACATCATGCAAAGACATCATGGATTTTTTTTTTTAATTATGCAAAGGCTGAATGAATCCAGCTGCTGTAGTTTGGAAACCATGGTTCCTAGCATAGCATAAGGTGTGAACTCCCCAGCCAAATATGTTTCCTTAAACAAACCATGATTAAAATAAACGGTGGATTAGTGCGTTGTGCAAACTATTTGTGTCATTATAAACACTTGAGTTTCCAATAACGTGGGCAGCTTTGCCTGGTCCAACGGAGGGGCCGCAAATTGTGATGATTATATCTGTGATGGATTCCTTCATTAAAGAAACCACATTTGGTTTTTAATGAAGTTTTAGCAGGCTGCAATTAATTATTATAATACACACTAATCCACAAATTGGGATTTCCATACTACAGTTAATCCAGTTTATCTAAATCAAAGATATTGGTTATGGGCTGCAAAACTCCAAATGACCGTGGGATGACAGCAAAGAGATACAGACAGCATTAACTCTGTTTTAGGTTCTTTCAGCTGTTTCTAGCCCAAATGTGGTACTTCTACAAAAATAAGCAAACTATAGTATAGTGCAGGGTGTGAGCCCAGCTACTTAATTCTATTGCCGTCGTAGTACAGTTCTGAGTACCAAATACTTGTGAATTGATTTTGCTTGTGCTGCTTCTGGGTTTCCTTCCAGCTGATTTCTGACTGGCTATAGATGTGGCTTAGATCTGATTCAGTAGAGATTCATGCCTATCAAAACTGATAAGGCATCACGTGGCTTATTCCAAACAAAGCAATTCATTCAGTGTTCCCTAAGAGACAGTCTCCTGTCTTTTGGTTGATGTAAATGTTCTGTTCCAAGTTACTCGCTAAGTAAAGGAACTTAACATAGCAACCCCACCTAAGAGCCGAGGTGGCGCGGTGGTTAGAGTGCAGTACTGCAGGCCACTTCAGCTGACTGCTAACTGCAGTTCGGCGGTTCCAATCTCACCGGCTCAGGGTTGACTCAGCCTTCCATCCTTCCGAGGTGGGTAAAATGAGGACCCGGATTGTTGGGGGCAATATGCTGATTCTGTAAACCGCTTAGAGAGGGCTGAAAGCCCTATGAAGCGGTATATAAGTCGAACTGCTATTGCTATTGCTATTGCTAAGAAAAAGAGCATAAACAAAGATCATGAAAACTGAAGAAGGGCGGAAGTTCCTTCATTACATAGCAAGCAAGCTACATGGTATCTCCCTTCTCTGTTTGCAATTTGCACCCAGATGTTCTCCATCCTAGATGAAAAATATCAGCAATTGCCATTGGACAATGTATTTTCTGGCCGCAGTGCTTTCCCTGCTTTAGGGAGAACTGCTGTGGCCCACCAGCAGCCAGCACAGCTGGCAGCAGTAGAACAATGAGGAGGTTGGGGAGGAACATAACCAGTCCTGGAGGCTGGGGAAGGCTCAGACAAGGGCTCTGCATTGGAGGCCAAGGCCATCTGGCAGTTCTCATCTATCTTTGGAGCTAGACAGCAGTGAGGCAGAGGAACAGCTGGAGCCCATTCCCAGTGTGCGCATGCGCAGAGCTGCCGGAAGAAAAGAACAGCTAAGAAATCAGGGTCGATTTGGGAGTAAAGCCACAAGTGGATTGTGAATGGTCCCTCCCACAGGAAATAAAAGAGGAGCGAAAGGGAAGTGGGCTTTTGCAGGAAACAATTTGTTCATTCGTTTCAGGAGTGTGAAGATCTGTCTGTGAATCTCAGAGACTCTGTGCCTCGTACAACACCGTGTTTGGAAAATATTTACATGGCAGCTTTCCGAGCTAGATAAGGTCTGTGGTCATAAATTCACCTTTGAAAGACTGTTTACCAGGCCTTTGCTGAAGGTGAATGGGAGGAGTTGACATTGATTTAATAAAAGGGATTTTGTCAAGACCAGGAATCTGATTCGTGCTTTTTGGGAAAGCCTAGGTCAGAAGAGGAACTATGATGGTTAAAGGCTTAGAAAAAGCTTACAAAAAGATGAATGCCTTTACCGAACAAATACCAACCTCGTCAAACGTGATCTCTTCATAATCCCAGTTCTCTATGTTGAACAGCAGTACCACCCGACCATATTTATCCCTGTTGCACAAAATGCCAGGGTAGCCAGCCTCAATGGTACTCCGTACTGCCTCGGGTACCAGGTTTTCGAAGAGTTCTGGATACTGCTGACGGAAGTTGACGTAACCTGGAGTCAGGGATAGAGGCTCTAACAGTGCCACATTTAGAGATGCTACATGGGCCAACAGCTCAACAATCAACTTAAAACTTGATGTTTCCAAGGTGGAACTGGTAATAGAGGCAGGGTTTCTTCCCAGTTAAGAGCTGCATGCTTTGAACGACAAGTTAATCCACTCCAATCAGTAGCTCAATAAACTCAACACTTTTGGTGCGATACAGAAATTACCCATTTTAATTTGAAGGAAGCCAAAGGCACAACAATACTTTTTGGAATTCATAACATGCATGCATAAAAAAAATGTAATTTTACACACATGGACTTGAGCGTGAATAGAACAACCTCTTAAAGCAAAAGACCTGCTTCTATCCGGATTCCAGTTTGTAGAGAATGTTTCAATGAACATTCAAAATAAGTACAAACAGAACTCCTCTGCAGAACTCCTCCATCTCAAAAATCTGAAACCCACCAGCTGGCAAGTAGACAAATAGTATTGTAACAACTCCTATCTTTGACTAATGGAGGTGGTGGAGCTATTATACTGGTGACTTTTAAGAAGAGACTGGACAGCCACTTGTCTGAAGTGGTATAGGGTCTCTTGCTTGAGCCAGGGGTTGGACTAGAAGATCTCCAAGGTCCCCTCAAACTCTTTTATTCTAATTATTCTGTTCTGATAATGCTACTACCTGAAATTTGAGTAGGAATAGAAATAGAATAACAGAGTTGGAAGGGACATTGTAGGTCTTCTAGTCCACCCCCCCTGCTTAGGCAGGAAATCCTACACCACTTCAGACAAATGGTTGTCCAATCTCTTCTTTAAAATTTCCAGTGTTGGAGCATTCACAACTTCTGGAGGCAAGTTGTTCCACTGATTAATTGTTCTAACAATTAATCTCTCTTTCAAGGGCCATTGAGCCAGTGCTGTCCAAAGACATTTTCGCGGTCATGTGGCCAGCAAAATATCAGGAAGCGTTGTTATATTCCCACCAAAATGGTACCTATTTATCTACTGGCATTTGCATGCCTTCAAACTGCTAGGTGGGCAGGAGCTAGGCGAGGACGGGAGCTCACCCCATCGCATAGCACTCGGGTTTGCCAACAAGCCGAGCCTCTTATCCACTGAGCATCACACCACGAAGCTATGAGCTGGCTAACTGAAATCAGTAAATAAATAAACTTCAACCCCCACAGAGTAAGAGTTATGGATTTTTATGTCTGGAGGGAAGGGTCCAATGGAGGAATCCTCACCTTTAATCAAATCATATGCTCTGTTGAGATCAAACTTGCGGGCACGTATGAAACGGAGGAGGAAAGCGTCTTCCTTCACCTGCATTTTATCAGCAACCGTTTTGCAAATGTCATCTCCATCTTTAGCTTTCTCCTGGATAAGCTCCCGAAGCTCTTTGATTGCTAATTCACGTTTCTCTGAGGTCTCGTTCAATTCATCTTTAGCCTAGAGATGAGAGCCAAAGATAATGTGACAGATAGACAATGAGTTGGAGGATCATACTGGAACCTCTGCTTTTCCTGGGAAAGTACAGGCAATCCTCAACTTACAACCATTTGTTTAATGACTGTTACAAGACACTGAAAAGTGTAACATGATCAGTCCTTGCACTTTACAACTGTTATAGCATCCCCATTTGACAAAAGTGTAGGTTCTTGCAACAAGCAAAGTCAGTGGGGGAAGCGGGATTCACTTAATAGCAATAATAAGTGAATCCCGCTTCCTCCACTGACATTAGCCAGGAGATCACAATACTATTGCAGAGTAGTAGTTTGGCTCTGTTGTAGGAAATGCTTCCACGATTCCTAAGGTGTGCCACAGGAGGGCAAGCTGTCTTTGCATCAGAAATAAAGACAAGTGGATTTTTCTGCGTGGTCATCCAAGGCTCCTTCCATTCCCAGAGCCACCTCGCAAACAGGCACAGCAATTGGGAAGGTTCAGAGAGAAGGAATCTGACTGCCTGCACAGAACACCAACTCGTCTCCTCCTCACCAATGTGGAACCTATTTATCTACTCACATAGAACATGCTTTCAAACGGTTAGGTGGACAGAAGCTGAGGTGAATGACGGGAACAGTGCTAGGACTCAAACTGCTGGATCAGAGACCATCTCTCCAGGGTCATCAAGCCATCACATTGCCAACTGGACATGTGATTCACTCTATGACATGTGATTCACTTAACAATTGCAGTGATTTGCTTAACAGCCAGGACAGAAAAGGCTGAAATATCTGGCACCGCTCACTTTCTTAGCAATGGCAATTCAGGGCCCAGTTGTGGTTTTAAGTCCAGGACTGCCTGTAGTCCTTTTCTCATTAACTCATTAACCCTTTCTAGCAAAATATACCCCCCACGCAAATTTTTATGGTACACAACCTGAAATCTGGATGCAGGATCAGAGTCCTTCCTGAAGTGGAAACCAAATTGTAACTGTTATGTATATGTAACAGGGAACATTTTTAAACCTGTGGGGAATTATCCTTTAAAGTAATGGTTCCTCTTCCATACCAAGAGTGGTTGTCAATCAAACCAACATTTTGAACTAGTGTGAACTGATATCCAAGTAGAGTCAACAGTTTGAGTCAGAGCTTACAATACACTACTGTGGTTAACACTGCCCTATTTTTTGGAGTTTGGTGCCATCCAGTGGCTGATGGGGAAAGATTAAAGGCAAACAAGGTCCAGGCAGAAGAAGAACATCATGGAAGAGGAGGAGGAGGAAGAGGAGGAGGGAGGGAGGAAGAGGAAGAAGAAGAGGAGGAGGAGGAGGAGGAGGAGGAGGAGGAGGAGGAGGAGGAGGAGGAGGAAGAAGAAGAAGAAGAAGAAGAAATAATAATAATAATAATAATAATAATAATAATAGAATAATAATAGAAATCCAATCATTGACAAATACAGTCCGAGTATTCAGCACCGATATTTCAATGCAGTTTGGCATGGAAAAATGCGCCACTGTATCCATAAAAAGGGGCAAAATCACTGCATCTGAGGGAATTGAAATGCCCAATGGCCAACTAATTAAATGCAAAGAAAATGAAGCCTACAAATACTTAGGCATTCTGCAGTTGGATAACATCAAGCATGGAGAAGTAAAAACTATTGTCAGACGAGAGTACACCAACAGAGTTAGGAAAATTTTGAAATCTAAATTGAATGGTGGAAATACAATCAAGGCCATAAATACCTGGGCAATACCAGTTATAAGATACACAGCTGGCATAGTTAACTGGACACAAGCTGATTTGGACCTTTTGGACAGAAAAACCAGGAAACTAATGACAATGCACTACAGTTTACATCCACGTGGTGATACTGATAGACTATATCTGCCCCGAAAATCAGGTGGCAGAGGATTATTACAAGTGAAGCAAACAGTTGAAGAAGAAAAACGTGCACTGGCTGATTATTTAAAAGAAAGTCAAGAACATCTATTAATCGAAGTAAAGAACAAAAATCTACTGAAGGCCCAACAGACAAAACAAGAATACAGAAAAGATGTGATAAAATCAAGAATGGAGAGTTGGCAGAACAAAGCACTGCATGGTCAATTTCTGGAAAAAATCGGGTGGGGCCCGACTAGTAACCAATGCCAAATCCGGCGAAACAACTGGCCGCTGTGATACAATTGTATAATAACAATCATAGTTCTTTCTATCATCTAGGCATGGCTTAACATTTAGAGGATTTTAGGATTAGGTGGCCATGACTGTGAAGTAAATGGTTATAGCTCTTACAATGAATAAGATGATCAATGTTAGGTAGCTGAGCGTAGATTAAAAGGCCTGAGTGACATGCAAACTGGCACAAGGAACTTGCAGCCAAATATATATTTACAGTCCTCTCTGAAGCAGGACATCTGATCAGGATTAAAGCGGGTGGCAATGCCAGCTGTGCCAATGTATCTGTGCCGAATGTTTTTCTTGGCCAGCTTCCGCTTCTGCAAACGGTCCTTGGGTTCCTGCTCCTGTCGTTCTCCCCAATTTTCCATGACGTCGCTCACCTTCTGCAGGGTGTGTTCGGGGATCTTCTCATGCTTCCCAAACACGGGGCCATGGTCGCTGGTGCTCAGTCGCTCGAGTTTAGTCCGCAAAGCCTGCTCCTCTTCCGAAACAGGCCTGAAGGTGCCAGTCTGGGAATGAAATTGCAAGGTGAAAATAGCATCTGCCCGAATGGTGGGATTCAATTTTTTTTTTACTAATGGTTCTGTGGGCGTGGCTGGGTGGGCCTGGCATGGCTTGGTAGGGGGGGGTTGCTCTTCTCTGCACTCTTTGTAGAGTCTTGTTGTGGCTTGGCAGGATCCGTTGGAGCTGCCACCAGACTCCAACAGCGAGGGGCCCTATGAGTCGGCCCTAGAGGATGTGGAGGACCCTGGACAGGGTTCCGACTCCAAGCAGGGTGCAGAGAGACTGGTTGGTCACCAGGTAGCGCCTGAGCCTTGGATCAGTGGGGAGGAGACAAGAGAGAGTAATCCAGAAACCAACTGTGAGTTGTTCCGGGATGCATGCCGTCAAAGGGAGAACAACTACATAATTACAGGAGGTAATTACGCTCAGCTGATGGTCATTAAGCTCCTCTCCAGACTATAAAAGAGACTGCTTGTGCCACACCCTTCTTGCAGAAGTCAACGCTTGGACTAAAGAGAAACGAACTTGGCAGGCTGGATTGCTGACAGAGTTTGTTTGCATTGCTGCCAAGGTTTGTCAGACTTGCTGCCAACGTCCTTATCTATTTGTTTATTTGCCTTTCAGCCACCGAGAGTCTGGACTTGCTATTAAAGGACATTCTCATTAAGCGTGTCTCGGCTTTCATTACTGGACGGAGAAGGGTGGGTCAGAACAAGTCTCAACATCTTTTCTACACCGTGGCGACCAAAACTGAATGCAGTATTCCAAGTGAGGCCTTACCAAGGTCTTATAAAGTGGCATTAACCCTTCACATGATCTTGATTCTAACTAGCTGGAACATAAGAGTAACCGAGTTGGAAGGGACTTTGGAGGGTCTTCTACTCCAACCCACCCAGATTCATTTCAATATGAGATGGGCGGCAAATAAATTTAACAAATATATAAACCCCTTACCCAAGTAGGAGACCCTATGCCAGTGGTTCCCAAACTTGGCAACTTTAAGACTGCAGAGCTGGCTGGAGAATTCTGGGAGTTTAAGCCCACAAGTCTTAAAGTTGCCAAGTTTGGGAACCACTGCCCTATGCCATTGTAGACAAGTGGCCACCTAGTCTCTTCTTGGAAACCTCATGTGATGCAGTAGTTACAACTACACAGAGTGGACTTGTAGAACATGCCAGGCCAAAATGGGGTTTGTTGCTTTGGGATTTAGTGTGTTGTGTGACCAGAGTCAAGTCTGCTGAAGAGAAGGTTTAAATCTGGCATGCTTTCTAACAGTTTATCCCCAGTATGAACTTGAGAATGGCATCAAAGTAAGGGAGTTGAAACTCACCATTGTTGTCATCTTTGCACTCCAATCTAGCCCCTGGGAGAAAGAAAACCACAGGTGAACCCTATTAGCAAAGCCTGAGTTTACACAAGGTTTGCGTAATGACGACCGAATGGATTCACCACACTTAATTGGACTTGCAGAATAACAGGGCTGGAAGAGACTTTGGTCTTCTAGCCCAACCCTTTGCTCAAGCAGGACACAAACAGGATGCCAAACATCTGTCCAGTCTCTTCCTAAAAACCTCCCGTGATGGATCACCCACAACTTCTGGAGGCAAATCATTCCACTGATTAATTATTCTCACTTTCAAGGAATTTTTCCTGAATACTTACCACTAACATAGCATTCTCACCAAGCAAACTGCATTACAGGAATGCAGTGGTGGGTTTCAAAAATTTTTGGAACCTACTCTGTGGGTGTGGCCTTCTTTGTGGGAGTGGCTTGCCGGCCATGTGACCTGGTGGGAGTCGCTTGCCGGCCATGTGTTTTCTTTCTCTCTCCCTCCCTCCCTCTCTCTCTCTTTCCTTTCTTTTATCTCTCTGTCCCTTTTTTCTTTTTTTCATCTCTCTCACTCTTTTTCTTTCTTCTTTCTTTCTTTTTTTCTTTCTTTCTTTCTTTCTTTCTCTTTCTCTCTCTTTCTCTCTCTCTCTCTGTGTCTGTCTGTCTGTCTGTGTGTGTGTGTGTGTGTGTATGTGTGTGTGTGTGTAGCAGTGGTGGGTTTCAAAAAATTTTGGAACCTCTTCTGTTGGTGTGGCCTGCTTTCCAGGTCCACTGGTGGAACCTCTCCTAACTGGTTCGGTAGATTTGACAAACCGGTTCTACCGAATAGGTGCGAACTGGTAGGAACCCACCTCTGCAGCAACGCCGTATCTGAACCCATTCATAATAGCAATAGCACTTAGACTTAAATACCACTTCACAGTGCTTTACAGCCCTCTCCAGCTGCTCTACAGCAGTCTACAGAGTCAGCCTATTGCCTCCAACAATCTGGGTCCTCATTTTACCGACCTCAAAAGGCTGGAAGGCTGAGTCAATCTTGAGCCAGTCAAAATCGAACTCCTGGCACTGGGCAGAGTTAGTATACAATACTGCATTCTAACCACTGCGCCACCACAGCTCCTAATGACTTGATGAAATTTACTTTTTTGTATGCATTCACTTTTCCAATCCTGACGCTTTCTGGACAGCTTGGCCTGCACATCCATCATAGACATTCATCAGAGGCTGGACACAATGGGATGTCAGCTTACCTGGATGGCACTGAAAGACGTGGGTCATTCTTTGAATTTTAGCACAAAGTTGGGGGGGGAAAACCAGCACTAAGTCTCCAATTTGTAACCTTCCTACGTTTTCCTAGTGGTTTTTTTCTCATTTTTTTCTCTCATTACTTATCTAAAGTCTGTTGAGAGCTGCATAAAGATAATAGAATGGCAGCAGGGGCGGGTTGCTGCCAGCATTACTGCCAGCATTACTGCCAGTTCGGTGCATGTGCAATTTATGCGCATGCGCAGTTGCCCATAAATAGGTATGCGCATGTGCATCACATTAAAAATGAAGGAGAAAAAAAACATGCTGCGCCGACCAGGGAACCGGTTCAGAAGCGTGGCAGACCTGGGTTGCTGCTGGTTCCAGCGACCCAGGCCGACAAATCACTACTGGTTTGGCCGAACTGGTCCAAACCGGTAAGAACCCACCTCTGAATGGTAGCCCAGAAACTTTCATCCCTCGGTGTCTTATCAGTAGCAGTAAAAGGGTCTGACTTAGGGAGCTCCCAGATCTTGATTTCCAAGGATGAGTATGATCACGAAATAACAGCAAAGAGAGACAGAATTGCAACTCTTGGCTGTCATCCAGGCGTTACCTGGATTCTTGCAGACCACATCTGGCAGTCTTACTGTAGTTCTACAAAGTCTCAATGAGAAATCTTCCCTACTTTTATCTGAACCCTTCGATGCCTTAGGAAAGTGTTCTATCCTACCACCAGCAAGACTAGCAAAAATGTTTCCAAACAGATCACGAGAATGCTGTAAATGTCAACAGATACAGGGAACATACTACCACATGTGGTGGACCTGTCCTTTGACAAAAGAAAATTGGATAAGGATAAGGATAAAAAAAAATGGCTAGAGGAAATGGCAAAACAGCAAATAAGATAAAACGGGAGCTATTTCTATTAGGTATGTTAACAGGGAAATATAACCAAAAACCCCCCAATATTTAATGCTACATGTAATAATGGCGGCCAGAATTGTATATGCTTAAAATTGGAAAAATGGAAATATACCCTCTGAGGACATGGTAATAAAGAAAATATTAGACTGCATTGAGATGGATAGGTTGACAATGGAAATTAAAGACAAAGGAGAAACGGAATACTATTTCATTTTGGATATACGCTATAATTGGCTTGATAGTAGATGCAAAGATTAGAAAACTAATAATGAAAGACGATTAATCAATTAGATATTAGAAATAAGTGTAAATATAACAAAAGATGAAGAATATTTATTATATATAATAGTATGTTACAAAAATGTAAAATATAAAAAATATCTAGAATGATAACTATATAATGTATACATAATAGTATATATAAACATTAAAAAAAACCTCTGGATATAAACCGATATAGAGTTGTTGCGAAGCTGAAACTGTGATGTAAAGTGAGGAAAAATGTATAATAAAAACATTAAGAGAAGTGTTCTATCCTCATTTCCCTTCAAGCCCTATGTGTTAAACAGAGTTAAGAAGTGTAATGGGCAGAGGGAATAACATAGAAGAACATGACAATCCTCAGATAGAAACAATTTTAGTCTGGGGAGAAATATAATTTGAGAAAGCATTCAAGACTTAACCCTCCATTTTACTCATAAAAATAAAGGGAGGGCGAGGGGAAATCTTCAAACTTGCAAGATTCTGTTGTTATATCCTTATTTTAAAAATTATATTAACATTCATAGCTTTGGTTTTCTAATCTACCTTGAAGGGCTGACATTAAGTGTAAAAAATACAAAACTTCTCTATACATACTCAAGTTTTTATCTCCCTCTGCCTAACTAGTTGTTTTGACTTTTGTGTTTGTCTCCATAATAATGATAAATAATAATAATGCCTCAATAGTGAATGTTGCAATACCCGGAGGCAGCAGAGTAGAAGAAAAAGAATAGGATAAAAAAAATCACAAAATACAAAGTCCTTCAAATAGAAATAGAACGACCGTTGCAAAAGAAAGCAAAGAAAGTACCAATAATAATCGGAGCCTTGGGTGCAATCCCAAAACATCTAGAGTATCATTGGCACACCATCGTCATAGAATAGAATAGAATAGAATTCTTTATTGGCCAAGTGTGATTGGACACACAAGGAATTTGTCTTTGGTGCATAATTAACAAAATCACCATCAGTTAATTGCAAAAGGCAGTCCTACTTGGAACAGCTTACATCCTGCAATGATTTCTTTTAACACCATCAAACAACATTTGCCAATTCCTTGAGAGAGACTTGTTCGTTGGCGGGATAAAAATTCCAAATCCAGTTTGAACATTTGGCTGACTACGAACCATAATAATGGAACATTAATGGAACACTGCTTGGATCTCTAGATATACTACGATGATATATTTACTGCATCCTGGGTTCCTGGAAAGAACTTGATGGCAACACAAGCTAAAGAATTGGCCATTGTGGTTTCACATTGTTGCATATAATAATCATAATAATGCCCCCCTTTCTTTAAAAACAAAATAAGGAAGTCGTCCATGCCAACAATTATAAATGATTATCTAGATCTTATTTTCTCTCTCTCTCTCAGAGTCTCATTGAACTGTTCAGCATATAGATTGGTTTCACTGTTGGCAGTGGCTAAAATGAAAATAGTACATTCCTGGAACATTTTGCTCTCTCTGCTTTTTATGACAAGGCCTGGAAGATCATTGCTGGGATGGAACAAATGCTTTGAATGCAGAAGCAGCTGGATATGCTGCCTGGCGTCTACCATGAAAATAAACTGAGATACAGCCATGGGGAAGACTTCTACCATAAATATTATTCAGCCAGTAGATAGTCTAACTCAATAGAAACAGTACACAATGACTTGAACTTCTGCATCGTTTTTCAATAGAATAAAGTAGAGTAAAGTAGAGTAGAATAGAATAGAATATGGAAGGGACCTTGTAAGTCATCTAGTCCATCTCCTCATCCAAGCAGAAGACCCTACACCATTTCTGGCAGATGGCAACCCAGTCTCCTTGAAAGCTTCCAGTGATGAAGCTCCCACAACTTCTGAAGGCAACTTCTGTTCCATGGGTTGATTGTTCTCACTGTCAGAAAGTTCCTCCTTGTTTCCAGGTTGAATCTCTCCTTGGTCAGTTCCCATCCATTATTACTTGTCTCACCTTCGGGTGCTTTGGAAAATAGCTTGACTCCCTCCTCCCTGTGGCAGCCCCTCAAATATTGGAAGACGGCTATCCTGCCTCCCCTGGTCCTTCTCTTCACTAGACTAGCCATGCCCAGTTCCTGCCAACCGTTCTTCATATGTTTTAGCCTCCAGTCCCCTAATCATCTTGGTTGCTCTTCTCTGAGCTCTTTCTAGAGTTTCAACAACATTTTTATTTCTCTCTTCCATCATCTGCACTGAAAGAGTTTTCTATCCAGAATGTGACTACATCATCAACCTGTTTGCAAATACTGTACATCCAATTCCTATCTGTGAAACGGATGTTAGCCTCCATCACCACTCCTATTCTTAAAAAAAAAAAAGATCAATAAAGCTACGGCATCCTTGACTGCAGAAACAGAACTAACGCTGGCCGCATTGCAAAACTTCAATAAAGAAAATACTCACAAAGGATGCTAAAATACTTGAGGAAGATCTCTGTGGGAGATCCTTAAGCCAAGAGAGAGGAACCCTGGACACAGGCAGGCTGCAGGGAAGCCAGTGGGACTGGAGAGGATCGAAGAGAACTCCTGACAAACGTCCCGTTCGAAACGCTAGGTTGGGATTAGGCCGTCCCAGGGCATCGCTCAGGAGGGCTTCGTAATAAGGTCAACCCAAACCAGGGAAGGGATTCCCATGGAGGGAAAGTACAAAGGGCAAATGAGGGGATGGGAACAAAGGCAACGCAGCAGCCAAGGAGATTTGGCTCAGAGAAACGCATAACAGGGACGTTGATGGGATTCTGGGACCGATTAACCGTGCATAAAAGCCTCTTATTGTATAACTGGGCCAGACTCATTAGTGTAACATGGAGGGAGAATGAAGGATTCATGAGAATGTGGAAAGTGAGATAAAAGGCAAAGATGGCAACTCCATCAAAGGAGGAAGAGCAGCTTCCGGGCGATTTTAGATATTTTGCATACGTGAGGTCCATATTCTCTTCCTGCCCTGTCCATGTGTGTATTTGTGTGTCTGTATCCTTTATCAGAGGATACAGGTGGCTCAGTGGCTAAGACACTGAGCTTGTCGATCAGAAAGGTCGGCAGTTCGCCGGTTCGAATCCCTAGTGAGCTCCCTTTACTTGTCCCAGCTTCTGCCAACCCAGCAGTTCGAAAGCATGTAAAAAAGCAAGTAGAAAAATAGGAACCACCTTTGGTGGGAACGGAACAGCGTTCCATGTGTCTTTGGCATTTAGTCATGCCGGCCACATAATCACGGAGACATCTTTGGACAGCGCTGGCTCTTCGGCTTTGAAACGGAGATGAGCACCGCCCCCTAGAGTCGGGAACGACTGACACCTATGTGCGAGGGGAACCTTTACCTTTACCTTTACCTTATCCTTTGTCAGCAGAAGGATGCAAGTTCTCTTTATATCGTTCAATGCATCACTGCTTCTTCCCACCATTCCTTTGCTTAAACAGGTTCTTAAGATCTGAAGTTGTGTTTGCTGATATAAATGACTTCCCTGCCCTGAGAACTGTTGGCTCCCAGCTCATGGCTCCCTATTTGGTTGATGTCTCAGTGTGTGTCATCCATCTAACCAGACCTTCCGTACCAATTATGGGCAATTGTCCTCTCCTTCGACTGGAGCCCTTCCTGGAAGCATCTGATGGGATCTGGGACATCAATCTCTTTACTTGATCCAAGAGGGTTCTTCTTCCTTATGTACTCGTCAGTTCATTCTCTTTACATAGAATGGGGCAGAGGCTGAAGGGCTACGGTTAGTCCTCAACTTACAAGGTTCAAAGTTATGAAAACCTTGGAAAAGTGACTGGTGAACCTTGCTCGCAGTTATGGCCAGTGTAGCATCCCATAAGGTGAAGTGATTGCAATTCGGGTGATTGGTTCCCATTTAGGACAGTTGCAGAGTCTTGTGAACCAACTATCCACCTTTTCAGATATGTCTTCTGAAAAACAGTTGATTGGGGAAGCCAGATGCGCTTAATGACCACATGATTTGCTTAATGACCGCATGCTTCACTCAGTGACCACGGTAAACATGATTGTAAAATCAGTTCTGAAGATTCCAATCCCAATGGAATCAACCATAAATTGAGGACTACCTGTACCATTAATTACAGGGGAAAGAGAGGACAACAGGGAACAAATGAGGGCATGTACGCGAAGGCACCATCACAATGACATCATAACATTTATTTATGCATTGATTGTGCCATTTTTTGCAAGTAGTATTCTGTTGATATCACAATGTGTACTTGACACACCTGCAATTATGCCCATTCACATTTTAAACTTTATGTATGTATTCATCCATTCTCTCTCTTTTTCTCTCTCTCCCCCTCCCTCCCTCCCTGTTGCATCAAACAATAGTGTATTGATTTTTTGAATAAGCTACCAATAGCAGAGTGTTCATAACTTGCTAAGCCATTATTAGCCATGATTTATAATCCACAGCAGCTCCGTTCAGATCACAAGGCAAGACAAAAAAAATAAAAATCAAAGCTTGGATTATCACATAGTCACAGGCCGTTCCTCTAATGGGAACAGGAGATTAGTTTAGTTTCAGATTATAAAGAATAGACAAGGGGGAGGCCATTAAAGCTAGCAGACGGTCCTTTTAACTTAAAAAGATTCCAGATCCAAAGAAAGAAGCACATAGGCCCAGTAGAGAGGAACTGAAATAGGGAAGACACATTCTTTAATTGCTTGGGGATGTAAGGATTTGGAATTCCATGGCACCAGGACTGTGGAAGGAAAATATGTGTTCCAATTGTAGGTGCAGATCAAAGGGGGAGAAAGAGGGGGGAAGGGAGGGAGGGAAAGAGAAAGAAAGAAAAGAAAGAGAATGAGAGAAATAAAGAAAAGAAAGAAAACAGGAAGAGAGGAAGAAAAAGAGAAAGAAAAGAAAGAAGAGAGAAAGAAAAAGAAAAAAGAAAGAAAAGAGAAAGAAAAAGAAAAGAAAGAAAGAGAAAAAGAAAAAGAGAAATAAGAGACAGAGAGAGAAAAAAGAAAGAAGAGAGACAGAAAGAACAGAAAGGAGAGAGAGAGAACTGTCACTGGGACTTGAGTGGAGAAAGCACAATATGAGTTCAGCCAAATGTCATTTTGATCTCTTTTCTTTCCCCTGCAGCTTCTGATTGGTCATCCTCACATTTGACAGTTTTCATGAATGGTATTATTTGGCCCTCGTTAAGCAAACACAATACTGTATTTAGGCATTGATGTCTGGCCCCCATTTGACATTGTCTGCAGAGGCTCTGTGTGAAGGGCTGAAAGATTAAAAAGATGTCTCTCTGCCTGTCTATCCACCTACATATGAAAGCAGGATCTTGAAATGGCCCACCAGTATTTTCCAGCAGAGTGCTTGGGACAATAATTAATGTTACCGAACCAGGATCAGTCTTCCAGCCTCCACCTGATGGTATGTCAGCCACTAAGGCAGCAGATTTCCAAGTAGCAACAGCGTAGCACATGATGTTCTAAAGGCAGCACATCAAGTAGAACAATGCAATCTGTTCATGGGAACATCTAATGGTGGGAGAAGTAGGAGATGCTAGAAAGTCCATGCCAACAGTAATTTTGGCTAGCCAAAAATATTAAGCAGGGTCATACTTGAGTGGAACATAATGAAGTCCCAGAGCTGCTAGATTAGAAAGCTGGGGAAAAAAAACTCTAAAAGGCAACGGAATCTTTATCTTCGTCTTTAGAAATGCCATCTCATCTGTTTTGCTAAAGGCATATAAAGAATGCAGTTGCTGCATTGAATGTTGTTTATTGATTTTAATAGCAATAGCACTTCGACTTCATAGTATTTTTTACAGCCCTCTCCAAGCGATTTACTAAGTCAGCATTTTGCCCTCAACAATCTGGGTCCTCATTTTAACCAACCTGGGAAAGATGGAAGGCTGAGTCAACCTTGAGCCGGTCAGAATCAAACTGCTGGCGGTCGGCAGAGTTAACCATGAAATACTGCATTCTAACCACTGCGCCACCATGGCTCAATTTAACTGACTGTAAACGGGCAGCGTGAATGATTACTTCTCTACTTTTGCACATTTGATGTCAAGTTGTGTCTACTGTATCTACTCCAGGGGGCTGACACTTTGACTATATAAACAAATGTACTCTTCCAAATAGTGGAATAATGATAAAATAACAATAGCAACTCATCACCAGAAAAATAACATCCTTAAGGAATAAGGCCAAGTTGTACTAATCATTGGGGATTACAGTTCTCCTCCATTAGCTCATTCCAACAGCTCAAGGTTTCATAAAAAGCTTGAAAAACAAGCTGTGCGTTTGCAAAAAGGCCACGTGGATTACAGTAATCCCATTTTTTAAAATAAAAGTAAGCTTTCTTATAGTAATAGTATTCAGGCACAGTATATACCACTTCATAGTGCTTTACAGGCCTCTCTAAGCTGTTTACAGAGTCAGCATTTTGCCCCCAACAATCTGGGTCCTCATTTTACTTCTCTCCTTGATTAGTTTCCACCCATTGCTTCTTGTCCTACCCTCAGGTGCTTTGGAGAATAGTTTGACTTCCTCTGCTTTGTGGCAACCGTGAGATATTGGAACACTGCTATCATGTCTCCCTTAGTCCTTCTTTTCATCAAACTAGACATACCCAGTTCCAGCAACCGTTCTTTATATGTTTTAGCCTACAGTCCCTTCTTCATCTTTCTTGCCCTTCTCTGCACTCTTTCTGGAGTCTCAACATCTTTTTTACATCGTGGCAACCAAAACTGAATGCAGTATTCAAAATGTGGCATTACCAACATTTTGGTATTATAAAGTGGAATTAACACTTCACATGATCTTGATTCTAAATAGCTGGAACATAGAATAACAGAATTGGAAGGGACCTTAGAGGTCATCTAGTCCAACCCCCTGCTTAGGCAGGCAACCCTACACCACTTCAGACAAATGGTTATCCAACATCTTCTTAAAAACTTCCAGTGTTGGAGCATTCACAACTTCTGGAGGCAAGTTGTTCCAATGATTAATTGTTCTAACTGTCAGGAAATTTCTCCTCAGTTCTAGGTTGCTTCTCTCCTCGATTACAGACCTCTCTAAGCTGTTTACAGAGTCAGCATTTTGCCCCCAACAATCTGGGTCCTCATTTTACTTCTCTCCTGGATTAGTTTCCACCAATTGCTTCTTGTCCTGCCCTCAGGTGCATTGGAGTGTAGGAAGTTGACATTTCTTCCAACAGAATAGCTTGACTCCCTCTTCTTTTTGGCAGCCCCTGAGATATGGGAAGATTGCTATCCTGTCTCCCCTAGTCCTCCTTTTCATTAAACTAGACGTAGTTTAATTAATTCGTTTAATTTGTTCGTATCCATTTTCTCTTTATACATCATGTTTATACTTATATCTGTTACCTTATACATGCTTGACAAATAAATAAAATAAATAAAATAAATAAAATAAATAAAATAAATAAAATAAATAAAATAAATAAAATAAATAAAATAAATAAAATAAATAAAATAAATAAAATAAATAAAATAAATAAAATAAATAAAATAAATGCATGCACGCTTCTCGGGATTTCCTCGTCCTTGCACCTCTCAAAGCTTCACAGGGGTTCCCTTAATTTTATTCCACATCCATAAACGTGGAGCTTTGGCTAGAGTCTAGAGAGAGAGATGAATGCAATTGTGAATCTGCAAGGAATGCAACTTTCACTCAAACACTTAAACTCTCAGGCGAGGGACTGTTAAAAAAAACACCCTGCTGGACCAAAAAAATAAATCTCGCCCCGATCTTTAACGAGGAAACTTCTTACGTAGTTACTAACGGGAGGAATGGGGACTCGAACCCTCAGCCTCCGAAACTATCGGACTTGTGGAAAAGCGCGCCGCGGCTCCATCCGGGTCTTTTGTTTTCGGGACCGCCTTCGGGGACACGTCATTCGTGACGGAAGGCGAAGCGGGGATTGGTTGCCTAGGGAAACCAAAGTCCCTCTCTCCTCCCACCCACCCCCGCTTTAGGGGGCGGGGTTTGCTGGGTAGTTCCTGGCGGGAGATTCGACCCTCGGAAAGGCTGGCGAGGAAGGCGGGGGGTGCCTCGATAGGGCTGGCGGAGGAAAGAAAAGGTGGGGGAGAGCCTTCCCACCGTTCCCCAATTGGGGCAGGGTCCTGCAAGGGGGGAAGGGGGATTTGGGGGTGGAAGGAAGGGGGGGCTGGGGGGGGTCAGTCGAGGAACCCATTGGGAGGGGAAGCTCATTGGGGCGAGAGGGGTCTCCTAGGAGGCTCAGGCAATGAGGGGAGCTTATAAAACTTAGATGAGAGGTCACGTGGGCACCAGCCAATAGGGGTGAGGCAACGGGGAGGGGTCATTTGGGAGGAAAAGATTGGAAGTGTCAGACCCCCAATTGGGACAGGGTCCTGCAGGGGAGGCAGTGGAGTGGAGGGGTTTTGGGGGCTGTCAGTTGGGAGGGGGTCTTGGGGGGGTCAAACTCCCAATTGGGGCAGGGGAGGCAGTGGAGTGGAGGGGTTTGGGGGGCTGTCAGTTGGGAGGGGGGCTTGGGAGGGTCCGGCCCCCAATTGGGGCAGGGTCCTGCAGGGAGGCAGGGGAGTGGAGGGAGGATTGGGGGGGTCAGTTGGGAGTGGGACTTGGGGGAAAGGGGAGTCGATGAACCCATTGTGGGGAGCTCATTGTGAGGAGAGGGGTCCCAAAGGAGGCTCAGGCAATGGGGAGAGCTTATTGGGTGACAAGAGGTCATGTGGGCACCAGCCAATAGGGGTGAGGTCACGGGGGGTGTCATTTGGGGGAAATAGGATTTGCGGTGTCAGATGAGAGGGGGGCTTGGGGGGTCAGTTCCCCAATTGGAGCAGGGTCCTACAAGGGAGGCAGCAGAGGGGAGGGGGATTTGGGAGTGGAAGGAAGGGGAACTTTGAGGAACTCATTGGGGGGAGAAGGATCAAAGTAGCATCAGGCAATGTTGGGGGCGCTTACAGGTAGTCCTTGACTTACAACAGTTCATTTAGTGACTGTTCAAAGTTACAACAGCCCTGAAGAATGTGGCTGAGGGCCATTTTTCACAGTGACGACCTCTGCAGCATCCCTTATAATCGTGATCAAAATTTGGATACTTGGCAACTGACTCGTATTTATGACCATTGCAGCATCCCTGGGGGGGGGGTCATGTGATTCCCCTCTTCGGGTCCTTCTGACCTGCAAAAGTCAAGGGGGAATCCAGATTCACTGAACAACCAGGTGCCTCACTTACTGACTGTGGTGATTCGCCTAAAAACCATGGGGAGAGAAGGGTTAAAAAATAGGGGGAAAGCTCACTTAACTGTTTCACTGAACAACAGAAATGTGGGGGTCATAAATCGAGGACTACCTGTATTGGGTGGCGAGAGGTTACCTGGGCCCCAGCCAATAGGGGTGAGGCAATGGTAGTCATTTGGGGGAAATAGGGGGGGGGATCACGGAGGGGCAATTATGGGCTTCCCCAGATATAGAATAGATTAGAATAACGTTATGGTCACTTTGAATGTACACTAATTGGCATGCATTAAAATGACAGCATTTCCTTGACCGAGAAGGCAAAACAAATGGAGGAACCTGTTTTTGTGCTTTAGTAAATCTCCCTTATCCTTGAAGATTTGGTAAGTGACCCTAAAGCTTCCATTGGGCTCGCCTTGCCAAAATGGACCAGAAAATCCTGCTTCTGGCAGCAGAGGGAAACTTAGAGGGCCTCCAGTCGTGCCTGCAGAGCCTCAACGAAAAAGAGGTCAGCCCCAATTGCTTCTCTCATATTCAGCCTCTCCCCCCCTCAAAAAAAAAGTAGCCCCATTATTTATGTATGGCTTTTGCCTTTAAATTGGAGACCTTGGTTCTAGATAGTACTGAACTACAGTTTCTAAACTCTTTAAAGCAGAGTTCCTTTAAGCTTGGTCTGGAGATCTCTCAAGAACTCTCGGGAAAAAAATGAAAATGATTTGGCAGACGTTGAGGATATTTGCAAAATTTTAAAAAAATATTTTCATGATTGTTAAAAGATAGGGTTTTCATCAAAAACAAGATCAAAATTTGTAACACTGAAATTAAAACTGATGTTTTCATAGACTATGAAACCACGGACAAGAAACCATTAGACATGGACATAAATATTTTGCACGATTTAAAATGTTTCTTGCCAACTGGGCTAGATTGCCATTTACAAAATAAGCTATCCATGGACTCTGCTACCATGTCACTTAATTATTTAGGTCTCAGTTATTCATTCATTCTTTATTCCCAACATCTTCACACTCTTGCAAAGATTACTTGTGGGATCATTTGTAGACTACAATAAGAAGACAATAAGTAGGCATGTTTTTATTCAAATTAATACTGGGGGGTAATGATGGATGTAAAAGTTCGGAAGAATGACACGTTTTACAACTCTGGTCTCTTTGCTACAGTTGAATGACCTCATTACAAAACACGCGTTGAGGAAGAAGGCGATTGGTGCTGTTTTGAGAGGAATGTTCAAAGGTACTTACAAAGGACTAGTGGATTGATCTTTGGCCCAATGTTATGGCTACTTGCCCGGCGAAGCTAGTATTCTGAGCAAGTATGTAAATAATAGTTTCCAGACTGGGAGCAACCTGCTTCTTTGCTTTTCATTTTAATATCTGGGTTTCCTACCTTTTAAAATATTATTAAAAGATAGGAAACCCACATATTAGCTCGTTCTACTATTATAATAGGCTAGTAGGGATGTCAGCAACCTGCGGCTCCGGAACCTTATGTGGCTCTTTCATTCCTCTGCTGCAGCTCCCTGTCATGGCAGATGGATGGGAGAACTGTTGCCTCTGTACTTGCCTTTGGGTGGCAACAGGATGCCACATTCATGGTACATTTGCTGTTGCCGCCAACAAAGAGGGTTGGGAGAGGATGGCGGGGGCAGATTTTGCGGGGTGGGGAGGGGGAGAGAGAGAGAGGCGTGGTAAAGAATTTAACTGGTTCTCTGGCCTAACAACTGGCTGGGGGTGGGTGGGTCATGTGACAATGGGAGTGAATGAAACCAAGTTGGCCACGCCCACCCATGTTTTGTGGCTCCCGGTGTTTTCTTTGCTGTGGGAAAGGGCTCCAAACGTCTGCTTGAGGGTTTAAGGTTGTTGACCCCTTGGGCTAGCATCAAGTAATGGTTTACAACCCAGATATTATCCTGTTCTGCTATTAGAACAGGACAGCATCAAGTAATGGCTTATAAACAGTTGAATCTTTTAACCAACAAAGTGTTGGGGAATCATATTGCCCTATTTGTTGATAAAAGGAATATGCAAGCTTTCACATTGCAAAACCCCATTTCCGCTGTTTAAGCAGTTCAAAATTAATAATATTTTGTTGCTATTGTGTGATGCTGTTGTTGTTTTTTTGTTTTTGTTTAGGTTCCCCCTGCTCTCAACAGAAGGGTGTTTCCAGAAGACTAAGTATTTACAAACACTGTATTGAGTTAGTGGAGTCAGGTGACCTGCAAGTGGAAATTGCATCTGAGATAATAAGACTGCTTATGTTAGAGGTAAAAGATTAAAAAAAAAAATCAAGATTCTTCCATGAGTGACAGTGGGGATGATTCCTTTTTCTATCTATCTATCTATCTATCTATCTATCTATCTATCTATCTATCTATCTATCTATCTATCTATCTATCTCTCTCTCTCTCTATATATATATATATATAGATAGATAGATAGATAGATAGATAGATAGATAGATAGATAGATAGATAGATATATATATATATATATATTGTTTTGAGTTGGAATGTCAACTTGCAAAGCATCCCTGACCTGCTCCCGAGTTGCCATAGGCAAGGGGGGTGGGAAAAACAAACTCTGCGGTGAGGGAGCACGTCAGTCAAAACAAAAGCACATTCCAGCCATATCTCTCTCAAGGCCCTCTCCGTGGTTACCCACAGTGGCCGGAGGGGAGTGATCTCTACAACAACCCCCAAAATTGCTGTGTTGGAGAATGTGACTGATGACACACCTTGGGGGGAGGGGGAGAAACAGGGTCAGAGCTGGAACATAAATTACATGGAGTAAGAGTTGGCTTCACTTGGAAAGTACTCAGCATGAAGTTCCTACTAAATAAATGGATTTCTTTTGGCTTGAGGCTCATGATTTAATTAAGGCATCAGTTGGAACCCCGGCATGGTCAATATGTCAGCAACATGCTAATCATTTCCTTTGCAGTCCAGTGAATGTTTATATAGATCAGTGGTAGTCAACCTTTTTATACCTACCGCCCACTTTTGTATCTCTGTTAGTAGTAAAATTTTCTAACCGCCCACCGATTCCACAGTAATGGTGATTTATAAAGTAGGGAAGTAACTTTACTTTATAAAATTTATAAAGCAGAGTTACAGCAAACCCCTACCGCCCACCATGAAAGCTGGAACACCCACTAGTAGGCAGTAGGGACCAGGTTGACTACCACTGATATAGATGTCTGCAACTGAATAATTTCTTACTGTCCAGGATTGCTTTTTCTTTCTTGTGTTTTTAGGGCATCTCTCACAGTTTGTTTGTTTTTAAAGCAACTTTCTCTAAGCTGGCAGCGTCCAGATGCCTGGGCTACATCCTAGAATCCTTGCCGATCTTCATGTTGGCAGGGGAAATTTCCAAAATGGAAGGCCACATAATTGAATGGTATTGAAGAGGGGAAGGGCTGCAATTAGGATGGTGTGGCATGCATAACTTTGCATTTTTTTTGATCATGTTCCCTTATAGTGTCTACGTTTGGGCTAGTTAGGCTGGGATGCCCCCTCAGCTTCTTAATAGCTGACATGATATACAAAATGTATACAATAATTCTTCTTACTTTGGGAGATGATATTTCAGGTTGTGAGTGGAGGAGGTACTTCCTTGACACTTTTATAGTTGCTATAATGTAATTCAGAGCTCTGTTTGGTCTGAAACCTCTTAATATATAATCAGATTTTTAAAAATAATTAATAATATATATTTTAATACATCAGGCTCATAAGCTGCCCGGGCTTACTTTGGCTGACTTGGCGATGTTGTTCATCGAAGCAATTAAAGGAGGCAGCCTGTTGAGTGGCAAGTCTTTGGAACTCTTCCCTACGATTCTTACTGTGCTGGCTACCTCTAAGGAGACGCTTGAATATGGGACAGGTAAGCTCTTCCCTCTTCAGCTTTCCCTCCTTGACGTCTTTTGCTAATTAGCAACATCTAACCTATTCCCCCTTTCAGGTGAGCTGACGGGGGACGAATATAAGAAACAGCTGATTAATACCCTCTGTTCCAGCAGGTAAGTTTGTGCTTGCCAGGCCAGGTACCATTTGGTGGCATCTGTTCTGGTGGTCAATCTGATGTAAATTGTTTATTGGCATAATTTGCATAGGCAAATGTGAAACTATCCATAAGTACATGGAACATCTCTCTCCCTCCCTCTCTCCTCTCTCTCTCCCTCCCCCTCTCTCTCCCTCTCTTTCCCTCCCCCCTCTCTCTCCTTGCCTCTCTCCCTTCCTTCCCTCTCTATTTCTCCCTCTCTCCCTCCCTCTCTCTCCCCTTTCCCCTCTCTCTCCCTCTCTTCCTCCCTCCCCCTCTCTCTCTCCCTCCCTCTCCCCTCTCTCTCCCTGCCTCTCTCCCTTCCTTCCTTCTCTCTTTCTCCCTCTCTTCCTCCCTCCCCCTCTCTTCCTCTCTCTCCCCCCTCTCTCTCCCTTCCACTCTCCCTTCCTTCCCTCTCTCTTTCTCCCTCCCTCCCCCTTCCTTCCTCTCCTCTCCTGCCCTCTCTTTCACTCCCTCCCTTCCCCTCTCTCTCCCTGCCTCTCTCCCTCCCTCCCACTCCCTTCCTCTCCCTCTCCGACCCTCTCTGCTTTCCTTCTCTCTCCCTCTCTCCTCTCTCTCCCTCCCTCCCTCCCTCCCCCTCTCTCCCTCCCCCCTCTCTCTCCCTGCCTCTCTCCCTTCCTTCCATCTCTCTTTCTCCCTCTCTCCCTCTCCCTCCTGCTCACTCTTTCCTCGTCAATATTTTATGAAGTGTCATCATATTTCTTCCCATAGCTAATGAGCAAAGCTAATAGAGTGTTTACTTTGGTAATAACTGGAAATGTTCATGATTACATTTGGCTTGTAATCCTTTGAGTAAGCCTCAGAATAGAGCTTTCAAGTACCACTTTATAAATGAAGGCATTATTTAAGAAAAAAAGGCAATTGCATTCTGGATGGATTGCTGGTAACTTGTATTGGTATAAGCTTTGTGGATTATTTAATTAGCAGTCATCAATCTCTCTGTAGGTTTAGTTTATCAAACAAATGCAGTTTCTCTGGACGCATCATATTTGTTATCATATTTAGATTCAAAATGGGAGGGGTTTTGTTTGTTATTTTTTGGACAGGTGGAGCCCTCAGTATGTGATCCATCTAACTTCCATGTTCAGGTAAGGTCCTAATCATTTCCTTTTTGTTGTTGTCTTTCTCTGATGTAGGGATCAATTACAGGGTGCACAGAGGTCTTCAATAACAGTTTATGCTTGGACTTCAAAAAGTGTTTTAGGTTTCCCTTATGTTCCTTGAGAGGGAAAGATTCCAAAGGAAAGCATTCATGCTTGTATCTTTTGGAAAGATCCAGGTGCTAAGGAATGCTTTTATATCCTTTCCTGAATTAGCTGATGAAACTGAAAAGAGCTTAGAAAGATTATTTAAAGTGTTCAAAGTTCAGAATTTTTTTATGGTCCAAATCCAGTCATATTCCGAGAGGAGCTTGTCTAGACTAGTAACTTTGTCAGCTTTCTTTAAATGAAAAAAATGGTTGTGAGGAAAGAATATTAGACACATCTGACCTGGATTAGTTTAGAATACCAAGATAGGATCAAACCATCTGTATTCAAATCCTAAGCTAGCTATAAGTTGACTTGTTAATATTATCTTTCATTGGCTGGATCCATGTACTGCGTTAACTGATAGCTTTGTTTTAAGTTTAGTTTATGACTAAACCACAACGGTCCATTGTTTAAGTCATGGTTTGCAATCCAGAATACCTCAATTTATAAAATGTAGTGAGCCAAAAATAAAACAAAATTATGATGCATAATGTGCGCCACAGAGAATTGTTATAGAGTTGGGCAGTCTCACAAAACTGGTAAAATAAATTAACCTAATCTTCATTATGCCTCGAGCAATTTCAATCAAACGTGGTACACGACTTACTCTCTGGAAACAAATACTGTGGGGGTAAGGTACCCCTAACACCCCTCGGTGTGTGTGTCCGTGTGTGTGTGTTCCAGCATAACTCCGGAATGCCTGGGCCGCTGAAATGAAAAGGATTGAATTATATCTATAGTGTCAAGTCACCGTACTTTTGACAGTGATAGTGTGCATTTTGGGTTCAAGTTCTGTTAAGATACAGCCTGTTGTGCCTTAATATGGATTCTACTGTACAGCACAGTGGAGTTGCGATGGTACTCCACAAGGGGACTCCTTCTAATACAGGATTGGGATAAATACAAACCCGGGCTATGCCGGGCTATCAGTTAGTAATATATATATATATATATATATATATATATATATATATATATATATATATATATATATATATATATATATATATATATAAATAAACAAATGTATGTGTTACTTTGCTTCTTCTGATGTAAATGCGGTGCTCCTTTTCTGAAAAGACACCTATCTGTCTTTTGTTTCACTATGCAGGGATGTTCCATTGAGTAAAGAAGAACTGCAATTTGTGGTAGAAAAGATCTTAAGAATGTTCTCTAAGTTAGATCTCCAGGAAATCCCACCTTTGGTGTATCAGCTGTTGCTACTTTCTTCAAAGGTAATGCTTTTGAGAAAATTGCCTTCCCAAATTTTCTAATATCATAGTTTCAGAGGAATCATCCCATTTACCCAGAGACTTGGCAATATGAGTCATGTAACACAGTTATCTCGTAACTTCTCAGGGTAGCAAGAAAAACGTTTTGGAAGGGATTGTCAACTTTTTCAACCAGATGGATAAGAAGCAAAAAGAGGAGCAGAGAGATTCAGAGTAAGTTGTTTTTCTCACGTTCTTGATTTGAAGCTGTGATATCCGTTGCCCTTTGTTGAAGCAGACATATTGCCTTTGCTTCTTATCACAACCAAAATTCAATCTTCCAGATCCCTGGAACTTGAAGAAGCTACAGTGCCCTTAGAACAACTCCGCCACGTGGAAGGCACCATCATTCTGCACGTTGTACTAGCGATAAACCTGGACCATGATCTAGGAAAGGAGCTAATAAAATACTTAAAGGTATATTAAATACAGAGTTCAGGAGACTGTTCTGACCCAGGCTTCCTTAGAAAGCAAGAAGCGGAGTATTGGTCCTGGAAAACCCCTTTTATTTACACAACTGAATTCCTTTCATTCACAGTCCGCAAGGCTTAGCAAACAGTCTTTCAGAGGAATATTTATCAACACGAACCTTATCTCGCCTGGAGAGCTACCAAATAACTAGTTTCCAAAACTAGGCAAAACTTGGCACAGTCTCTTATAGTCCCAAACAGAACTTTCCACTCTTGAAACAACCGAAAGAACGAATTGTTTCCTGCAAAAGCCCACTCCCAGTTCACTCCTCTTTTGTTTCCTATGGGAGGCCCCAATCACCTCTAAGGTGTGGCTTTACTCCTAAGTCAACCCTGCTTTCTTAGTTGTTCTTGTCTTCTGGCAGCTCTGCGCATGCGCATACTGGGAACAGGCTCCAGCTGTTCTTCTGCCTCACTGCTGTCTAACTTCCCTCTCTGCCTCCCATGCAGAGCCCTTGTCTAAGCTTTCCTCAGCCCCAAGGACTGACCCATGTTCCTCCCCAACCTCCTCACTGTCCGACTCTACTGCCAGGTCTACTGGCCAATAGGGGGTCACAACAGAGACTAAGTTGATCTCGGGCAAGCAATTTTGCATTATTTCTTTGTAAAATAGGAAGTCCTCTTAAGTTGCTTTGCATTGTTTCGATGCCTCCTAGACGGAGCAGCAAGGAGATCCTGGGAAAGCCCTCTGCCCCTTCAGTGTGACCATTCTGCTTTCAATGGCCAGAATACACCGATTTAAAGAACAGGTATGTCTTTCTTTCTAAATGTTGAGTGTCTCTCACTTAGTCAACTACAGAAAACTTGGTCATTCTGTCATGTTTAGTTAGCCTTAGTGGCGTAGTGGTTAGAATGCAGTACTTCAAGCTGCTTCTGCTGCCTGCCGGCTGCCTGCAATTTGGCAGTTCAAATCTCACCAGGCTCAAGTTGACTCAGCCTTCCATCCTTCCGAGGAGGGTAAAAGGAGGACCCAGGTTGTTGCGGGCAAGAGGCTGACTCTGTAAACCGCGTAGAAAGGGCTGTAAAAGCACTGTGAAGCGGTATATAATTCTAAGTGCTATTGCTGTGCTTATTCTGTATTGAATTTGTTGAATTGTTTTCTTCAAGACACTGATTGAGGGAAGTCCTAACTGCTCGTTCTTGTGGTATTTTAGATATTTGACTTTCTGAAAACATCAATTATGAAAACTTTCAAGGACAAACAGTTTCTTCAGGGCTCCAGGTTTCTACAGGATTTAGCTCCTCTACAGTATGATATATCTGACATGTTTTTGGAAGTTGTAGCGAACAGGTGAGTTACTGCAACAGCCTGTCAGTTGAGAGCAATTAATGCAAGGAACTTTACCTTTTCCTCTTGTTTTTTACAATTTATTTTTTATTTTCCACTTTCATAACATATAATCACATGTATACTATTACATAGACAATATCATGTTGTAAGAGAAGACAGTATACATGTGCAATCATATTACTTTAAAATCTAACACCCCTCGTCAGGCCTAATATACTTCCCGCCCTCCCCCCCGAGCCCCCACAACCTCCCCTCCCCCCTGACTTCCCAGAACCCGTACACGGTATAGATATTTAACAAACACAGTCTAAGATATATTGAGAAAAAAAGAATAAGAAATTAATAACATCTTTGCATTGTACTTAGCTCCTCCTTGCTAAACTAACTTTAAACAATTTAAATCATTCCTGATCTTAAGCATAGGCTATCTGGAATTTCTTAGTCCCGTATTTATTTTGTATATAATCGATCCATTTTTTCCAGTCTCGTTTATATCTCTCATTTGAGTGGTCTTTAAGATATGCAGATATTTTAGCCATCTCGGCTAAATTTGTGACTTTCGATGTCCATTCTTGAATAGAATAGAATTTCCTCTTGTTAATCCCCCACGTAAACCATGAAGCTTTGTAACCAACAAATTTACTATAAGAATTTTTAAAAAGGTACAGATGTAGAATCCCTTTATTGTGCTGGGTTCTCTCTCTCTCTCTCTCTCTTTCCTATGTGCCACCCAGCGTGTTTGGCTGGGATCATGTGACTCAGGGTCTAGTAGAACTTGGATTTATCCTGATGGACTCTTATGGGCCAAAAAGACCTTTTGGAGGTAAAGCCACGGAAACTAACCATATTCTGCCCAAAACCCCAGCCCAGCAAGTGTGTAAATTGGGAGCTGATATCCTCTTGGAAACTTTCAAGGTAATCTAAAGATGGAATTGTAGGATGCTGTAGATATAATATTAAGAAGGTTTTTTTCTTCTGTTGATATAAGATTTCTTCAAATTCTTATGATATTTAGAAATATTTCTAGACTATCTTTAAAGGCAAAACTCAAGCTGTTTTGATAACTTTTTCCTTTTCAAATTAAAATAAATGTAATTCTTTTTCTTAACCCTGCTTCTTAATTTCTGTGGGAAACAGGAAACAACAGGAGCACGCCCTTGCATGAAATTTAGTTCAAGGCAAATTTGTTATTGGAGTGGGCTAAGGCAACCGAATGCAGCTTGTTTTGGCTTTTAAATGTGAAGCCTGTCAGAATATTCATGAACTGGAATAGGGCATAGCAGCAGGTCAGCCATTGGGGACTGGCTGGAATAGTACATAGTAACAAGGTCAGCCAATGTATAGGCATGGCAACTGGGTCAGCCAATGGGAACTATTTGGTGACTGAGAGTCATGCCAGATGGCTCAGAGCCTGCACATGGCTTACCTATGAAGCTCTGTGCAAGAGAACTACCATATTTTTCAGCGTATAAGGCGCACCTTTTCCCCCTTAAAAGAGGGTGAAAATTTGGGTGCATCTTGTACACTGAATGTAGCCCCACACTTTGGCCTCTGCCTCCCAGCAATTTACCTCCTTGCAGCAAATGGGGAAAATGGGGCTTGCGGAGGCTGCAATAGGCTATAGCAATTCCTGCAGCCTGAAACAGCTGATGATTGGGAGGCCCACTGAAATTGAAAGTGAAACTTGCTGTTAGCTCCAGGAGGCAAATTGCTGGGAGGCAGAAGCAAAAAAAAATAAATTCTTGTGCTAATCAGGCTGTTTGTTGCAAGGAGATAGGTCAATATCTATAAATGCCTATAGAATGTTCAAATTATTAGACTTATTTTTTTAAATACTCTTTTATTATTGTTCTAGACAGCTTAACAAAATGAAGAAGCTTTTTAAAATAAATGCTTGATCTGAACAGGCCCAGTGCTATTGTATCTCCTTTTAAATAGCAGAGAATAACTATACGTCTAGAAAACACATCAATTTTGACAGCATCTGTACAAGTTTAGTCTGAAATGTAATATATACACTACAAACAGTGTATGTTGTCTGAACTGCTTGCTGTTTATTGCAAGGAGGCAAATTGCTGGGAGGCAGAGGAAGATATTTTCCCCTTGTTTTCCTCCTCAAAAGCTAGGAGCGTCTTGTACTTCAGAGCATCTTATACTCCGAAAAATATGGTAATCTAGTCTGCTCTCTGAATTGAAACTGGAAACCAGTCTCTTCTCTCTACCAGGTTGGAAGAATCTGCTGTTGGCATTGTTCATTTATTCATGTGTTATTATGTATATAAAGAAGTTAATGAGTCCTGCTGAATCAGTTATCTGAGTGTGCTTTCTGGATTTGATTTTCTGCGACAAACTCTGACAAAGCCAGCTTTCATTCATAAATATTATTCAAATAATTAAAACAGGAGGAAGGTAATTACCTAATATATCACAAGGAAATCCAGAACTGAAGGCACCACCACCACCACCACAGAGAAGTCCTCTTTTTCACAAATGCATCAAAGTGCCTGTAGATGCATTTTCTCTGCTGATCAGTGAATTGGGCAGTAATTGGGGCTGCCTGGTAAAGCAATCAACCAATGTAGCATAGCTTCAAAGGCTTTAAAGTATTTTCTCTTGAAACTAGATGGAGAAACTTTGCATTTTTAAAATACCCTATCTTCCAGGTCCACGAACCGATCAGAAGTGAAATTCTAGAGCAGATCCTGAACAGAGTGATCACAAATGCAGGCGTTCCCATCGCCCACTTCATAGGTAACTTTGCCACGTGGAATTCAAGCTCACAAAATAGACTGCAAGCTTCCAGTACACCATCCTCCTCCTCTTTTAACTGCTCCATAATCCCTTGTGGAGTGTAGTCTGGGCAACTGAATAGAACTAGCAGAGTGTTTTAATGGCCGGACGCCCTTCCTGTCACCAGTGCAGAGTTTTTTTTCAGCAGGTGTATTCTCACTGTGCCCAGAGAGAGAAATATCTGCCTCTACCTAGGATTGAACTCATAGTCTCCACCTCTAGGCCTCTAGGACACTATCTCAAGAAAAATTCATCAGCCAGGAATTTCCCCAGGCTCCTGACTTCAAAAAGCAAATGATAGTTGGGAAAGAGTAGTTCTACACTGCATGGAATCATAATGGCTTACCCAGCAAGCCATGATGATGTAAAGAATTCCTCTGCATCATATATGAACTCAAGAAGTTGAGTTCATATATGAACTCAAGAAGTTACTCATTTCAAAATTGTTATTATTAGCTGGTTTTCAGCAAGGCCAAATAGGATATGTACCCACGTTTTCTGATCCTCATAGGACATATTAAAAGGGCCTGTTAACCTTTTAATGTAGCAAAACAAGTTGACTGTCTCACCTGTTTGGGGGTTGAGGAAAAGTAGTGAATAAAACTTTTCCTTTAATATATGAACTTGAATTGAATGGAATACTTTCTTTGGCCAAAATACACAAGGAATTTGTCTCCAGTGCAGAAGCACTTGGTATATAGGCAAAGCAACAAAGAGAATAATACTCCATAATAGGAAGAAAGATAAAGAAGATAATAAAAAGGATGAATAATACTGCAACCACATTATGTGGATTAAAATACATGGGTGTTAGACAGAACTGCAAATAAACGTGTATCTGCCTTCCTTTTTGAAATAGAATAGAATAGAAAAACAGTTGGAAGGGGCCTTGAAGGTCTTCTAGTCCAACCCCCTGCTTAAAAAGATGTGCTTATTCAGAGCATCCTGTTCTTTTCCCTAGCAGATGCCACAGCTTTGAATGTTCTCTCCTCCTCTCTTTGCAGACTTATTGTCCAGCATAATTCTATCTGCTCCTCTGGTCCTCCAGAATTCTTCCTCTAATGTTACAGAAGCTTTTGAGCATTTGTCATTCCTTCCTCTTGACACAGTTCAAGGGTTTCTCAAGGCTGTGCAGGTAATGTAATGTTATAAATATGGTTGCTCAAAAACCGAGATACTTTTTAAAATACTACTAGCTGATAAGCCAGTGTTACCTGGGTATTTATAGACGTAAAAGCATTTGTCTGACAGGGAGCCATTGGGAGGGGCCTTTCTTCCCCCTACTCCCATGCCCATCATCCCTGTCCTCCCCCTTCCCCCTCCCATGTGCTCCTCTTTCCCGCCCTGTCTACAATCCTGGCACATTGCCCCAAATCCATCAGGCACTTCCCCATTGGTCCACTGGAACGAATGTCACAGCTGGCCTTCCAGAGGATGATGCGAAGGAACTGACATCACAAACAATTGCCGCATTAGGATGCCGCACTTGCTCTGCTTAACGGCGCAGGCTCTCCTTTCTCCCTTCCATGACATCACAAACAATTGCTACTCTAGGACGTTGCACTTGCTCTGCTTAATGGCCCAGGCTCTCTCTTCTCCCTCCCATGACATCACAAACAATTGCTGCTCTAGGACGCCACACTCACTCTCCTTAACAGGCCAAGCGTTCCAGAGTTATGCTGGAACACACAGATACACACACCAGGGGTGTCTTACCCTCTATTATTTGTTTCCAGAGGGTAAGTCATTTGTGTACCATGTTTGGTTGAAATTGCTTGAGGCACTCCAGAGTTATGCTGGAACATAAATACAAACATACATACATACATACATACATACATATTTTTTTATAGATAAAAAAAATTAGAAACACAAAAGCATACTTGGACCAAAAATGAATCTTTAATCACCCAGTTTTTTTCCCCTTCTCCCACCCGTAGAGAAAAGACCCAAGTGGTTTATGAAACTGGAGGTGGTTTTTTTTTTTTGTATTGCGATAGTTTTAAGACATTCTAAATTTTGTTTTCTCCCAGCCTTTGCTCAAAATAAGCATGTCCTTGAGGGACTCGCTGATCCTTGTTCTCCGCAAATCTATGTTCTCTGGGTAAGTTGTCTTTGTTTTTTTAAAAAAAATGTCTTCCGTGTTTGTTGATTTTCCCCTGCACACATATGTGCTAAAACTCTTTTTTTTTTAAAGTAGAATTCAGTAGAACTGTTTGATCGCTTTTATCTCTAAAATGTTTGCTTGAAGAGTTAAATAATTTTTCAAAAAAAAAAATGATTGGTGATTTCCAGACAGAGAGCCTTAAATCCATGTGACCAGGAAAGTGTCAGCGTTCTGGAAAGACCCAACTCCCAGAAAGAAAAACTCTGAGACAGGCATTTTCTCAAAGCACTCAATTATTAGCATAGGTATACAGGCACATCTGGGAAAACCCGAATCTGAGATTTCCGGACTTTTCCCTCAGCAAGTCAAAAGTCCAAACCAATCCCCTGCATCCATCAATCCATCACATTGGGATCCAATCCCAATCCTTCCCAACTTGAGACATCACTTCAACCACTCCTCCCCCAGGTGAAGGAATGCAATGACCTTGACCGAAAAGAAGAATGCTATTATGCCTAACTACATTCCCTCTACTAAATCCCCGCTCCTAATTGCCCAAGCATAAGAATGTGGCAGCGTGGAAGCTTCCGGTGTTAACATGGCTTCCAAAGCTGACAGAAAGTTAACAAATATTCATGTTTCTTTTTAAAAAAATTATCTACCGGGTTTTGGTGGTGAAAGTAACCCATCATTCTAATACATTTTCATCCTGGGGTGGAGAAACACTACTTTAAATTCGTCTTCTCTCTTGATTGCAGACAACTAGATGCCCGCAAGTCGGCAGTTGCTGGGTTTTTGCTGCTCCTGAAAAATTTTAAGGTCCTGGGGAGTTTGACCTCTTCCCAATGCAGCCAAGCAATTGGAGCCAGTCAGGTAAAGAAAATGGCACTGATATGATATGAAATTATATGGGTTTGTGGAAATACCATCCCCAAGAAAACACAAATTGAGATTTGAAAGAGACACCTATAACAATAGAAAAAGAAAGGGAGGGAAGAAGGAAGGGAAAGGAGAAGAGGGTGGAAAGGAGAGAAAGAGAAGGAGAGATAGTAGGAAAGGAAGAGTGGAGGAGAGGTAAGGGAAGAAGAAAGAGGTAAGGAGAGGTGGGTGGAAGGGAGAGAAAGAGGAGGAGAGGAGTGAGGATGGGAGAGAAAGAGAAGGAGAGAGGGTAGGAAGGGGAAGAGAGAGGGTAAGAGTAGGGGAGAGGTAAGGGAAGAAAATAGGGGAAGGAGAGGAGGAGGAAGGAAGTAGAGAAGGAAGGGAGAGAGAAAAGAAAGAAAATAAGGTGGTGTCATAACAGGCGCTAGGGATGGTAAACAAAACAATCCAAACTGTACCTTATAATCTTTTAAATGGAATAACAATAGTATAAGAATGGCAAAGAAAAAGAATAACTTGAAAAAACCTAGAATTGTATGTAAGAGAATAAACGATAGTAAGAATATATAGCACAATATAGGTAAACAATATTTGGTTATAAATAGCTAAGTATAAATAAATACAGAATTGTACATTAAAATGGATAACGAATAAGGAGACAATGAATGCAAGATAGAAATGTATAGAAGGGAAAACACTAACTGCAAAGAAACCGATACGGAACTGCTGTAGAATATATGATGGAACTTCTTGTTCCTATGTTGTCTTAAGTCATGTGTTTGTTTTTGTTGACGTGTTTATGTGTTTAAAATAAAAATTTATTAAAAAAAAATGCAAATAAATAAATAAATAAAATGGCACTGGTCCCAGCATGTTTCACTCGCTCTCCTGCAGATTCCGATCTGCAGCACAAATGCATATACTGGAAGGGGAGGTGTTTGAGGAATGATAGACACAGCTAATTACAGATAACTAACCCTTGGATTAAAATTACCCAGTATTCCAAAGGTCTACAAAGTATTTAAAAAATTGTCTTCCATGCTGATGTTGGTTGGGAGTATTGGAGAACAGAAGGGAATGGTGGCAGGTTTGAGCAATTCCAGAAATAGCTACAGCAGTAATGGCAAACCTTTTCAGCACCGAGAGCCCAAACCGGAACACACAGAGGGCCAGAAACCCGAAGACCAGCTGGCCAGTCCCCGCATGCCTGTTTTTGGGTCAGTTTTTTGGGTGTTTTCCAGGCATTTTTCCAGCCGTTTTTTGTCCGGAAAAGTGGCTTTAAAAATGTCCTTAAAAACAGCCCTGAAAATGGCCCAAAAAACAGCATGAAAATGGTCTGAAAAACAGCCTCTTTTGGCCATTTTTCGGGCCATTTTCTGGCACTTGTGAAGACCAGCTGGTGCCTGTGATGACCACATGTGTACCGGAAAGCAGAAGGGTAGCTGGCGATGGTGTGCGTGCCCCCTCTGACGCGTGTGCCACACGTCACGGGACTACAGAGTCCCTGGGCGCCAAGCAGCACCTAATGTATTAGTAGTATTTTTTAGTTTCTTCGTCAGCTCTTACTCCAGTTGAAAAACGATTTCCCATTTAACAAGTATCATCAAGTTAGGCTGATAGAATGGTGCGGTGGCCTAGAGGTGGAGCTCTTGCCTCGCAATCAGGGGGCTGTGAGTTCGATCCTAGGTAGAGGCAGAATGTTTCTCTCTTTGGGCACCCTGAGAATATATATCTGCTGGGGGGGGGGAACCCCCTCCGCATTGGCGACAGGAAGGGCATCCGGCCATTGAAACATTCTGCTTGCTCCATTCAGTTGCCCAGACACCACCCTGCAAGGGATTACAGGGTTGTTAAATGAAGAAAATGATCAAGTTAGGCTGATTTTGTAAGCTTACAGAACAAAGTGTTACTGTGTCCAGTGGGGTTTGGTATGTACAGGACTCTCCCCATAGAACAGGAATATAGCAGTTAATTTGGTGACTGTTGGAAGTTACCTTGGCACTGAAAAAAAATGATTTAGGACCGTTTTTCACACTTGCGCTATGGTTCCATGATCAAAATTCAGACATTTGACACATGCCGTATTTTTTAGACTATAAGACGCACAGGTGTATAAGACGCACCAAGATTTCGAAGAGGTAAGTAAGAAAAAAACGTTTTTGTCCTCCCCAGCCTCTGCAGACTTCAGCAGGGCTGGAGGAAGGCAAAAACGCCACCGTTTCCCACCAAAATGGGGGCATTTTTCCCTTTCCCCCAGCCCTGCCGAAGCCTGCAGAGTGCATCTGGGGGGTGGGGGAAGGCAAAAACACCCCCGATTTGGTGAAAAACGACCCGTTTTCCTCCCATTTTTCATAACAATGGGATGCAGGGGCGGGGCTTCGGGAAGCCAAAAATGGCTGTATTCGGTGTATAAGATGCATCAACATTTCCATAATCTTTTGGGGGGGGAGGTGCGTCTTATACTCAGAAAAATATGGTATACGTGGACGGCTGTAGTGGCCCCTTCTTAGAATAAACTCAATGGGGAAGCCAGATTTACGCAACCACAGTTTGACTAATTTAACGATTGCAGTGATTCACTTAACAACCGTGGCAAGAAAGGATGTAAAAGGAGGCAAAGTTCACTTAACACCTGTTTTAACAACAGAAATGTTGGGCTCATTTGCAGTTATAAGCCGAGGAACTCCATGACTGCTCCTTCCTTCCAGGTTCAGGTAGATGTCCATGCCCGCTATAATGCGGCAGCCAATGAGGCCTTCTGCTTAGAGATCCTAGGCAGCCTGAGACGATGCCTGAGCCAGCAGGCTGATGTCAGACTCACCCTCTACGAGGTAAGAAGAGCTCCCTTTGGCATTCAACTTAGTTCCCTAACATCCCCACATTTCTAGCTGTGTCTCAAGTAAACATACAACTTGCAGAATACGGAATAACAGACTTGGAAGGGACCTTGGAGGCCTTCTAGTCCAACCCCTGGGTCAAGCAGGAAGTCCTATACCATTTCAGACAAAAGATTGTCCAATCTCTTCCTAAAAACCTCCACTATTAGAGCACCCACAATTTCTGGTGGCGAGCAGTTCCATTGGCTAATCGCTCCCACCGTTAAGAAAGTTCTAGGTTGCTTCTCTCCTTAGTGAGTTTCCATCCATTGCTTCTTGTCCTACCTTCAAGTTCTTTAGAGAATAGTTTGGCCCTTCTCTTCTTTGTGGATTGTGGGTGGTGCTAGAATTTCTGCTTCTCCCATTCTTTTCTGATCAATTTCAAGCTCACTTTAAAAACAAAGAAACAAAACTTTCATTTGTCTTTCCAGGGTTTTTATGATGTCCTGCGCAGAAATTCTCAATTGAGCCATTCCATTCTGGACATGCTTCTCTCGCAGGTACAGGAATGACTAAAGATTAGAAGCTGGATTTAAGGGAAATGCTGACCAGAGTTTGGGGGTTGGTCACTCTTTTGAGTCTTGTCTACCTTTTGAAGAGGAAGCCCAAAACCTAGTTGATTCGACGAGGCAAAATGGCCACCTGTTTGTGCCTCAAAATAGGAATGAAGAAAAAGGATTTGCCATGTAGATGGGGAAGAGAAAGAAATATGGATCTAAGTCATGAGAGTTATAGCAAAAGCACTTGTGGGACGCAGTGACTCAATGGCTGAGCTTGTCGATCAGAAAGGTCGGCAGTTTGGCAGTTCGAATCCCTAGCGCCGCGTAACGGAGTGAGCTCCTGTTAGTTGTCCCAGCTTTGGCTAACCTAGCCGTTCAAAAGCATGTAAAATGCAAGTAGAAAAATAGGAATCACCTTTGGTGGGAAGGGAACAGCATTTTGTGCATGTTTAGTCATGCCGGCCACATGACCATGAAGACGTCTTCGGACAGCGCTGGCTCTTCGGCTTTGAAACGTTGGTGAGCACCGCCCCTTAGAGTCAGGAACGACTAGGACATATGTGCGAAGGGAACCTTTACCTTTACCTAAGCATTTTACAGAGTCAGCATATTTATAGCTACTCAAGTGAATATTTGTGGAGATTCTCAGTCATCCAGATCATGTTACTCCAAAGGTGCTTTTTTCCCCTGTAAAAGGCATTTTCTTTGAAAATGTTTTGGTTCTCATCCAAGAAGCTTCTTCAGTTTTTTCAGAAACTATAGAAGTTCCTTGGATGAGAAGCGAAATGTTTTCGAAGAGAAAAAAACCCAAGAAAGTCCAATTGCCTTTTGGAAGAGCAAATCTGGGACACTCAAGTGAGCAGTTGTGTTCTGAAATGCATTATCATTCCTAGGCAAGTAGCGAAGGAGATTTATCTACCTTGGAATCCACTGAAGGAAATAAAAGTCTATTTATTCGTGGAAGGAAGTGATGATTTTGACAGAAGAATAGAACAGAATAAAATAAAATAGAATAGAATAGAATTCTTTATTGGCCAAGTGTGATTGGACATACAAGGAATTTGTCTTTGGTGCAGATGCTCTCAGTGTACATAAAAGAAAAGATACATTCATCAAAAATCATAAGGTACTTAATGATAGTCATAAGGTACAAATAAGCAATCAAATCATACTAGGAAACAATATAAATCATAAGGATACAAGCATAAAGTTACAGTCATAGGTGGGAGGAGATGGGTGATAGGAACGATGAGAAGATTAATAGTAATGTAGACTTAGTAAATAGTTTGACAGTGTTGAGGGAATTATTTGTTTAGCAGAGTGATGGCGTTCGGCGAAAAAAACTATTCTTGTGTCTAGTTGCTCTGGTGTGCAGCGCTCTATAGTGTCATTTTCTTCCACCTTCATTCAGCAAATGGTTTCATTTAAATATTTTTTTAAATCTCTTTTTAATGGGGGAGCTTTCTCCTCCTCGCTGATTATAACCTGTAAATTTGAGATGATTATTTTATCATTTAGCAAATTAATCTGTTTTGTTTATTGCAACAGATAAAACAATATTATGAAGCTGAACCAGACCTTCTGCCCCCGTTAAAGTTAGAAAAATGCATCCTGGCTCAAAGAGATCAAATCTTCTTGCAGGAACCTTTGGTGAGAAAGGAAAAAAAAATGTGGGAGCATTCAGTAGTTCTTTTTTGAAACACTTTTTAAAAATGTCTGTCAAATATTGCATTCTGAATCAAGAAGAGATATTGGCCTATGTACTATACATATTGGCATATTTTGTCCATTGAAGGCAAATGAAATGAAACTTTTGAAAAAAATATTTAAAGTTTGGCTGGCTCGAAATGAGAAAAGGACATTTTTCATTCGTGGTTTAATGCCATGATTCTTTCAGGCTCATCTCTTGTGCTGTATTCAACATTGTTTGGCCTGGTATACAAATGTTTTAACTGTGCACCAGCAAGCTGAAGATGATCAGGAGGAGGAGGAGGAGGATAGAAGCTTCCAGCAAGAATTGGATAAGATGTTGGAATCCATCACAAGACGAATGATCAAGAGCGAACTGGAAGATTTTGAGCTGGTAATTGACCCATTTGTTTATTTGTGATGCCACTCTACTCCAAACAGCTCTGTACAATATGTAGAAGAATAGAATAGAATAGAATAGAATTCTTTATTGGCTGAGTGTGATTGGACACACAAGGAATTTGTCTTTGGTGCAGATGCTCTCAGTGTACATAAGGAGAATAAAATACATTCATCAAGAATCATAAGGTACAATATTTAATGATAGTCATAGGGTACAAATAAGCAATCAAACCATGCTAGGAAAAAATCAGCATAAATCGTAAGGATACAAGCAACAAAATTACAGTCATAGGCTACTTCTGCTGACTGCCGGCTGCCAGCAGTTTGATTCTGACCAGCTCTTGGTTGACTCAGCCTTCTATCATTCCGAAGTGGGTAAAATGAGGAGCCAGATTATTGGGGTCTCCCTTATGCTGACTCTAAACCGCTTAGAGAGGGCTGTAAAGCACTGTGAAGCTGTATATGTCTAAATGCTATTGCTATATAAGCCATTATGAAGCGGTATATAAGTCTAAGTGCTATTGCTATGTAAAGCACTATAAAGCGGTACATAAGTCTAAGTGCTAAGTGCTACTGCTATGTAAAGCACTATGCAGTGGTATATAAATCTAAGTGCTATTGCTATATAAAGCACTATGAAGTGATATATAAGTCTATTGCTATAAAAAGCACTATGAAGCAGCATTTAAGTCTAAGTGCTATTGCTATATAAAGCACTATGAAGCGGTATATAAATCTAAGTGCTATTGCTATATAAAGCACTATGAAGTGGTCTATAAGTCTAAGTGCTATTGCTATATAAAGCACTATGAAGCAGCGTATAAGTCTAAGTGCTAGGTGCTATTGCTATATAAAGCACTATGAAGCAGCATATAAGTCTAAGTGCTATTGCTATATAAAGCAATATGAAGCGGTATATAAGTGTTATTGCTATTGCTATTCAGCAATTTACAAATATTAGAAGTCGTCCTTCTAATTTGCTTGCTTTTGAATGTTAGGATAAATCGGCAGACTTCTCTCAATCAACCGGAGTGGGCTTGAAGAACAACATCTATGCCATTTTAGTGATGGGGATCTGTGAGGTCTTGATTGAATACAACTTTAGTACAGGCAACTACAAGTAAGGAATTGAATTCTTCCTTCTAAAGCTTCCGAGCTTTTGAGTTCATATGTTTACCTTTGGCAATGTGTTTGTTTGCAGTAAGAACAAATTTGAAGATGTTTTGAGCCTGTTCAAGTGCTACGCGAGTCTTTGTGAAATCCTGAAAGAGAAAGTGGGAAAGAACAAACTCTCGTCCACAAACAAAATTGCCCGAAGTTTCCTATCGATGGGTTTTGTGTGTACTTTACTTACAAGTCTCTTCAGGTAAAAAAAATTTTTTTTTTAATTTAAAGTACTGATCCTTCCCGGCATGTTTTGAAGGCTCAAAAGCAGCCGACAGAAACAAGGTGGACTGGAAATGGCACTAGAAGTATAGAAATGAGCTATAAAAGCCAGTCATAAAATCAGCCGACACCCATGGCATTTGTATATTTTCATGAGGAGTGGTGCGGCGGCCTAGAGATGGAGCCTCACGCCTCACAATCAGGAGGCTGTGAGTTTGATCCTAGGTGGAGGCAGATATTTCTCTCTCTGGACACAATGAGAATATATCTGCTGAACAAAACTCCACATTGGCGACAGGGAAGGGCATCTGGCCAGTAAACACTCTGCTAGCTCCATTCAGTTGCCCAGACTCCATTCTGCAAGGGATTATGGGTTCGTTAAAAGACGATGATGATTTGTATATTTTCATGCCCTCCCCTTTCTCTGTTTTACCAACTCAGTCTAGAATTTTCTTCCAACCCTTTAGGGATTGTGCCCAAAGCCACGAGGAGAGCCTGGCTGTTCTCCGCTCCAGCACGGAGTTCATGCGCTATGCTGTCACCGTAGCATTGCAGAAGGTTCAGCAATTGGATGAGACGGGGCAGACAGACGGGCCAGAAGGAGAGAACCCGGGGAAGATGTTCCAGTATCTTTGCAAAATCACTCGGTGAGTTGAAATGCTACGTGGTCAAGAGGTTTCAGTATTTTAATACCATTTTTTTGTTTTGGTCTCTAAGAGATGCAGAAATAATATCTAGTAGAACCTATATACATTCTTACCGTGTTTTCCTGAAAATAACACAGGGCCTTATTTTCTTTTGACCCCCGAAATAAGCGCTTGGCCTTATTTTCAGGGAGGTCTTATTATCTCTGAGGTGCAGGAGGCCCCCTTAACCTCGACCAATGGCTCAGCTGATCCAGAGAGGGCCAGAAGTTCTGTCTCTGTTTCTGGCACACTCTTGCCAGCCCTAACATCGCTGGGCCTGCTGCTCTTTTCGCGACCGCCACTAAGAGAAGGGGCGTGAGGCTGTTCTGTGTGTATGACAGGGGCCCGTGGGGCATGTTCCCCCCTTCCCACCAGGAAATGGCGGGGACCGGCTGTGCATGCGTTTAAATATTTTAGGGGAGAGCTTATTTTAACGCATGCGCTCAAAAGCCGGATTGAGCTTATTATCCGTGGAGGTCTTATTTTGGGGGAAACAGGGTACCCACTTAAGCTGCTTCCTTTTGGGATACAGTATGCAGAGTGCAGAAATGGAGTAAAATATCATAAGCCAAGAAATATCAGGTTATAATAAACACACAGGAAACACACTGTAGCTAAATTTGTCTTCCACATCTCAATATAAATTCCATGCACTTCTCTTCTTGCAAAAACTTTGTTTTTATTAGATCTTCTTGCTATTAAAGTTCCTTAAAGGCAGCACAAGAAGAGTTTAACGCAGTATGAAAGATGCATGGACTTATTTGTTTGGTCTACATGATCTAATTCTTGACTATCCCCCTCTTCCTGTAGAGTCCTCCTCTGGAGATACACCTCAATCCCAACATCTGCAGAAGAATTTGGGAAGAAGGATAAAGGCAAAAGCATCTCATTGCTCTGCTTGGAAGGCCTGCTGAGGATTTTTAACACAGTGCCACAACTTTATCCAACCAAAATCTCACAGTTCCTCCAGGCTTTGGGTAGTTTTGATTCTGCTTCGTTCACTAACCCGAATTCTATCTCCAGGCAACCTTTTCACACCGGTGTAATGAATTTCTTTTCTGGATTTTCACTTCGGCTTGACTACCATTTTTTTCATTCCCCTTTCATAGATATCGCAAATGAAGATGACGAAGAAGCAGCAGAGGTGAATGTCACTGAGAAAGCTGCCTTCCAGATTCGGCAGTTTCAGGTGAGCTAAAGCATGTGAGCTCCCGTGACTTTTTCCCAGCTTCTGCCAACCTAGCAGCTTGAAAGCATGTAAAAATGCAAGTAGAAAAATAGTGACCACTATGGTGGGAAGGTAACAGCGCTCTGTGCTCCTTCAGTGTTTAGTCATGCCAGCCACATGACCACGGAGACGTCTTTGGACAGTGCTGGCTCTTCAGCTTTGAAACGGAGATGAGCACCGCCCCCAGAGTCGGGAACGACTAGCACATATGTGTGAGGGGTACCTTTAGCTTTAACTTTAAAGCATGTGATGATGACCACTAAGTAGCTTCAAGAAATTGGAGCATCAGAGGTTTGACAAGCAATCAGAGCTCCAATTTTGGAGCACTCTTGAGAAAAGATTCTGTGATTATTCCCAAGGTAATTTTCCCTAAAAAAATCTTCCAAGTGCCCTAGAGTAGAAATGGGATGCTTGGTTCTCAAAGCAATCTGCTTTGGATGATTATATTTGTTTATTCTGAGTTTCATCTTTTTCTTTTTGCCTTTTTCAGAGATCGCTAACAAACCTGATCAGCAACACAGAAGAAGATTTTAGCAGCAAGGAAGCTCTTCTGTTGATCAACATCCTTGTGATGCTCTCAAAACTGTTGGATCCTTCCTCATCCCAGGTATGCATTTATTTATTTGTTTGAGGGTTTTTTTTGTATACCCCCCTTATTATTTTTACTAATAACTCAAGATAGAGAACATACCTGATACATTAACCTTCCTGCTATGCTTTCCAGAATGGCAAGGAATTATTGAGTATTATAGACGTACAATTGATTTATTATAAAGTTTTTGTTCTTAAGTTGGTTCTTGACTTCAGTCTACATTGTCTGTGTCTGTTTGTCTGTCTGTCTGTCTCTCTCTCTCTCTCTCTCCCTCCCTCCTCCCCACCCCTCTCTCCAGTTTCCAAAGATCTCTATAATAGCTTGTTTCTGTTGCTGTTGCTGCATTAAATGTTGGTGTGGTCATATTACCCTTGCCAACACCATTGCCTTTTTCAGGATTCTATTTTAATGGCCTGTTACTCTTTATTAATTTTAAGTGTCTGCTCTGAAAGCTTTGTCCATTGAAAAATTGAACTTAAGTGACTGAGGAGTAATCAAGTAATGAGAAATCTATTTCTCTATATAGTTCGTACAGCTGTTATCATGGACAGTGAAGCTTTGCAAGGAAACTAGCTTGGGTAAGTGTTAATTGCTTGATTGCTTCAGTGAGAATTTGGGCTGCTCAGTATCTCCGTGTAACCAATACTGATTGGAGATTGGCTGAGCACCTGATTTAAGCGAGTGAGCCAGTAGTCTTTTATCCCCACTTTTAAAGCCAGTTGTGTTCATTGTGCCCACCTCAAAGTTTTTGCTAGTGGGAACCAAATTGGGACTTTCAACTATGGATAATCCCGATTGGTGATACTATAATTCATTATGACGATGAAAAATGAGGAAGAAATATGTCTGGTTCCCCAATGAACTAATCAGTCATGTCTTATTTAGCAACTTACATATCACTTTACAGTGCTTTACAGCCCTTTCTAAGCAGTTTGCCTATGCCCCCCGCCCCAAATCTGGGTCCTCATTTTACCCACCTCAGAAGGATAAAAGGCTGAGTCAATCTTGAGCCAGTCAGGAATCAAACTCCTGGCAATGTGAGCAGAGTTAGCCTGCATTTTAACCACTGTGCAGGAAGGAAGGAAGAGCACTTAGACTTATATACCGCTTCACAGTGCTTTTGCAGCCCTCTCTAAGTAGTTTACAGAGTCAGCATCTTGTTCCCCTCCCCACCCCCATCCCCAACAATCTGGGTCCTCATTTTACCGACATCAGAAGGATGGGAGGCTGAGTCAACCTTGAGCCTGGTGAGATTTGAACTGCCATCTTGGCAGTCAACAGAAGAGGCCTGCAGTACCGCCCTCTAACCACCGCGCCACCATGGCTCATTTGAATATACTCACGGGATTTTATAGCAAAAAAAAATAAAATGCAAACCACTAAAATCAGGACAGTCTAACCGTGTACAGGAGAATGATTGGTTTATGCCTCCAAAGATGAGCGAGGTTGAAATCAACCACATTCAAAAGCTTTCAAAATTTGTTGATTGGTGCTTTTTCTCGTTCTCTGCAGAAGACGCTCCTTGCTGCAAAGGTTTACTCTCTCTGCTTTTCACACTTCATGCTCTTGTTAAGAGCCCTGTCACCATACTGCGTGATCTTGCCCAAGACATCCATGCTCAGCTGGGAGACATAGACCAGGTGAGGAAGAGCCCAGGTGGACTTTAAAGATTGAACTTGAGATGATGCATTTGCCAGGGCAAAGATCATCCAACATTTTCCCTTTCAAGATAAGTTGTAACATGATTTGATACAGGGCATTTGAAGTATGACCCTAGCTTATAGTTCAACATATTGTGCCGATTGTCATGGTTATACTATATCAACCAGCCATGATCAAAACAACCCATCATAAACCCAATCAATTTATTTAACTTTTAATGGGATTCTTGAAGTAGCAAATCCTCCCAGTAGAGTTACTTCATAGGAGAAATGGGTGGCATAAAAATTTAATTAATAAATAGCAATAGCAATTAGACTTCTATAAGCCTTCACAGTGCTTTTACAGCCCTTTCTAAGTCAGCCTATTGCCCCCAACAATCTGGATCCTCATTTTACCCACCTTGGAAGGATGGAAGGATGAGTCAACCTTGAGCCTGGTGAGATTTGAACTGCCGGAATGCAGCTAGCAGTCAGCTAAAGTAGCCTGCAGTACTGCACTCTAACCACTGCGCCACCTAAATAAGAAATTAAAGAGTTTTGCTCTTATCAAGGGAGATGAAACTCGAATTCTCAACAACTCACAAAACCGAGATAGAAATCTTGAGCCAGTTACTTTAATTCTATCTAATTCTTTTTAGAGTTGTAACAAAAATAAGATAGTTGAATAGAAGTCAAACAGCGGAATGAACTCCTCTAATTCTGTTCATATTCACAGGATGTTGAGATGGAACATCAGTCTCACTTTGCCATTGTGAACTCAAAGACTGCAGCTCCTACAGCTTGTGTAAGTTATATTGGGATCCAAGAATGCAGTGACTGAAACATGAACAATGCTCCTTTAGAAGAGAGCATTGCACAGCACTTTGCTTGTACTTATGTGGCGTTAAGTTGTTTCAACCTCTCTGCTTCTGTCTCTTGAAGTTGATGGTTTTGAGTCAAGCAGACAAAATCCTTGAAGAGGTAGATTGGCTGATCAACAAGATGAAAAACTATCTGGGATCCGAGACAGCAGGTAATATTTATGGAGGACCCCTTACTTCATGAAATGCTTGGATGATTGCCTGTTTTATGCCAGAAGGGGACTGCCTTTGTGGCAAGCCCAACTATGATCATTAAAGATATCCAGATCATCAACTTTCAAATAAATATAATTAGAACTTTGTCTTGGTATTTGAGAAATATGAGCCCCCACTTTTATCAGATCAAACAAGTAGACACAATTGGGTATATTAAGATCCTCTTTTTCAGAAGAGATTCCAGCTATATTTTGGCTATAAAGAGGCAGGGGGGAATTGAGTCAGAAGAAAAAAGTTTCACACCTTTGGGTAGTCAACAGGAATAAAAGAAATGGGGTAAAGGACTCAGTGGATAAGACGCTGAGCTTGTCGGTCAGAAAGGATGGCAGTTCAGGAGTTCGAATCCCTAGCACCGCGTAACGGAGTGAGCTCCCGTTACTTGTCCCAGCTTCTGCCAGCCTAGCAGTTCGAAAGCACATAAAAATGCAAGTAGAAAAATAGGGACCAACTTTGGTGGGAAAGTAACAGTGTTCCGTGTGCCTTCGGTGTTTAGTCATGCCGGCCACATGATCACGGAGATGTGTTTGGACAGTGCTGGCTTTTCGGCTTTGAAACAGAGATGAGCACCGCCACCAAGAGTCGGGAATGACTAGCACATATGTGTGAGGGGAACGTTTACCTGTTTACCTTTAAGGGAGTAGAAATGTTGCTGGTCACAAAATTGTGCCAGTTTAATCTTCACGGAATAAGAGGAAGCCTCCGGATGTGCATACAGTATCTGAACATTCTGCATAATTTTATTCCATTTTACTAGAGCCTATTTTATTCTCTGTCTTTATTTTGTCTAAGGAAGTTGCAGTCGAAGATGGATGTTTTCTGACTGGTTTGATCCAATAAACATAATGGTGGCCACATTTTGGATCTAATGAAGTCTTATTTTAAAACTTACATAACTGTTTCCCTGTATTTGCTCAAGATAGCAGGAAACTAACCGTCGCACCCAATGTTGATGATGAAATTATAAATAGCTCTAAGAATGGAAACATTGAGGGATTTAGGGGCAAGGAAACTTCAAGTCATAGGCTCTCTTCTACCTTTTGTTGGAAGCCGTCTTGAACCACAGGTGCTTTTTCAGGAGGCATCTGGACTTTCTTGTTTTTTTTCTTTTGACGACATTTCGCTTCTCATCCAAGAAGCTTCTTCGGTTCTGATGGGATGGTGGGGGATGGAAGGATTTGCCATCTAGTCAGAGCTGAAGAAGCCGATGGAAGGGACCTTATCAGAGATGGGTTTTTTCCGGTTCGGGCGAACCGGTAATGGCAGTGGCAGGAGGCTCCGCCCACCCGCCCGGATGCTTCTGCGCATGAACTGGTAGCGCCAGGATTTGCAAACCACCTCTGCACCTTATAGGTCATCTAGTCCAGCCCCCTGCCCAAGGAGGAGACCCTACACCATTTCTGACAGATGGCAGTCCTGTCTCTTCTTGAAAGTCTCAAGTGATGAAGCTCCCACAACTTCTAAATGCAACTTCTGTTCCATGGGTTGATTGTTCTCACTGTCAGAAAATTCGCCTTATTTCTAGGTTGAATCTCTCCTTGTTCAGTTTCTATCCATTATTCCTTGTCTGGCCTTCAGGTGGCTTGGAAAATAGCATGACCCCCTCCTCTCTGTGGCAGCCCCTCAAATATTGGAAGACTTCTATCATATTTCCCCTGTTCCTTCTCTTCACTAGACTAGCCATGCCCAGTTCCTGCAACCGTTCTTCATATGTTTTAGCCTCCAGTCCCCTAATCATCTTGGTTGCTCTTCTCTGAGCTCTTTCTAGAGTTTCAACATCATTTTTATTTCTCTCTTCCATCATCTGCACTGAAAGAGGTTTCTATCCAGAATGTGACCACACATCAGCCTGTTTGCAAATACTGTACATCCAATTCCTATCTGTGAAATGGATGCTAGCCTTAGGCTCCATCACCACTCCTATTCTTAAAAAAAAAAGAAAAGATCAGGCTAGACTAGCCATGCCCAGTTCCAGTCATCCTCTTGGATGAGAAGCAAAACGTCTTCAAAGAAAAGAAACAAGCCCAGTTGCCTCCTGAAAAAGCACCCTTGGGAGAACCATGACCTGAATGACTGAGAATCTCTACAGTACCCAGACCTGGGTACCTGAGAGACCGCCTCCTGCCGATTACCTCCCATAGACCGATCAGATCTCACAGGTTAGGTCTCCTCCGGATTCTATCCGCCAGCCAATGTCGGCTGGCCACCCCCCGGGGGAGAGCCTTCTCTGTTGCAGCTCCAGCCCTCTGGAATGATCTCCCTGTCGAGATCCGGACCCTTACGACCCTCCCGGCTTTCCGCAAAGCTACCAAGTCCTGGCTGCTCCAGCAGGCCAGGGGGCCTGTGAAACGTCCAGCCCCGCGGAAATTGTGAATGTTGCGGTTTTGTTTTTAAAGTGTTGTCTTTGTCTAGTTTTCCCCCTTCCCTTGTCTATTGTGAGCCGCCCGGAGTCCTTCAGGAGTGGGCGGCATACAAGACAAATAAATACAAGACAAATAAATACAAGACAAATAAATACAAATACAAATTCAGAACTTTAAGCCTCCTTGAACCACATTTTTAATAGAGAAAAAATACCCTCCCATCCAAAGCAGATAGTCCTAGAGCATTCAGACCTTATCTTTTGTGACCTGAACATAACTCTCCCCCTCTCTTTATTTATTTATTTTTACTAGAAAATGCCTCTCAAGCAGTAAACCAGACTCAACCTCTCGAGAAGGCTGTCGTTCTACAGCTTGGGACTGCGCTGACGGTCTTCCACGAGTTGGTCCAAACGGCCCTACCCACAGGGAGCTGTGTGGACACGTTGCTTAGGAGTCTCAGCAAGATGTATGCCATTCTCACAACACTTGTAAAATATGTGAGTGCTATTGACCTGGAAAGGGGAAAGACAAAGGTTACCAGATTTCCTCGAAGTCCATTATTCAGAGGTGGTTAAAATATAGGCAGCTGCTATTCTTGAGAAGTATAAAGGAAAAAAAAACCTGGTTGTGCAGAACATTCCCATAGGATTATTCCTAAAAAGGTCCTGAATCTTAAGTGGCATCTGCCAGTGGTGGGTTCTGGATCCCGTCGCAACTGGTACACTGCGAACGGGGCCGGGCGACCATCATGGGCACATGTGCTGCACATGCATGCGCACCACCGCCCTGCGACATTCCAGCTGCTTGACAGAGCATCAGACAGGCATTGGACGCTGCGTGCACATGTGCAAATGGCCCGGTTGGGTCAAATATAGGTAAAGTGGGCAGGTGGGTCCTCCGAAGCAACGTACTGGAACGGTAGCTGGTTCTCCCAGCAGGCACCGGTACGCTCGAACCGGGGCGTACCAGCCGTAACCCACCACTGGTGTCTGCCAAAGGTTTGGTTATTCAGATACTGGAATGGAGTTGCCTGCTATAAGGCACAGGAATAATACATATAAAGGCATCCTGATTTTGAGTTGGATACTGAGAAACAATGTTCCTTACCTGGGGAAAGGAGCAAGATTCTGTTACTCCATCTGCAACAATAGGAATGATTCTTTCCCACCACCACCCCCAAGTTATTATTATTATTTATTTTTTATAAATATATCAAATCAATGTGTGAACAGTGTCATGCATTCTAATACAAATAAAACTAGTAAAGTTAATCATCATTATTACATTCATTCAACTTATGTATTTCTAATAATACACATTGATAATAGGTTGCAATCCATCATTAAATTATTCCATGTTTTCTCATTACTTTTATTATATAAAAGTATATACTCTAGTATTCCCCCTTCTCTTATCTCCGACTTATTCTACTTTTTAATCCTGTCACTATTTAAGAACTTCTTCTTTCTATCCTGTCTAACTTCTAATCATGTCACCTACCTAAAAAAAGAAAAGAGAGAGAGAGAAAAAGAAAAGCAAATCAGAACAACGAAAGAGAGATCATCCATCCATTATCTCTTGTCCGCTTTGATGCTTTGCTATGCTTTAAGAGAGAAAGAGAGGAAAGGAAAACCAAATCCGAACAACACTAAAAGAGAAATATCATCTATCCATTGTCTCTTGCCCGCTTCAATACTTTAATTGCTATGCTTTTTTTGTACTTTCCTCCCAAATTCCTCTCTTAAATAAAAAAGTATTCTTGATCTCCTCCCATGCTATTTCTTGGCCTTGCCTACCTCAAAGCGTTGACATCAATCTTCAAACCCAGTTTCTCTGTCCCATCTTATATCAAGCGAAATAAAGGCAACATAATTCTGAGTTTCTTTCTCACTTTGTTCTCTTTCTGAGTAATCTTTTCTCCTCCATTAATGCTCCACTGCTCCCTTCCCAAGACCAGGTTTACACATATTCTTTTCACAGAGGGTAAGACAGTCCTATCACTCAGATGCATCCTCTTGCATTCCTCTCCTAGTATCTCCAAGTGTGTCGAAACAAAACCGGAGGGATTCCGGAACGATTTGAGAAACTGGTGAGTATTGCTCACTGTGCACAATGCCTATCATTATTAGGGACATTATAAATATTGGGCCAGGCAGAAATGGATATTAGAAGGAAACTCTGAGCAAAACTATCACCCCTTTGTTTCTATAGGTTAGACTGTCTGGTTCTCACATGACTCCCCAATGCTATGCCTTCATCACATACGTACAGGTAAGACAAAGGGCTCCGTGTCTTATTTCTACTCCCAAATGATGTTACTTATAACATAGAAAGAGAAATGCTGACAGCATAAGGCGCAGCAACTTTGTTGAATCACATTGGATTTGAGTTTGAGCCTCACCTGGTAGGGGTGGGAAGCTGGTGGCAATCCAAATACATCTGTGGATGTTCTAATGTCAAAATCTGAGGAACAACGTTCTATTAGATGTTGCTGGCACACAGAATTCTACTGTGTTCTATGCAGCCATATAACTACCGGTATATGGATGTAGAAAGAAAAGTCTTTAATTCGAGGATGCTAAGAATGAGGATCCAGAATTTCTCTAAAGCTGGGACAAAAGTCATTGGAACTATATAGTGGAGCTTGTAGTTCACAGAGTCAGGAAAACGCATTGATAAATATTGCCAGCAAATAACCAACTGAAGCCTCTAGACCAGGAGTGTCAAACTCAATTCCTGCAGGTTGAATCTGGCCCATGGGATGCTTAGATCTGGCCCCTTGGGGCCACCCTGGAAACAGCAAAGGACTGGCCCACGGTCTTCTGCCAGAAAAAATCGAGCTCGCAGGGGCAGCATGCAGCCCTCTTGAACTCCGTTTTCGCTGGCAGAGAGTTGCAGGATGCCGTCCCAGCTGAAAACGGAGCTTGGGAGCCCGTTTTGATGGTAGAGCGCTTGGGGCCACCACAGATGCCCCCGACACGAGTGACGGCCACGCCCCCCCCTCCGGACCTTCCTGAGGTCAAATACAACCCTGATGCAGCCCTCAACGAAATTGAGTTTGACACCTCTGCTCTAGGCTCCTGTAGCCAGTTGGTCTATTCCTATCAGACCCATTAAAAATGTGCCGTCCTAATGCAATTTTCCCCCCCTACAGAACATCCAACGTGAAACACTGACCTCTGCAATCGAAAAGAAGAAAAAAGACAAAAAGGGAGAAGAATCCGCTGTTATGGTAAGCGGAGTTAATTTTTCACATTTATGTAGTTCCATCAAGCTAGGCTGAACTAAAAGTTGATCTTCCATATTTTCTTATATGTAAATCTTAGGAGTGGGTTTAAACCATTCTTCCGTAGTAGTTTTATTTTTGCATTCTAAAATTGCAGCAACATCTAGGAAAATGAGATGCTCGCTCAGCCAGAAACAATTGGTGTGTTTGTACAATAAATGTAAGAGAAAATGTGGTAGACTTAATATGGTTGATGCTTGGACAGGGGACTATCATTGTTCTTACTTTGTTGCTTCAAAAAATCCTTTGTAACTAAAATATTTGCTTAGCTATTTAATGTACAAAATAACATCTGCTTTATTTTGATCTCAAAATACTGTCGTTCTTTAATTTGTTCTATTTTTGATAACTTTTGCTACTGACACTTATGAGATGGGTAATTATATAAGCAAATAAAATCCTAAACGGTAATAATGTGATATCTTCTACTAATATGCTGATTTTCTTGGAATTCGTAGGCTAAAGTGTTGCGGGAGACTAAACCAATTCCAAACTTGGTTTTCGCCATAGAACAGTATGAGAATTTTCTCATCCATCTCTCTAAAAAGTCAAAGGTAAGGTTTAATTCTACAAATGTAGCTATTCCTTTTTATAACACTGGCAATTACGATATAAGGTAGTGTATCTTTTACGCCGCATTCTGAAGCCTATGCACTTTGTGATACATTAGCCCTGCCTCCAAGTTCAAAATTTTATTTATTTTTTATTCGCGTCAGCAATTTCAGCTCTTGGCTTCCCACTTCAAAATAGCATCTGGTAAGTTTTAGGTCTGTTAGAATTCAGAGTGATCGAGAAGGATCTTTGCATTCGCCCTCTAATAAAATATTAATTTATTTGTCTCATAAACCAAATTCATACAGTGTTTTTATTCAGATGCAAACGTTCGGTTAAATCACATTTGAGTTATACACTTACAGGAACCGTAACTCACATAAAGGTAAAGCTAAAGGTTCCCCTCGCACATCTGTGCTAGTCGTTCCCGACTCTAGGGGGTGGTGCTCATCTCTGTTTTCAAAGCCAAAGAGCCAGCGCTGTCTGACGACATCTCCGTGGTCATGTGGCCGGCATGACTATACCCCAAAGGAGCACATAACCAAAGTGTAAATTTGACTGTGATGACATTTTTTCCAAATGCTTTGAATGGCTGGTTTAAACATTTTGTAAAATAATTGACCGACCTCTGGGTCTTCCAGGTCAACTTAATGCAATATATGAAACTGAGCGCTTCCCGGGATTTCCGAATCAATGTATCTACCGTAGAAAATGCCCTACAGGAACAGGATGCTGAGGACGAGCCAGACCAAGATGAGGTCAGTTTGCAAGAAACTCTGGTGGTGGTGGTGCCTCCAAAAACCGCTACTGATGCCTACACATCATCTTTTAAAAGGTTATTTTCATGATATACAAGCAGTCCTTGATACATAAGGACAATTGAGCCAAAACATTCTGTTCCTAAGCAACAGAATTGTTAAGTGAATTTTGCTCTATTTCACAGCCTTTCTTGCCACAGTTAAGTGCCACAGTTGTTAAGTGAATCACTGCTGTTGTTAAGTTAGTAACACAGCCGTTAAGTGAATCTGGCTTCCTCAATTGACTTTGTTTTGTCAGAAGTTTGCAAAAGGGGATCACATGCAACCGTCATAAATATGAACACATTGCCAAGCATCAAAGCTTTGATCATACATGTGTGTGTGCGTGTGCTGCAAAGTGTGAAAAAATGGTCATGTCATTTTGCTTCAGTGCCGCTGTAGCTTCAAACAGTCACTAAATGAAGCGTTTCAAGCCAAGGGACTACCTGTCCATCGAAAAGGGAGTGTGGTGGAACCCTTACCAATTTGCAACAGTGCCTTTGTGCTCCACCAATGTTCTTGCTGCTGGCAGAGGACATGGCCATGCCATTTTAGAAGCTATTTTTGAATGTCCTCCCCACCAAGGTCCCGAATCTCCAGATGTGCTCCTTATCTCCAAGAGTTTTTCTTTATAGTCTGATGAAACACAGAGAGATCCTTATTTTGGCGACAATAACAATGCATCTCTCTCTAAATCAGTGGTTCCCAATCTTTTTTTGGCTATGTGCCATCTAAGCATCTCTAAAATCCTGATGCCACCCCTCCCTGTGACGTATAATTCTTACTTTACTCAAAAAGTGAACTCTACTCATGCCGAGGAAGCCTAAACAGTCATTAACTTGGTTTAAACAAGATTGAAATTGCTCCCATTAAAAGTCAAATTGCCCTCCGCCCCCGGGTGGGTCTCACATCGGGAACCACTGCTCTAAACTCTCCTTGTGAAGTTTGTGTGATTACCAATCCCATGCGTGCTAGCATCCGTTTAAATAATTATATTGTTCTGCTGCTTGTTTTAAAAGCAAACCATTGATGGAACACGGCAACCATCCTACTCCTGTTCAAAAGCGAAGACGTTTGTAGAATTTGATCCACGAATGGTAATAGGATTAAGGAGGTTTTGTTATTGGAGAGACACAGGCTGATAGATGGAAGAATACAATTCAAAATTAGCTAAACCTAATTATTCTTATTTGTAATAGACATAGTTGAATAATAATTGATAATGATAGTAATGTATATAATGTGGAGTTGATATGATAAATAATAATTGGATATGAGAAGGGAAGGTTGGAAATATTTTTGGACCATATACAAAGGTTATTAATCACAATAATTATCACTACTAAAAAATAAAAGAACTATATACAGTTAAATGTTAACTAATATGGGGAAAATGTTATGATATACGATATAATTACATAAAGGAGAATGATAATAAACTATATGCATGGAAGATGGAATTTTTGGTATTAAATATTATGGATGTTCAGCTAAAACAGGATATGAGGATTTGATGTTAATAGAGGATTTTACAAACAAGTAAATGAAATGCTAGCATGTGGTTATGGATTAAATCTTTGGCATAGTTAAGGATGAAAGATGTTTAAATAACTGTAATCAACAAAAAGTGGAGGTATAATGATGTCAATATGGTAAACATTTGAGTTAAGATATTTGAATTAATATGACTTAATGGAAGAGATGCACCAAAACATGTTGTAACCAGCTGATATACTTTTTTAATGTTTTTTTATTCTTTTGTTTTTTCCTTTTTTTTCCCCTGCCTTGTTTTTTGTTTTTTGTTTTGTCTTTTTTGTGTTTTAATTTTTTCTTTTCCCACTGGTGTGGGCATGTGTTGTTTATGTAACAAAATAAAAAAATGTTTTAAATAATAATTTTTTAAAAAGCGAAGGGTCAACTCCACACTGCTACAGTTTGGGAGCAGGAATAAAAACGAGGCATTTACTTGCTTCTGTGAGCACTTTTAATTTTTTTAAAAATAAAATGAAGCAGAATCCCGAAACATTTTGTTGCGGGCTCTCTATTTTTGCCATCGTTCTCTTCTGTTTCTTTCCTTGAAACGTATCTAAACAAAGGTAAAAAAACCTCAAAAAAACCCTTCCAAAATATTTGAGAGTTTTGTACAAGGGATATGCGACTCGTTTGATTAACTCGCGAATTGTACAGCTGGCGCTGTTTCAGTCACTCGCTTGGCTACTGTTGTGGGTCTTCCAATGTGCTCTGCTTTTGTTTCTTCCAGAGCATTGCATCTGCCCAGTCAAATACCAGCAGAGAGCCCAAGAAAAAAAGAAGAAAGAAATGAGAGCTACCCCGTTTCTTCTCAAATGGCTGGTTTTGCACCCTTTTAACATCTACAAGGAAGAGGCCGTCTTTTTCAAGTTATCTTCAGCATATTAGAAAAGTGTTTCTTCGCCATATCCTTTGCGCATAGGACCTTGAACGCTTGCAGTATCAGCAACCTGCTGATGACTTGTCCGTGGCCTGTCCCCGTAACATTAAATTTGCAACTTTTCCTTTTGGCCTCTAAATCCACCACGTTGACCTTGGGAGCCACAGAGATGTCTGTTTATTCTCCTCCTTTTGACATGGAGTGAGAAGAAAAAGCAGTTGTCCACGACCAAGAGGTTCCTTCTGGAGGATCCCGCTGGGAGGAAGTGTGTCCGGTTAAGCTTCTAAAATCAAATTTCACTTTCCTTTTTCCAAAGAACCTTTTGTTATTTTAATAAGTCTGTATATATCCAGAGTTTCCCCTGTAAGAAATTAACGAGAAAGAAATTTCAAAGAATTGTTTCTTTGCAAATTAAAAATGTTCAAATGTTTAAGTGTAACTTTTAAGGATTCATGTGCTGGAATCTTTTTAAAATACTTTTGTTCCTAAATACATCTTGGGCCAGGCAGGGGTTTATTTAAAGCAGGAAAGAACAAGCAGATTAAAACATTTTATTCAAGCTCTCCTTATTTTGGTCAAAACTACAGATACTATGAATATATTTAGACAATTATGCCAGAGTTGGGCCTAATTGAACTTTCTTACTTTACTTTGGCAAAGTATTCCTCTTAACAATTTAATAAAATCCATAATGTTGTGTTGGTTTCTTATGCTGTCACATTTGATGCAGTAATTGTTAACTCTGTTTCTGAAAATAAACAACTATATACTTTTAAAAATGCACATTAACTTGGAAAAGTCATTTCAGACAGCCCTGATATTCGTATGTTCCTTCCACTGTTGGACTAAGAGGCTTTACTTCTTAAAAAGTAAGTATCTTTTTATGCAAAAATAAAATAAAATGTTTATATCCTGTAACCCGGATATTCAGGCTCCTTGAATTTAAATGCCTCTCATTTCTCTGTAGCCATGCATAAGAGTTCATAAGTCAGAGAATGTAAGGGAAGATACTATCCTCAGTTAATACTTTTTTTTTCCTGTTGCAGGAAACACGAGAAGTTATGCATGCATTTTGGGATTCTCCTTAAAGAATACTCCTGAGCAAAGTCTTAGCAGCCAAACTGGTCCTGAGGATGACAGAAGCCTCACACAAAGCTGATTTCCAGACTGGGAAAGGCTTACATTTCCCTCATTACATAGGATTATCCAGCAACTAAAAGGTAGAATTCTTGTCAAGTGTGAATTTGAAAAGCAGTGTGCTGCAACTGCCAAAAAAGCCAACACAGTTCTAGGCTGCATAAACAGAGGGATAGAATCAAGATCACATGAAGTATTAATACCACTTTAAAAGGCCTTGGTAAAGGCTCACTTGGAATACTGCATCCAGTTTTGGTCACCACGATGTATAAAAGATGTGGAGATTCTAGAAAGATTTCAGAGAAGCGCAACAAAGAGGATTAGGGGACTGGAGGCTAAAACATATGAAGAACGGTTGCAGGAACTGGGGATGTCTAGTTTGATGAAAAGAAGAACCAGGGGAGACATGATAGCAGTCTTCCAATATCTCAGGGGTTGCCACAAAGAAGAGGGAGCCAAGCTATTCTGCCAAACACCTGAAGGCAGGACAAGAAGCAATGGGTGGAAACTAACCAAGGAGAGAAGCAACCTAGAACTAAGAAATTTCCAGACAGAACAATTAATCAGTGGAACAACTTGTCTCCAGAAATTGCGAATGCTCCAATGCTTGACATTTTAAAGAAGATGTTGGATAAACGTTTGTCTGGAGTTTCCTGCCTAAGCAGGGGGTTGGACTGGAAGACCTCCAAGGTCTCTTCCAACTCTGTTATTCTAATACACACCTTGGGGGATGTTGTAGTTATGTTCCAGTCCTCCTGGGTTGGATGGGGTGACGCAATCCATTGTTGCCTCCTTCCTTAAACAATGATCAATATCTACAGCGCTGAAGAAGGCCACCGACTGAGGTAGATCGTGGAGATCGAGTTTATAGGCGAACATACACCTATAAAAAAAGAGAATGCTGCATTTAGAAGTGGCAATCCCTTCTTCCTTTGGAGTAGATCCTCTGATCAGTTAGAAAATAAATTGCTTCAAAGGCACACTACAACACACCCTCACTATTTCCATCATACGCCTTTGGGAATTTATCTTTAGAGAGAGAAAAATCAACTTACCAAAACCACATTTTAATCAGCCACAAAAGCAATTTTATTTTACTTAGTTTGAGGGGGGAAAAGAGTGGGTGGGAGATAATTGATTCTATTAAATAGAAAATGCTACCTTATAATACTTTATTCCAAATCAATAAGCAAAAGCTTTTTTTTGGGGGGGGGATTGTACCCTCATATATTAGTTGACAACTTTCTATGTAGTGCTTGAATCTGTTGAAAATTATGTCCAAAACTCAATCCTTGAAGCTCTTTCAATAACTGTAATCCCATGTATGTACCTGAAAGAAGGACAGGTAAAATCTCCTCTGCTCCGCCCAGCCTGACTAGCATAAAACTTCTGAGCTTGCAAACATCTGGAAGGGACCAGATTTAAGAAACATCGCCAATAAAGTATGAGCTTGCTTGCCAAAGGACAAGGCCGGTGTTTACCGTGTGAGGAGGTTTGTGATCTGCAGGGCAAGCGCTGCCCGATAGCGGTCCTCGCTCTTGACCAAGTAGCGCACTTCATCATGGATGCTGATGCAAAAACGTCCATCAATGTCAAATACATCAAAGAGCCATTTCATACATACGAGCATCAGATGCAGATAATCCACAGCTGAACTCTGAACCACCCAATTTATTCTGCTGGTCACAAACTAGAAGGGGGAAAAAAATCAGCAGATACTGTAATACTTTTTTTTCAATCTGCATCATGCTTGTTCCTGATAATTGCGTAGTTGAAATTTGGGAGGTCTGCACATCAGCCCGTCCACCCCTTTGCAGCTTTGATGCATTGATGTCTATGTGAAATTGCAGACAGGGCTAAATCAAGACCCAAGACGGTTAGGATAACATCTCCAGTTACAGCTATGTCGCTATTTTTAGCAATAGCACTTAGACTTATATACCGCTTCACAGTGCTTTACAGCCCTCTCTAAGCAGTTTACAAAGTCATCCTCTTGCTCCCAACAATCTGGGTCCTCATTTTACCCACCTCGGAAGGGTGGAAGGCTGAGTCAACCTTGAGCCTGGTGAGATCCGAATTGCCAAATTGCAGGCAGCCGGCAGAAGTAGCCTGCAGTACTGCACTCTAACCACTGCGCCACCACGGCTCCTCAAATTAAAAAAAAAAATCAAATACAGATAGTCCTTGACTTACAACAGGTCACTTAGTGACCAAAGTTACGATGGCACCGAAAAACTGAGTTATGATCATTTTTCACATTTATGACCATTTCGGCATCCTTATGGTCCCATGATTTACACACCACGTGCTTGACAACTGAGCCACATTTATGAGTGTTGTAGTGTCCTGAGATCACATGATCCCCTTTTACAACCTCCTGACAAGCAAAGTCAAATGGGGAAGCGAGATTCACTTCACAACCGTGTTACTAATTTAACCGCCGCAGGGATTAACAAATACGGCAATAAAAGTTGTAAAATGGGCCAAAACTCACTCAACAAGTATCTCGCTTAGCAACAGAAATTTTGGGCCCAATTGTGGTTGTAAGTTGAGGACTACCTGTTGTGGCCCGCCAGTGGAGCTGGCAGCAGATTTGAAAAGTGAGGAGGTTGGGGAGGAACATGGGTCAGTCCTGGAGTCTGGGAAAGGCTCTGATGAGGGCTTTGTGTTGGAGGCAGAGAGGGGGCCAGGGCCCTATGCCAGTTATCAGCTGCCTTCAGAGTCAGACATCAGTGAGGCAGAAGAACAGCTGGAGCCTGTTCTCAGTGTGCGCATGCGCAGAGTTGCCAGATGAAGGGAACAGCTAAAGAACGGGTTGACTTAGGAGTAAGGCCACAGGTGGATGATGAATGGCCCCTCCCAGAGGAAATAAAAGAGGAGCGAAAGGAGAGTGGAGTTTGCAGGAGACAATTAGTTTGCTTAATTGGTTCGTGACTCTCCTTGCCAAATTTTGCAGATATCAGCCTGGCAGCTCTCCAAGCCAGATAAGGTCTGTGACTGTAAATCCTCCCTTGAAATACTGCTGGATGTGAATGAGAGAACTCACAGTCAATTAATAAAAGCGTTTTTTGTCGGGACCAGGAGTTTGCTTCGTGCTGCTTGTAGTTAGAACAGAGGGATCCCTATCTCACCTCATTTCCAACAGCTTCTGGCTCCAACGCTCTAGAAATTCGGCAACCCAGCACTGGGGTGCTGGGTGCTTGCGACATGGCGATGCTTTCCAGTTTGTTGAACATTTCAGACTCTGTGCCACTGGCCCACACTCGCCGGCGTACCATGTCCCACTTCTTTCCACGAGACCTAGAATATGAAGCGCATCACTGCTGAACTCGGAGATGAACCGAAAATATAACCCTGCAGTTTTGGGTTGCAATCATTGAACAGCAAGAAGGAAGACTCGTACTGCAGCAGGACACACGCAGACAACAAAGAATAACAAACTGAACGTCATCATCTTTTAATGACCCTTGTGGGGTGGAGTCTGGGGAATTGAATGGAGCTAGCAGGGTGTTTTAATGGCCAGATGCCCTTCCTGTTGCCAAAAGAATATCAAACTGATCCTTGCTGTCAGGCAAGCCTCCATCAATAACCAAGAAAGAAAACTCTCAATTCCCTTGTTTGTGGAAATTAAAATACTTTTACTGGTTATGAAAAGATAGCAGCGAAAGGAAAGCAAGATCTGAGCCAGAAAGACGCGAACAAGTACATATAAAACGACTGCCCAGCCCCGTCCCTCCAACGTCCCACCCCAGGGTCCAATCTGCAACTCCCTAGGTGTCATGTGGGATGCATCTCCAAAAGGCATGCAGGACAGTTGGCCTTGACCAGGCCCAAACACCGGCCACCAGCACACGAAGAAGATGGTGAGAAGGAAGCTCCCAGATTTTAGCTGATTAGCATTTCAGCTCCATTTAAAATGACAATAACGGAAAGCTCTTTTTTAGTTTCTGAACCTTAAGGATGAAAAGGCAAGCTTAAGGATGCCTCACTGATTTTTCAGGAATCGCTGACTAGAGCTGGGATGGTGAACCTACGGGCATGCCTGCCGCGGGGAGCCCTCTTTCAGGGCACGCAAGCCGTAGCCCAGGTCAGCTCCACCACCTCGCGCCGGCCAGCTGATTTTCGGGTCTTTGCCAGGAGACACATGCGCATGTTGGGGAGGGGGCGAGGAGGTCGTGTGTGCATGTGCGTGGGTTGTACACATGCATGGGAGTGAGGGAAGCACAGGGTGTGTGCCACACACACACCCTCGTGCTCCATTTTTTGTGCCAGGAGGCTTCAGGGAGTCCAGGGGAGACTGTTTTGCCCTCCCGGAGGCTCAAGGAAAACCTGCAGAGTCTGGGGAGGGCGAAAACAGCTCCCCTCCCACAGCATGGTGCAAGAAGGCTGACTAGGCTGTAGGGGAGGGGTTGGGGATTTTGCACGTAAATGTACATGGGGGGGGGGTGTTTCATGCACGATTGTGCAGGGTGCAGGGCGCATTGAATTGTGGGTGTGGACACATGCTCACAATGTAGGCACGCGAGGGTAGCCATCCCTGGATAAGAGTGTCTGGTTGCTATTACCAGGCATTTGGGGTCAACACGCAAAGCGTTCTGAATGCAGAAGAATTTAGCAAAGCGTGCAATTCCTGGCAGAAGTTTGCAGGGTGGAGTTTAAATGATTCTAACGTAGAACGTGACTTCATTTTAGTGCCAATAGCCTGGGGTTTTTTTTTCTTTTCTTTTTTTGCACAAGTCTTAAGGATTTTGAAAGAAAAAAACAACAGCAAAGCTTGGCCTTTGTTATCTCTCACCGTTTCTTGGCTTCTCTTTGTAACCGCCACACGTCTTGCATGGCTATGGAACCATCTTCTGCTCTTTCTACAGCGAGGCCCAGTTGATTCACTAGCCATTCCCCTTCCTCAGACAGGTGGCAACTATAAGGAAAAAAGGAGGAAAGACAAGGATGGGAGACACCGTCCGTCTAAAAGCGGTCCTTCTAAGGTGCTTTTTCAAGAGGCAACTGGGCTTCTTGGTGTTTCTTGGAAGATGCTTCGCTTCACATCCAAGAAGCTTCTTCAGCTCTGACTGGATGGTGGGAAATGGAAGGATTCGTATCTCTTGCAGTCAGAGGATTTCCTATTCTATTTCAGATTCTGTTTCTCACCTTACCCTGCCAGAGGTGAAATTCAATTTTTTTTTTACTACCAGTTCTATGGGCGTAGCTTGGTGGGCGTGGCAGGGGAAGGATACTGCAAAATCTCCATTCCCCCCCCACTCCTGGGAGAAGGATACTGTAAAATCTCCATTCCCACCCCACTCCTGGGGGAAGGATACTGTAAAATCTCCATTCCCTCCCCACTCCTGGGGGAAGGACACTGCAAAATCCCCATTCCCTCCCCACTCCTGGGCGAAGGATACTGCAAAATCCCCATTCCCTCCCCACTCCTGGGGGAAGGACACTGCAAAATCCCCATTCCCTCCCCACTCCTGGGCGAAGGATACTGCAAAATCCCCATTCCCTCCCCACTCCTGGGGGAAGGATACTGCAAAATCCCCATTCCCTCCCCACTCCTGGGCGAAGGATACTGTAAAATCTCCATTTCCTCCCCACTCCTGGGGGAAGGATACTGCAAAATCTCCATTCCCTCCCCACTCCTGGGGGAAGGATACTGCAAAATCCCCATTCCCTTCCCACTCCTGGGGGAAGGTTACTGTAAAATCTCCATTCCCACCCCACTCCTGGGGGAAGGATACTGTAAAATCTCCATTCCCTCCCCACTCCTGGGGGAAGGATACTGCAAAATCCCCATTCCCTCCCCACTCCTGGGCGAAGGATACTGCAAAATCCCCATTCCCTCCCCACTCCTGGGGGAAGGACACTGCAAAATCCCCATTCCCTCCCCACTCCTGGGCGAAGGATACTGCAAAATCCCCATTCCCTCCCCACTCCTGGGGGAAGGATACTGCAAAATCCCCATTCCCTCCCCACTCCTGGGCGAAGGATACTGTAAAATCTCCATTTCCTCCCCACTCCTGGGGGAAGGATACTGCAAAATCTCCATTCCCTCCCCACTCCTGGGGGAAGGATACTGCAAAATCCCCATTCCCTTCCCACTCCTGGGGGAAGGATACTGCAAAATCCCCATTCCCTCCCCACTCCTGGGGGAAGGATACTGCAAAGTCCCCATTCCCTCCCCACTCCTGGGCGAAGGATACTGCAAAATCCCCATTCCCACCAAACTCCTGGGCGAAGGATACTGCAAAATCCCCATTCCCTCCCCACTCCTGGGGGAAGGATACTGCAAAATCCCCATTCCCTTCCCACTCCTGGGCGAAGGATACTGCAAAATCCCCATTCCCTCCCCACTCCTGGGGGAAGGATACTGCAAAATCCCCATTCCCTTCCCACTCCTGGGCGAAGGATACTGCAAAATCCCCATTCCCTCCCCACTCCTGGGGGAAGGATACTGCAAAATCCCCATTCCCTTCCCACTCCTGGGCGAAGGATACTGCAAAATCTCCATTCCCACCCCACTCCTGGAGCCAGCCAGAGGTGGTATTTGCCGGTTCTCCAAACTACTCAAAATTTCCACTATCGGTTCTCCAGAACCCGTCAAAACCTGCTGGATTTTGCCCCCGTACCCTACCCTACTTGTATTATTACACTCAGAGCTGCACCGATTGGGCCAGCCTCTAAACCAATTCCAACCAACCAACCAAACCATTCTATAAAAGGGAAATCCCTTCTTTGCCAAAAAGCCACCTTACCGTCGGATTCCCTTCGTGACGGCGTACATTTGCCGGGCCTTCTCGCCAGCTTCCTGTTCCGTCAGGCGGTGGTTGAACTGCATGAGGAGACGCTCGGCAAATGCCTGTCCTGCCCCGTAGATGCGCCCGTAGTTGAACACCTTGGCGTGCTCTCGGCTGATGCCCACGGTGGAGGCCGTTTTGCTGTGCAGGTCCGTGCTGTTGCTCTTCTTCCCCTGAAGCGTCATCCAGCCGAAAGCGGTGCAGCCTTCAAAGGGGTGGAAAAGGGGGCCAGGAATGAATAGATCCCTTCTCAAGGTGGCTTTGGTCAACAGAAGTAAGAACAGACATTTTGGTTCTCATCCAAGAAGCTTCTTCAGCTCTGAAACGGAAGGATTTATATTCCTTGCAGACAGCTTGGTCATTTGCATTCTTTTTAGGCAGCCTTTGAGGCCACTTAGAGGTTTGTCTGCGTCCTCAGGGTTACCTGAGTGGTGCAAATGGTTCCTGTAGTCTGCAATTTGTTTTCTGGAAATCTGTTCTACTCCCGCACCATTTGAAGGATGTTCATCTATGTTCACAACTGCCTTGCTTAACAATGGGGGTGGGGGTGGGGGGTAGGAAAGCAATAAAGAGAAAAAGATAGCTTTTCCAGCAAGCTGGTCTGGCCTGAACAAAATAAAATATTGATTTACTTGTTAATTTTAATCTAATTTTTAAAATGTTATTGTTAATATTAATTGGGTTTGTTTTTGGATACTCCATCTAATTTCCTTTTTAACTTTTGTAATATGTGTTTTTTTTAATGTTGTACGCTGCCCTGAGTCCTTTGGGAGAAGGGCGGCATATAAATCCAATAAACAAACAAACAATCAAGAAATTACAAAGCAAACAGTCACAGAATGAACAAGAGGGGGGAATATAAGATAGACTGTACATAAAAATAGTATGAAATAAGAAATATAAGAGGATTGAATGTATATAAAGGAGGTTGTGTACATAATTAATAGAAAAGATGATAGATGATAGATAGATAGATATAGAAAGAGATATAGATAGATAGAGATAAATAGAAAGATAGAGGTAGTAGAGATATAGATAGATATAGATATAGATAGATAGATAGATAGATGATAGATAGATAGATAGATAGATAGATAGATAGATAGATATAGATAGATATAGAAAGATATAGAAAGATATAGATAGATAGATAGATAGATAGATAGATAGATAGATAGATAGATAGATAGATATAGATATAGATAGATAGATATAGATATAGAAAGAGATATAGATAGATAGATAGATAGATAGATAGATAGATAGATAGATAGATAGATAGATAGATAGATAGATAGATAGATGATAGATAGATAGACAGACAGAGATATAGAGATAGATAGATAGATAGATAGATAGATAGATAGATAGATAGATAGATAGATAGATCGATAGATAGATAGATAGATGATAGATATGATATATATATGTACAGACAAAGGAAACAGCAGATATGTAAAAGATGTAAAATGTGCTGCAAAGATGATATGATTGTATAAACAAAACAATTTTTTTTTAAAAAAAGCAATGGAAATCCTACTCCCAATTATAGGGTAATAAATTGAGGATACCTATTCAAGAGGCCTTTTAAAAATAAGGAGAAAATTGATCTATAAAAAAGAGCTGTTAATCGAAAAAGCAGAGAGAATGTTTATGCTTCAGACACAATATTTTGACTACCGAGTTTCCCAGGAAGAAACTTCTCAGTATGCCGATACTCACCATGCAGGCCGGCAAAATGGGCTTCTCCCAAAACAGCTGCTATCCAAAGTTCTTGAGAGTCAACATCAGCTCCAACCAAATGGTAACCAGGAGGAGCCTGGACGATCGCTTTCAGCTCGCTACCAACCCGGTCAGTCTGCAAGAAATGGAGGAAAAGATTTTGCGTCTCGGGAAGATGCCATCGATGCGTGGGCTTGGGAGTAGAAATGCCTTCTCCACCTCCATCATTTTGCTTGCCGAAAGGTTCATTCTTCAAAATGTGGACAGTCAGTCATGCTGTTTTATAGGTTTCGCATGTGCATAGAGGGCTTGCGTCTTGCACTGGCATTAATGAGCCATGGTGGCGCAGTGGTTAGAGTGCAGTACTGCAGGCTATTTCTGCTGACTGCCGGCTGCCAGCAGTTTGAATCTCACCAGACTCAAGGTTGACTCAGCCTTCCGTCCTTCCGAGGTGGGTAAAATGAGGACCCAGATTGTTGGGGGCAATAGAGCTGACTCTGTAAACCGCTTAGAGAGGGCTGTAAAGCACTATGAAGTGGTATATAAGTCCAAGTGCTATTGCTATTGGGTATGGCAGAAAAAAAAGCCAAATTTATTCCACTCTTCCATATATCCTAAGTCTAGCCCTGCCATATAGGAGGGTAAAGCAGCCAGAACAAGAGCAATAGTATTTAAACTTATATACCGCTTCACAGTGCTTTACAGCCCTCTCTAAGCAGTTTAGAGAGTCAGCATATTGCCAACAACAATCTGGGAAAGACGGAAGGCTGAGTCAACCTTGAGCCTGGTGAGATTCCATCTGCCAAATTGCAGGCAGCCGGCAATCAGCAGAAGTAGCCGGCAGTACCGCATTCCAACCACTGCGCCACCGCAGCTCTTCAATCAGCACCGAACCCAAACTTTGGGACTTGGGGTGGGGGGAGAAATGACCCTTATCCCATGACTAAAGCAACACGGATAGGTTCCTGTTGCAAGTCTGGAAGGGTCTCAAAAAACGTGCCTGAAACTTCCTGTTTTCGTGCTATTTTCATATTCAGCTCCACTGGAGCAACGGCTAAAAGGATGGTGCAGCCTTTTGAACACAAAGCATCTGAAAAGACATTTTTACCCTGGCGTTGCTGGCAGTCAGCCATGTGGGCTCCACAGCGCGTCGCGTTACTGTTCCAGCAGTCACGACTTGTGGCAGGATGGCTCCATAAGCGTTCTCGTCATCATAGTCTGGATGCCTAGAAAAAGATCACAGTGAGAACCCACCACAAAGCTTAGGAGGTCACCTGCAACGACCCTGCAGATTCCAAGTTGCTGTTTATGCCCCCAAAGCAGTTAAAATTGTTCTTCAATCATTGAGCTCGACATCTCAGTGAGATGAAGACATCCAGTCAATTGGTACCTTCTCCAGCTGTTCCACAAGCATGCAAAGTACCCTCACCCAAGCAACTGCCTAAGGGTGAAATCCAGCAGGTTCTGACAGTTCTGGAGAACCGGTAGTGGAAATTTTGAGTAGTTTGGAGAACTGGCAAATGCCACCTCGGGCTGGCCCCAGAGTGGGGAGGGAATGGAGATTTTGCAGTATCCTTCTCCTGGAGTGGTGTGGGAATGGAAATTTTGTAGTATCCTTCCCCTGGAGTGGAGTTTGAATGGAGATTTTGCAGTATCCTTCCCCTGGAATAGGTTGGAAATGGAAGTTTTGCAGTATCCTTCCCCTGGAGTTGGGTGGGAATGGAAATTTTGCAGTATCCTTCTCCTGGAATGAGGTGGGAATGAGGATTTTGCAGTATCCTTCCCCTGCCATGCCCACCAAGCAACCACGCCCACAGAACCGGTAGTAAAAAAAATTGAATTTCACCACTGCAACTGTCATTCCTACGGCTATAAAAATTCCCCCATTATTTACACATACAAAACCTCATATTTCTAGCCTTTCCTGTTCCCCATTTTAAGAATCCATAGTTTACATATTACTGTTCATTATAGTGTTCAACAGAAAAACTCAGTGATTGCTAAGTGGGTGACAAGCCACCTTTCCTCTACCACATATAGTGACTGTAATGGTGATGTTGCAGCACAGTCATTTTGGCCCCTAGGTAATTCTCTCTCTGTAACTATATCCTTAATTGCTAGCTGTTGCAAATTTGCTATATTTAAAGATTGAAATTAAACCCAGCACACAGCCCTAATAAACAGCCAGAAAAAGGAGGCAGTGTCGGCTTCTTGATTTGTTAACTCTGCGTGCATTAAGAGTGCCATTCTTAATATTTTTGTTGCTGGAAAAGTGCTGTTTTAAGGAAAGTTAACTCCAGCTGGACTCTGAGGTCCCAGGTGGACTATCCATGTGAAAAACACAAAAGGGAGCTTCAAAACAATTGGATCTTTCCCCTAGTAGAAGATGCAATATTAAATCCATCAAAAAGGCTAATTCTGTGGGCTGCTCTTTTTTTTAATCATGACTGTTTTCTGCATCCGCTTTCCAGGGAGAAGAAGTTCATAGTGACAGTAAAAGTAAGTATCTGAGACCAATAGTGATCATTACTTGAATGCATACCTTTATATGGATTTTAGCTGAGGTTGTTCATTTTGGATAAATTAAAAGATAGATAGCTAGATAGCTAGATAGCTAGATAGCTAGATAGCTAGATAGATAGATAGATAGATAGATGATAGAGATTGATAGATTGATAGAAAGATAGATAAGAGATAGATAGATGATATAGATATAGATGATAGAGATTGATAGATTGATAGAAAGATATAGATAGATGATAGAGATAGATATAGATATATGATAGAGATAGATTATATATATATATATATATATATATAGATAGATAGATAGATAGATAGATAGATAGATAGATAGATAGATAGAGAGAGATTGATAGAGATTGATAGATGATAGAGTAGAGATAGATGATAGAGATAGATAGATTTTATATATATGATAGATAGATAGATAGATAGATAGATAGATAGATAGATAGATAGAGAGAGAGAGATTGATAGAGATTGATAGATGATAGAGTAGAGATAGATGATAGAGATAGATAGATTTTATATATATGATAGATAGATAGATAGATAGATAGATAGATAGATATAGATATATATAGAGAGAGATGATAGAGATTGATAGATTGATAGATAGATAGATAGAGATAGATAGATAGATAGATAGATAGATAGGTAGATAGATTGATAGATAGATGATAGAGATAGATAGATAGATGATAGATAGATGATATAGATAGATTATAGATAGATAGATAGATAGATAGATAGATAGATAGATAGATAGATAGATATAGATAGATAGATATATAGATAGATAGATATAGATAGATAGATAGATAGATAGATATAGATGATAGAGATAGATAGATAGATAGATAGATAGATAGATAGATAGATAGATAGATAGATAGATAGATAGAGAGGGGGGGGGGAGATAGCTATATGGTTCTGTGTGTGTGTTCCAGCATAACTCTGGAACGCCTTGAGCAATTTCAACCAAACTTGGTACATAGATGACTTACTCTCTGGAAAAAAATACTGTGGAGGTAAGACACCTTTAACACCCCTCAGTGTGTGTGTGTGTGTGTGTGTGTGTGTGTATGTATTCCAGCATAACTCTGGAATGCCTGAAAAGGAATGAATTATATCTATAGTATCAAATCCCAGTACTTTTGATAGTGATAGTGTGCATTTTGGATTCCAGCTCTGTTAAGATACAGACTGTTGTGCCTTAAAATGGCTTCTACTGTACAGCACAGTGGTAATGGCTTCGCAGTACTGGTAAGGGGGATTGGTTCTTAATAAACAAACAAAAAAAAAAAAGCAAGGGGCTCCCTCTGATAAGGGGGATATGTTTTGGGCAACGCCGGGTTATCAGCTAGTAGATAAATAAAGCAACGTTGGTCTTGTCTGCATTTCTCTATACGTACCTAGTCACAGATCTTGGCAGTTCTCCTTTCTTCAACCAAACCACTATCTGTGAACTGCAAAGAGATCAAAAGCTTTACAATAAAGTGGACTAAAGTTATCTGCCTGGTAAAGCCGACCCTGAATATTCCAATGGCAAAATCAGTAATCTACCTGAAACAAAGGAGTTTTGATTTTAATGTTAAATTCATCTACAATGGGGCTATCGGCATTTCCCCCCCTCCCCAAAAAGTCTAGGTTCATCAGGTACACGTAGTCCTTGATTTACGACCAAATTGAACCCAAAATTTCTGTTGCTAAGTGAGATATTTGTTAAGTGGGATTTGCCCCATTTTATGAGCTTTGTTGCCACAGTCGTTGAGTGAACCACAGCGTTAAGTTAGTAACAGGCTCGTTAAGCGAATCGGGCTCCCCCGTTGACTTTGCTGGTCAGAAGGTTGCCCTTCATGGTATTGGACCTGGGTACTTGAGAGACCGCCTGCTGCCAATTACCTCCCAAAGACGCGTCAGATCACACAGGGTTGGCCTCCTCCGGGTTCCGTCCACCAGCCAATGCCATCTGGCTACTACCCGGGGGAGGGCCTTCTCTGTAGCAGCTCCGGCCCTTTGGAATGAACTCCTCGCGGAGATCCGGACCCTCACCTCTCTCCAGGCCTTCCGGAAAGCCGTCAAAACCTGGCTGTGCCGGCAGGCCTGGGGTTGATGAGTTCCCCTCCCCTCTCGACTGGTATGGCTGTGTGATTTTCATGTATTTTAATTATGTGTACTGTTGTTTATGTTCCCTTTCCCCTTTGAGTTGTTCGCCGCCCTGAGTCCCTCCTGGAGAAGGGCGGCATACAAATATACCAAAACTAAACTAAACTAAACTAAACTAAAATGGGAACTTATGACCCCAGGACAATGCAACCACTGGAAATCTAAGCCAGTTGCTGAATTTTGATCACATGATCATGGGGATGTTACAACGATCGTGTGAAAAACAGTCATCGGTCACATTTTTCAGTGTCGTCGTAACTTTGAACAGTCACTAATCAAACTTGTAAGTTGAGGACAACCTGTATTGGGAACTCACTCCAGCCGCCCCAACTTAGTTCCTCTCTTCCTATTCAACATTTCTTGGGTGTTGGAGCTTGGAATTGGTTTATGAAACCTGAACAAGTTTATGATAGGACGACATTCTGCATACGGAACAGAGAGTTCAAATTTTTGCTGTGCACAAGGAAAAGTAAAGGAGAGAAAAGAATAAGAAAGAACAAGCAATTAGCACTATGGATATCCCAAAGGTCTTTTTTTTTTTCAAAAAGCAACTGAACTTTCTGGTTTTTCTTTGAAGACGTTTCGCTTCTGCACCTCTATGAATGTCTGGTTTAATTCTGCAACCCAGTAAGACAGACACAGACTTCAAAGGATAATTAGAACTGCAGAAAAAACAATGGCTACCAACCTGCCTTCCATGGAGGACCTGTATACTGCAGGAGTCAAAAAGAGGGCTGTGAAAATATCTACAGACCCCTCGCATCCTGGACATAAACAGTTTCAACTCCTACCCTCAAAACGATGCTATAGAGAACTGCACACCAAGACAACTAGACACAAGAACAGTTTTTCCCCAACGCCATCACTCTGCTAAAGAAATAATTTCCTCAACACTGTCAAACTTTTCACTAAGTCTGCATTACTATTACTGTTAATCTTCTCATCGTTCCTATCACTCATCTCCTCGACTGTATGACTGTCATTATCATTAAGTGTTGCACCTTATGATTCATGACAAATGTATCTTTTCTTTTATGTACACTGAGAGCATAGGCACCAAAGACAAATTCCTTGTGGGTTCAATCACACTTGGCAAATAAAGAATTCAATTCTATTTCTATTGCTATTCAATTCTACTCTACTCTACTCTACCATTGCCACAAAGAAAAAGGAGTCAAACTATTCTCCAAGGCACCTGAGGGTAGAACAAGAAGCAATGGGTGGAAACTAATCAAGGAGAGAGCAACTTAGAACTGAGGAGAAATGTCCTGACAGTTATAACAATTAATCAGTGGAACAGCTTGCCTCCAGAAGTTGTGAATGCCCCAACATTGGAAGTCTTTAAGAAGATGTTGGATAGCCATTTGTCTGAAACGGTGTAGGATTTTCTGCCTAGGCAGGGGGTTGGACTAGAAGACCTCCAAGGTCCCTTCCAACTCTGCTATTGTATTGTATACTCTAATCTAATCTACTCTACTCTACTCTACTGTACTCTCATCCAAGAAGTTTCTTCAACTCTGACTAGATGGTGATGAATGGAAGGATTTATATTCCTTGCAGTCAGAGCTGAAGAAGCTTTTTGGATGAGAAGCGAAACACCTTCAAAGAAAAACCAGAAAGTCCAGTTGCCTCTTAAAAATAAAAGCACCTTGGGGGCAACCGTGACCTGTTTGATTGAGAATCTCCATAGACAACATTATGGATAGTTGGCAACGAACCCTACAACTGAATTTGCGTGCATCTTGTCACCTGATGCGTTTATGAGCATTTCTCCAGAAGGAGATTTTCTTGTTGATTTCCAAAGCGTGGGTCCCATCGGCTGCCCCTATTCCAGCTTTAAGGGTACCGTCTTCCATCTTGGGTAAGAAATCCTTGGCAAATGGGCTTCCCACATTGCTGGCATTGCCATCCTTTTAAGAGCAGGGGAGGAAAGTTTATTTTGATTCAAGAAACCAGCGACAAAATAGATTCTGCAAGCAAAATGCAATCAATGCTTCTTACTGGTTATTTTTAAAGAGATTCCTTTTTCTATGCAAACATAGAAACTCCCTCTCAATTCAGATCCCCATTTCAGCTGGGAGTATTAGAGATTATACTGGATCAGACGAATCACTGAGCTGTGGCCCTGAAAGTTTTATCCCTGAAAGTTATTCTTATTTTCTAAGTGTAGAGAATAGTTTTTTTTTCCATTTTGCACAAAGAGCTGCTGATTCCCTTCAATTCAGAGGAATTATTGAGTCTGTCATCTGCACCTCCATAACTGTCTGCTTTGGCTTTGCAATCCAACAAGACAGACAGAGACTTCAGAGGATAATTAGAGCTGCAAAAAAAATAATAATAACCTGCCTTCCATTGAGGATCTGTATACTGCACGAGTCAAAAAGAGGGTGGTGAAAATATCTACAGACCCCTTGCATCCTGGACATCAATTGTTTCAACTTCTACCCTCAAAACGATGCTATAGGGCACTGCACACCAGAACAACTAGACACAAGGACAGCTTTTCCCGAATGCCGTCACTCTCCTTAATAACTAATCCCCACGACACTGTCAAATAATTTACTAAGTCTGTATTACTATTATTCTTCTCTTCCTTCCTGGTATCTATCTCTCCCCACTTACGACTATAACCATGTTGCTTGTATCTTCCAATGTATATTGTTTTATTTGTTTCCTAATACGATTTGATAGCTTATTAGTAACCTTGTACCAGCCTCTGTTTTGCTGCTTGCTTTCGGCTGCCATTGAAACGAGAGGAGGGGCATGGTATTTGGGTGAGGGAAGTATTCTGTGCAGGAGTGACTGTTTTTATTATTAAATTTTTTTATTTTGTTACATAAACAACACATGCCCACACTAGTGGGGGAAAAAAATCAAAACACAAAAAAGACAAAAAACAGAAAACAAGGCAGGGAAAAAGAAAAAAGAAAAGAAAAAGAAAAAAAGAACACAGGTATATATTATAAAAAGTATATCAGCTGGTTACAACATGTTTTTGTGCATCTCTTCCATTAATTCATATTAATTCAAATATCTTAACTCAAATGTTTACCATATTGACATCATCATACCTCCACTTTTAGTTGACTACAGTTGTTTAAACATCTTTCATCCTTAACTATGCCAAACATTTAATCCATAACCACATGCTAGCATTTCATTTACTTGTTTATAAGATCCTCCATTAACATCAAATCCTCATATCCTGTTTTAGCTAAACATCCATAATATTTAATACCAAAAATTTCATCCTCCATGTATATAGTTTATTATCATTCTCCTTTCTTTATGTAATTATATCGTATATCATAACATATGATCAGTCACAGGAGTGACTGTTAAAAGGGAGTTGTTCTCGCTATCTACTGCGCATGCTGCAGATAGAGGATTTGCCGCAAAGGCCAACTGTCCGGCATACCAAGCTGATGATGCTTTTTGAAGATGTCTCCCACATGACACCTGTGGGGTGTGCGGATTGGACTATGCGATGGGGTTACCAAGGGGAGGGGATTGGGTCATATATTGATATCTATGATTTTGCATGCTTTTGCCTTAGATCTTGCTTTGCCTAGCTACCATCTACTCATAAGCAGTAAAAGTACTCTTAATTCTGCAAAATGGAGTTGAGTGGTTTCTTTCTTGGTTACTGAGCGAGGCAGCCCTGATACCTTGACTATTACTAAGTGTTGTATGTTTTTATTCTTGATGAATGCATTTTATTCTCCTTATGTACACCAAGAGCATATGCACCAAAGACAAATTCCTTGTGTGTCCAATCACACTTGGCCAATAAGGATTACTATTAATTAACATTCCTCAACTGTATTACCCACAACTGAGAATGAGCAAATCTTCACAGCAGCAAGCAAAACAAATTCAAACTCTGGTGCCTCTTTTTAAATTTACATTCCCTTTCTTTATTTTTCCAATCGGGAGAAAAGATACTTCATTGCTAAGATGCCTTAGTAAGAATGCCTTTAGACAAAACTCATTGGTGATACTGCTGCATGAAAGTCAAAAATACCACATTCTCCCCCTCGCCAAACCAAGAGGAATACAAAAATGATACAAATACAAAACACCAGTGTGTGCACTACATCAAAAGGGAAGTGAGGTGCAGAGGATACTGCAAACAAACTGCAGAGATGTCAAAATGACAACACATGCACAATGCCCGCAGAGGCAAGTTATCACTGGCTTCCCCAACAGATACAAAAACACACACCCCATGTAGTTCACCCTTACCTTGTGAGGCAGCTTAAAAAACCAGCATCCAGGTATATTGACATCATTGTAAGGTCCGTTCCCATGGTGATATTCAGGAGAACTCTTCCCCGATTCCATCTCCTCCTGTCCAGGAGAACCAATGCAGGATTAAGCATTTGTAAGACCGCCCAGAGTCATTTCTAGGCAGGTAGGGACGCAGTGGCTCAATGGCTAAGATGCCGAGCTGGTTGATCAGGAAGGTTGGCAGTTCGGCGGTTCGAAACCCTAGCGCCGCGTAACGGAGTGAGCTCCCATTATTTATCCCAGCTTCTGCCAACCTAGCAGTTCGAAAGCATGTAAAAATGCAAGTAGAAAAATAGGGACCACTTTGGTGGGAAGGGAACAGCGCTTCGTGCACCTTCGACGTTTACTCATGCTGGCCACATGACCACGGAGATGTCTTCAGACAGTGCTGGCTCTTCGGCTTTGAAACAGAGATGAGCACCGCCCCCAGAGTCAGGAACGACTAGCATATATGGGCGAGGGGAACTTTTACTTTTAGCTATATAGGCAGGTAGATAGGTAGGTAAGAATGCCTTCAAGCATACCTGATACCAGATTGAGTGAGGATTATATTCTTTCTTTAGAGAGGTCTTACCTGTCTCTGTTCTCTAGTTATGGAGTCCACATCTGTATCCACCTCCACGTGGCCAAGCAACTCAAACTGATATGAAAAAAAAGAAATCCTTTAAAATGTGAAACTTGTTCTTCTCCAGAATCTGTCCATTTATCTTCCAAGTTTGCATCTGACAATTATTTATAAAATGTAAAAACATACTCCCTCTGCATATAAGCAAGCAACCAATGTTTTACCCTATCTGACATGCAAGGTTTTTTTAAAAAAAAAATAGAGCATGGTTATTTGAAAAACACAACCCAACAAGAATTCTTGAAAGCTTCTAGAGGAGGTAATGCAAATTGCAAGATGTCTCTGCAAAAAAACAAAAACAACTGTTGCAAAGTCCAAGGATCTGGTGAGTAGGCGGTTCCTTGGAAATTCTCTGGATAAGGAGAGGACAGGAGATCGTCCATGTGTGCTCTGGATGACTGTTCCTTGTAAGGAGACCACAGAACAGCACTTTTTTTGCAGGTCTGATGACAGGTAGATGGATGGATGAATGGCTGATAGGTAGGTAGGTAAGTAGGTAGGTAAGTAGATAGGTAGGTAGGTAGGTAGGTAGGTAGGTAGCTAGGCAGGCAGGCAGGCAGGCAGGCAGGCAGGCAGGCAGGCAGGCAGGCAGGCAAGCAGGCAGGAAATCAGGCAATCAGGCAGGCAGGCAGGCAGCAGATATATAGATCTCTCTCACACACACACCAACAATCCAGTAAGAATTCCGCCACCCAATATCTGACAAGGTATAACACGGTGCATACTTGTTTGAAAATTGTATATCTCATCTTGGAGAGGATAGCAAATACCTTTTGCCAAAAATCACCATTTTCCGTTAAGAACTCTTCTTCCAGGTAGCTGTCAAGGGAAACCGGCTGCTCCTTCCCTTTCCCCTTGCAATATTCCCGATACAGATGTTCTATTACCCTATCAGAAATGAAAGAGTTTTTACTGCCCTGAATTGCAGCAGAATTACAGTCGTTCCTTGTCTAGGGAAAGGTATGTTCCTTTTTCTTGATTCTCATGACTGAATCGCCTTTCTGGGGAACAGTCACGTTAGATCCGATATCTGCACGAAACAAAGGAGTGTTCTTTCCAGGACAATGTATGTTTGCTAAAACCAAAGTTCTTGGCTACCTGCTAACTGCCAACTCACGAAGCTCCCCTAATCCGCTCCCGAGTTGCCATAGGCGGGGGAATGTGGAACCAAGCCTCACAGCTGCATTGAGGCATTTGCACCTCAATCAAAACAATGCACATCCCAGACGGTTAAAGTCAAGGCCATCTCCACAGAAACCAGAAATAGCCCGAGGGAGTGACTTCTACGAACTGGATTTTTCTTGAAACTTTGCTTGAGGTTCCTGCTTTCATTAGGGCATTAGTTGGAACCCTGACACGAACATTATAAAGCTCACAAGGCTTTAGCTCTCAAGAACCAGAATAAATCTTTTGATTGGCGTCAAAATCCAGAAACATTCGAGAACCATCCGGGCAGTGCCACTCGCTGACGGTCATTTCCAATACATCCTTTATTGTTTTGCTGCTCTCCAACTGAAGACCATAATACAGTTCTTTGTGAGAGATGCTCACACATGTACACTGAGAGAACTATATTTAAAATTAGGCTTCCATTTCACAACATGCAAGGGTGGGGTGGGGTAGCCCTGTGGGATTCACTTCCCCAGAAATCCTTCCTTACCTGAAAGGGCAGGTGGGCAATGCAGCCTCTGGATCATCCTCTAACAGGTTGTCCTTCCTTCCTGGCACCAGGTAGCCCCAGCCGTGTTTCTCAGAGTAATGCAATGGAAAGCCATCCCAGGTGAGCCTCATGAGCTTTGGAGTCACTCTCATTTGAAGGCTGATCAGGCTGGGTCCAGGGGCCCAACTAGGATCATTGAGACGTGGACACAGGTTGCGATACCACCTACCCAGGAAGAAGCAAACAATTTTGACACTCAACCAACAATTGGATGGCGAAGCCTGCTTACAGAGCTGTTTGCCCATATTTCTTTTCTGCCACTGCTATTTGTGTCAGGGTTTCAAGTAATACACCCATCGCAAGCAGAACCCAGAAGCAGGTGAATTCCTTAAAGAATAAGTTTATTGGATAAATCATTTTGGCACCAGCTGGTGAAAACTGACTCTGAATGTTCCTGTGGTTTTCACCCAATTAAAAGTTTTCCCCCTTCCCCAAACAATCAATCACATGGTCCAATCACGGTATTGTCCAGTTGCCTGGTAACTTCACTCCTCCCCACTCCAACCACCTGTGGGAATGACCTTGGTTCCCAGGAGAAACTATTTTGTTTTGGCTACAAGCCCCAGTTATCTCTATCCCTACCCCTTCCCTACTCCTCAGTTCTAGTGTGGCAATACTGAAGCCTCAAAATGGTCTTGGTCAGATCGGCTTCAGAGTTGGCAATTAGTTTTGTTCTTTAATACCCCATGGGCCACAGCACACCAGCCCCTCTGTCCTCCGTTGTTTGTTTATTTGTTTATTTATATATTTTTATTTATTTTAATTTGTCAACAAGTACAAGGAAACAAGTAGGAAAAACACATGAAAAAATGGCACAAATAAATGAATAAAAATAAGCAAAATGTAGCCATAAACAGATAAAATACATATAAACGGGACAGTAGGATAGGGATGGTAAGCACGCTAGTTGTGCTTATGCATGCACCCTTAGATCCTCTTATGCAAGAAATGCGTAAGGGCCACGGTAGACAGCCTAAGGTAAAAGGTATGAGGGGTTAGAGGAACTAACAACAGGATCATGTAGGGCAGTGGTCTGCAACCTTGGCAACTTTAAGACCTGTGGACTTCAACTTCCAGAGTTCCTCAGCCAGCTTTGCTGGCTGAGGAACTCTGGGAGTTGAAGTCCACAAGTCTTAAAGTTGCCAAGGTTGGAGACCACCGTGACCCAACAAATACGTGCACGACAAAAGCACCCCAACAAAAGCGTGACGCTAAAACCGTGACGTCATCAACGCACCGACAACAGCGCGCTGACAGAAGCGTGATTTAAGTTAAGGTAAGGGTTAGGGTCAGGGTCAGGGTCAGGTTTAGGGTTAGGTTTAGGGTTAGGTTTAGGGTTAGGTTTAGACGCGCTTCTGTCGGTGTGCTGTTGTCGGCGCACTTTAGCGCTCATTCGTCGGCGCGGTTTAGAACTCGCGGTTTAGTCACCGCGGTTTCGTCAGGCGCACTTTTGTCGGTGAGCCGGAGACCACTGGTGTAGGGTGTTCCACACATTTACTATTGTATTGCTGAAATTGTTTTTCCTGCACTCAAGATTAAAACAGATATTTAGTTTGTAAATGTCTCCCAAAGTTTGCTCAAATTCATGTTCATAGGATCGATAACATTATCTAACCACCTCATCCTCTGTCATCCCCTTCTCCTTTTGCCTTCCATCTTCCCCAACATCTTTTCCAGGGAGTCCTCTCTTCTCAAAATATTTGAGCTTCAGCTTCCGTTATCTGTCCTTCCAAAGAACAGAAATATATACCATTCCCATGAGATTTAGCCAAAGAAAAACCCAGCTGTGCTCACTGGACATTAGAGCAGCAGAAATCCATCACAGATGGAAAGAATCAGATTTTGCAAAACTGTTTCAAGAGAACGCCTTATTTACCTACATGAAACATTTCTTTAGAAACTTACTCTGAGACCATGAATGCAAGATAGAAATGTATAGAAGGGAAAACACTAACTGTAAAGAAACCGATACGGAACTGCTGTATGATATACGATGGAACTTCTTGTTCCTATGTTGTGTTAAGTCATGTGTTTGTTTTTGTTGATGTGTTTATGTGTTTAAAATAAATAAAAAATAAAAAAAGACTTCGAGGTCGAAAACATCAAGATGGTGGCCTCGGGCAGACCTGAGGCCGCCTTCTTGAAGTTTTTGACCTCTCCCATCTCTGTGGACACTCCTGAATGGTGGAAATCCAGAAATCCACTCTGTAGATCATGCACTCTTGAATTCTAGATTGATCTTTGTTAAAGATCTGGGAGAGACATGGAAAGAAGGTCAGCCAATGAATAGGCATAGCAACTAAGTCAGCCAATGGGAGCTTAAACAGATCTGTGCAGAGAATTGAAACAGAAACTTAAATAGTCTGCTGCTCTGAGAAGTAAACTATCAGTCTTCTGGGCTTGTCTGCTGAAAATGAAACAAACTGCTTGTGTTTGCCTGTAACTCTCCTGCCTTGTGTTTACTCGGAAGAACCACCTGTTGGTATTGTATATTGATTCATCTGTTCTTATGTACGTAAAGAAGTTAATGAACACAGCTGCATCAATTAAAAAAAAGAAAAAGAAACTTACTCTGGATGGCCGGGGAGGTGCTGAATTCTCTTTGGCTGCAAAGCCACCGTCTCCTTTAGACTCTGAAGAACCTGTTGGCTGGCATTTTGGTTTTGTTCTTCTTCTTCTGTTGGGGGGCCAGGATCTATTTTCACCAGATAATAATACAACATACACAAAGAAAAACCTCTTTGAGCTGGCCATGAAGAGAAATCAAACGCACAAGTCTACAAATGTAAGGAAATCCGCTCTCAATCTGATCACTCAATGGTCATTTACCTTCCTGCCACTCCAGCGGAGATGCTTTTTCCACTACTTTGGGTGGCTCTTCATTGGCGTCTTTCTTTTTCTTCCTAGTTGGTTTCGTTTTCTTTTGCTTAAATGTTTGGAGGTCCCATTTCAAGTCCCACATCCAGGGGTCGCCTTTATACCTATCGGGATACAACCGGCCAACCCTAAGGAGGTGGTCAAACAGCCACTTCCTCTCTAAAACAGTCTTTCCCACCCAATGGTACCACCTGAACATCTGAGATTCTGCAGGCTGCAATTAAACATGGAGATAAGGTTGATTCTATGGCTGTACAGTCAAGTTCCTCTTCCATTCTTTTTCTCTCATTATCACCCTACAGCTGCTTGACTGAGATCCCAATTGCAAGGCCCACGTGTTCAACAAACAAGGTAGTTCTGGTTTAAAGCCTACTAACTCTACCAATTATGGCACGATTGAGCAGTACCTCTCCTCGTGAAGCAGTTGACAAGTATTGTCTGCCAAGTTCATCAAAGACTTCTTCATCTCCTTTTGCAGCTCCTCATAAGTGATCTGAGCTTCATCCAGGTACTTCTCCCAGTTCTGATTCACAGGCAGGTAAGAAACCCCCATTTCTAGCATACCTGCGAAAGTCACAGGATGTGGACACCTAACGGGGAACAAGAGAAAGGAACAGCTAATCCCAAAATGTCAGATCCAAATTCTGGCAGAAGATGGGCAATGTTGCCTATATAGAGAAAGTATCTGATAATAGCAATAGCGCTTAGACTTATATACCGCTTCATAGTACTTTTACAGCCCTCTCTAAGCATTTTACAGAGTCAGCGTATTGCCCCCAACAATCTGGGTCCTCGTTTTACCAACCACAGAACGATGGAAGGCTGAGTCAACCTTGAGCTGAGATAACCTTACAAGAAAGGTTAAAATCAGTGGACAAAATTCAGAATCGTCTTCTACAGAATAAATCTGGAGTAGTTCCAAAGGCTTGTTAAATCCTTTCACTGGGGCACCCAATGTATTTTCCCCATTAAAAAAAAAAACATGGTTACTATTCATTCCTTTGGGGAATAATCAAGTACTTTATTTAAGATGAAGGATTATTATTTCAACAGACAAAGATTATAGTTTTAATACTAGTGGCGAGCTTCTATAGCCAACCATTTCTTAGATGCTTCAAATCACCACCACTGTCCATTAAGATTCTTCTAACAAATATTTTTTTTCTCCTCTCACTTATGCTGCCTGGCATCACTAATGGTTCAGCACAGCATTCCTACCACTATACAGGACCAAGTAAATTTACCAAAATCGTTCTCAATGAAATGAGAAAACAAATTGTACCAATAAAAGAGAATATCTGTAATTCTGGGTTGAACTGCGGGATCTTTGCTGCTCTCTAAGCTTGGTAACATCTAATTTACCAACTAGGTAACATCTTCAGTCCCAGTGGGTTACTCTCCTTCTACCCCACTCCTTTCCAGCACTGAAGATGTTGCCGAGTTGGGAATGAAATGTCTGCAACCAAACTCAGAGAGCATCCACAAACTAAACTGTGCTCACTCCATGCTCCTACATTTTTTTACAAAGTCCTAAACAACTATACAAAGTCAACTACGACTGGCAGGTAACCCAGAACACTGGAGTCTCATGCTCAAATGCATTTTTTACTCAATGAATAAATCACCTTTTCAAGAAAAGAGGAAGCTGTTCATGAAATACTTCATAAGTAGCCTGAACATCAAGGGAACAGTAATTCATCAGCTCCTTTGAACGGAGAGAAACATAAGGAATGGACAGTTATTAAAAAGTAGAACATAAGCCATTTGCTAATTTAGTATTAAAGGTTCTCCATGCACATGTGTGCTAGTCATTCCCGATTCTAGGGGGCTGTGCTCATCTCCATTTCAAAGTTGAAGAGCCAGCGCTGTCCAAAGACATCTCCATGGTCATATGGACGGAATGACTCAATGCCGAAGGCGCATGGAACATTGTTACCTTCGCCACCAAAGGGATTTTTTCTACTTGCATTTTTACCTGCTTCGAACTGCTAGTTTGGCAGAAGCTGGGACAAGTAACGGGAGCTCACTCCGTGACTTGACGTCAGGGATTCAAACCACCGAACTGCCGACCTTTCCGATCGAGAAGCTCAGCGTCTTAGCCACTGAGCCACAGCGTCCCCTTGATTTAGTATTTCCTCCTGATTATTTAAAGCAGATACTTTCTTGGGTCCTTCTAGCTAAGACTTTGTTCTCAGAAAGGGAGATGTCAAAGTGTCTATGGAGATTCTCAGTCATCCAGGTCATGGTTGTCCCAAAGGTGTTTTTTTCAAGCGGCAACTGGACTTTCTGAAAGTCCAGTTGCCTCTTGAAAAAAAGCACCTTTGAGGACAGAGATTTCCAAGGTTTCCTTCCCACCTGGAAGTTATTCCTGATATCATTCATGCTGCCCTTGACGAAGAGTTCGCGGGCTTCTTTCTGCAACGGCTGGCCTCCCACGTAGAGGGAATGCACATCTGCCAGGTTGTTGATACTGCTGATGTCCACCCAATTCCAGGAGCCAATCTGCAATGGTAGGCCAGCAAAAGAAAAATAAGAAACTAATCTATAGGTTGAAAACCACATGGAGAGAAACAAGACTTGCTGGAAGTTGGGCAGCATTTTAATATAATAATGAAGACACAACCATCCATTCCCATCATTATCGCTCGTTTCTCCCCCCCCCCATCATTTTAACCCTCAGAATTAAATAACCAGATTAAATAACCAAATTAAGAGCCTTGGTGGCCCAGTGGTTAGAGTGCAGTACTGCAGGCTACTTCTGCTGACTGCCAGCTGCCTGCAATTTGGCAGTTCAAATCCTATCAGGCTCAAGGTTGACTCAGCCTTTCATCCTTCCGAGGTGGGTAAAATGAGGGCCCAGATTGTTGGGGGCAAGAGGCTGACTCTGCAAAGTGCTTAGAGAGGGATGTAAAGCACTGCAAAGAGGTATATAAGTCTAAGTGCTATTGCTATGTAAAGCACTATGAAGCGGTATATAAGTGTTAAGTGCTATTGCTATGATCTCCTTTGCAATCTCAGTTCTCTTTATTAGATGTCCAAGCCTCTCTTGCTTAATCCTTATAGGCAGTAGAATAAGGATGGATGAAAACAGAGAATATCGTTGACTTCAATATGTAGGCAGTCCCATTTGTGAATGCCACTCCCCCGTTTAAAATAAATCTTACAGAAATAAAACAGAGGGGAACAGAGTGCAGAGAAGAGCAGCCAGAATGATTAGGGGACTGGAGGCTAAAACATACGATGAACAGCTGCAGGAACTGGGCCTGGCTAATCTAGTGAAGAGAAGGACCAGGGGAGACATGAGAGCAGTCTTCCAATATTTGAGGGGCTGCCATGGAGAGGAGGGAGTCAAGCTATTTTCCAAAGTACTTAGAGGCCAGGCAAGGAATAACGGATGGAAACTGAACAAGGAGAGATTCAACCTGGAAATAAGGAGAAATTTTCTGACAGTGAGAGCAATCAACAGCTTGCCTTCAGAAGTGGTAGGAGCTTCATCACTGGAGGCTTTCAAGAAGAGACTGGACTGTAATATGATTGTACATGTATATTGTCTTCTCTTATTTTTTGTTTAAAACTAAGATATTTTAAGTATATTGATATGGAAGCATAAATACCATCAACATAGAATGGAGTTTGCTCAGAAGCTGAAATACACCAATAAGAGGAAGAGTGGGAAACAGAGGAGAGAAGAAAGATAGGAAGAGAGGGATAGGAGAGACGGTAAGGGGGGAAGATGAGGAGGATAAGGAGGAGTGGAATGAAGAGAGGGGAGAAGGAGAAAGGAAGGGGAAGTAGAGTAGAAAAGGATGATGGAGGGAAGAAAGGAGGTAGGAGAGAGGTAGAAGAAAGAGGTGTATGGAGAGCAGAAGAGCTAATAATGGGTTTTTATCTTTCTGGGCGTTGATGACAAGAGGAACTGATGTAATTACTACTTAACACAATAGGATATTTGCTATGTAATAGTATACATGTGATTATATGTTATGAAAAAATAAAAAATAAAAAGAAGAGACTGGACTGCCATCTATCAGAAATGGTGTAGGGTCTCCTGCTTGGAGGGGAGGGGTGGGGTTGGACTAGATGACCTAAAGTCCCTTCCAACTCCGTTAATCTGTTTTGTGGCAACTGTTTTCTGCTCCTTTAAAGATAGGCTTTAAAAGAGGTAGAGACCACGACTGAACCCACTCACCATGGGCCCACTGTCTTTGCCACGTGTCTTCTTGATGTGTTGCTTGACCTGTTGAAGTCCTCTCCCCTTGCCTTGCTTGGCCGCCTTCCAAAGGCTACGCTGGAAACCGGTCAGTCCCGAGATAGCCATGTGCATGCTCATCGTGTCCAGGAATCGCATTTGGGATCCCTAAAAGAGTGGTTGGAACAATTCAAAGGGAGCATCCCTCCAATGCTGCCTTACAAACCTCTGTGGATTGGAACATCAGGCATATAATGCGGCCAGCTCATATCTCACTCAGCAACTGCCATTGTACGCTGCGGTTACTTAATGCTGGTAGGTGCTTCCAATACAAACAGAGTAGTATTTTGCAACCGTGACTCGACAATTGCGCGATAGACATATGCGCGCCGACAAAATAGCGCTGATTAAAACGCGACGTCAAAATCACGATGACAAATTCGCGATGACAAGCACAATAACATCGAAAACATTTTAGGGTTAGGGTTAGGGTTATAACGTACGTATACGCGTCCCACTATGTTAAAGGCCCAGCACACTCACTGGGCTGTCTATAGTTTGTTGATGACGTGATTTTGTTGTCACGTATTTGTCGTCACGCTATTGTCGAAAATCAATTAGCGATTTTGACGGTGCTCATTTGTCCATCGCGGTTTTGTCGGCGCACATATGTCTATCGTGCATTTGTCGGTGAATCTTTTGCAACAACCAGGGGCAAAGAAATATATACCATCAACCCCTAAAGCATTTACTGAATGACTGCACTGATCCACTTAACAACTGAAGTGATTCGCTTAATAACTGTGGCCAGAAAGATCGTAAATTGGGGCAAAATTCCTTTAACCACCTTGCTTAGCCACAGAAATTTGGGACTCAATTTGATCGTGGGTCGAGGACTACCTGTCAGGGTAATTCCAAGTGATACACCCATCGCAAGCAGAACTCCGAGGCAGGTGAATTCCTCAAATAACAGGTTTATTGGATATATCATATTGGCACAGGCTGGAGACAACCGACTCTGAATATTCACTCAATTAAAAGTTTTCCCCCTTCCCCAAACAATCAATCACATGGTCCAATCACGGTATTGTCCAGTTGCCTGGTAACTTCACTCCTCCTCTCTCCAACCACCTTTGGGAATGTCCTTGGTTCTCAGGAGAAAGTATTTTGCTTTGGCTACAACACCCCAGCTATCTCTATTCCTCCCTGTCCATCCCTCCACTCCAGTGTGACAACACTGAAGCTTCAAAATGGCCTTCTTTAGGTCAGCTTCAGGGTTGACACTACCAGTACAGATCCAGACTCTCCTGGTCTCCCAATTTAAGTACAGGAGCAATCGGACCTGACTCTACTTTAATTTTTCAAGATTGGCCAAGTCATCCCCTGGCCACAAACCTTTTCTCCTTCAAGCCACCGTGAGAACTGGGCAGAGGAGGAGAAGGAAACAAGCTGAAGAAATGGAGAGGGGTGTCTTACCTGGATCAGGTATTGTTCCTTAATGTGAGCCCGGTCAAAGGAGACGTTGTGACCCACCACCAGCCTCTCCTCTCCTTCCTGCCTTTTGAGGCTGCTGCTGTTTTCCAGGGGGATGAGATCGGAGAGACCGAGCTGGTTCGACCAACTGTAGCGTTGTTCCACCAGCCGTTTGCTGCACCACGAATACCTGGGAAATGGAGCAGATCCATGTTTACCCTATTTTTCATTTTGGTTTAGCAACCCTCATAATGCCAGGTTATCCCCTAGTAGACAGGATAGAAATACAATAACGTTGCAACTTCAAATAATCTGCAGTAGCAAGTTATCTGCCTTAGCAAAGAGGGAGTTTGATGTCCTTTGAAAGGCTTCCAACTCTTTATTATTTCATCTTCACTCAGTGTTGACTTAGGAAGTAATAAGAAAGATGTCAGGCCTGCAATTATATTCCTGTTAGGATCTTTGGCCTGCCACACTTTCTCTTAATTCATTATGCTTTTTCATTAGTGTAATAGTTGGGAGGGGGGAATAGAAAGGAGTAGGATTGTGGAATGTATTGTTGTCATTCTTTTCTAGAAGACCAAGGTCATCTTTTGTCTCCGCACCTTTGCACCTGACCGGAAGCAGCTGGGTGGAGATGGCAGTGAGGAAGAAGAAGATTGGACCATGTTATGGATTTGTGGGTGTGGGGACAAGATCATGAACTTTTAACTGGGTGGGATTCTGATGTAATTTCCAGAATTGGGATTAACAAAGATGTGCTAAGATGTCTGATTTATTAAATTGGAACTTTAAGGATCGTTTTGGCTTGGACTCTGATTTAATTCTACATGATACTTGGAACGCTGACAAAAGATTCTGGACTGTGCTGAGATGGACAAGTAAACAAAAAGAAATCCAAGGAAAAGAAGAGACAGAATATTATTTGGTGTGGGAAAAATGGTACAGGTGGCTGGAGGAAAGAAACAAAGATGAACGGTAAGTACCTAAGAAAGATAAAAATTATAAATAAAGGATAAAATGTTATATACATAAAAAGAGAGATGAAGTTTGTCTGAGGTAATTAGTCAAAATATAGGTGGAGAAGTAAATGATCGTGAAATAAGAGGGTTGAAAATGGTAAAACTCAATGATAAGGTATTAGGAGGGAAAATATTGTATATAAAAATATGTACCAATCTAAAACTGCTATAAGGAACATGAAGTTCAAGCGTGTTGCATAAATGTAGTCTATGTTTTTGTATTTGTGTGTTATATATTTATGTATATGTGTGTGTGTGTGTGTGTGTATAGAGAGGGGGGGGAGGGAGAGGGAGAGGGAGAGGGAGAGAGAGAGAGAGAGAGAGAGACTTCCAACTCTTATTTCACCAATGGTTAGAGGGGGGAAAAAGGAGTTTGGAAATGAAGAAAGCTAAAAAAAAAAGTAGACAATACACTTAGAGATATAAATAAGATGAAAACTGTTAGTATGTGTATAATGAGAGTAATGATGTTTAATGTTGATATGATATTATTACTAGAAGATATTAAGAAGAAAAATGGAGAGTTTTATAATGTTTAAATGCTCAATATATTATAACACTAAACTTAGGGAAATAATATTAATATGAATGTGAAAGAGGTGGCAAAAGTGGAACGATGTTGCAGAGAGGTTTGTACCCAAATGACACACTGCATAAAGAAAGATGGAATGTTTATTTTTGCAACTGAAAAATAAGAAAACTCTTTTTTTTAAAAAAGACTTCCAACTCTGTGTTTGTTAATGGTTCCTATTCTTTCTTGAGTTAAGGCGTTTGGTCCGGGCATTGCCCAGGTATCTATAAATAAATACCTGGGCAACATCGGGTTATCAGCAAGTTACCTAGATGTAAGAACTTGACTCTACTTCTCCTTACCAAGCATTGGGTGACAGGGCCACTGCAAGGGTGGGACAATGTCCTTCTTCCATGCACACCTCCACATCAAAGACCAATGCTCGTTCATCGGGGAAGTCCATCTTTTCCCTCTCCCCATCGGGACCGTAGCGAGTCCATCCCACTTCCCATGCCCATTCCGTGGGCATTGGCGGCATCTCACGCTGGATGAGTTCCTTGGCAGCCTCCAGATAGGGGAGGTTTTGCGCCTGAGCCAAGTGGCAGAAATGCTCATCTATGTTCGCTCCGTACATCCGGGGAAGCTGCAGCTCCACGTCAGGAATGGTGGATGTTTCTTTGCCCCATAAGTCATGTTTCTTCAAGTGTTCTACGCTCTTCTGGATGTCCTCCTCCGAATAGCGGGCTTGAGCCCCCCGGAAAATCTGCTCATGAAGACCCTTCGAGAGCATCTGGATGCCAAGAGGATTCATGCGCTGCTCGTCTTTGAGAGGAGCACCAGTATCCGCAGCCATCTTCTCCTGAAGCAGGAGACCTGCTGAGGAACTGGAGGAGCATGTCCTGGGAGTTCTGCCAAGGAAGGATGGACCTGCCAGAGATGTCCTCCATGCCAGCCGTTTCATCTTCACCGCGAACAAGCGGTATGGGAAACAAGCCCCGATTTCCTGGCCAGCTCGGATCTGTCAGGAAACAGCAGAGTTAAATGTTTTCCCATTCCAGCATCCCAGATTCTTACAACACCGCCTTGCCAGGGGACAATAAACCGCGATTCGCCACTATTGCAAACCGTGATTTCTTATCACGACTTGCTGAGTCATATTCACGAACAGCTGCGTTTCTTCAACACATGCTGCCCTGAGTATGTTACCTAGTTGGGTCAGGAAACGTCTGCAAGGAAACCATGCACTGAGGACCCCCTCCTTTCAACCCGGAGCTAAAAATATTCTACTAGTGATACCGTTCTGTTTGTCAAGCCCATGTTCCTTTTTCTTACCCTTCTAAAAAAAAATTGTTTCTTTGTAAATTACGAATACCAATTCTCAAAATCAGGGTATCCATACATCCCCCAAACAATATTCCTTCCCTCTATGGATCTCACCTTCCTGCCATCTAAATGAGGATTTATCGTGTGCCCTTGCATTATCACGTCGTTTTCAAAACGCTTAAAATTCAGCCAGATTAAAACCCCAACAAACCTATTTATGCAAAGACAGACAGACAGACAGACAGATATAAAGAGAGAGAAAAAGAGGGGGGGAATGTTAATGTGGAGAGAATTTGATGATGTTATGCACTATTGTAATTATCTTGATATACAGTCATATTATTAATGTTACTGTGATGAATATTATAACAAATATATGGATTTTGATTGTCTAAAACCCAGATCTCACACTTGTTTGGTGGAAATGGGAAGTAATATAAATAAAATAAATAAAACATGGGGAAAATCCGTTTATTCAAAGGGTTATGTTTACTTAATTGCTAATCATTATTTTGAGGTCTGTCAGGCTGGGCAAATCCAGCTCAGTTCGCTCTGTTTAAGGTTGAACGACACATGTAACTTTAGAAGAAAAATGGGTTAATGTACACTAGCAATTCAAGGAAAGGGAGAATCTGATTATTATATATGGGTTTTTTTAATCATTGGTTAGAAAACGAATAGGGATAAAAAGTATAAAATTAAATAATTTAGGAAGAGAAACATTACAACAGGAGAGATGTCAAGCTGTAGTTAAAATAAGAAGAGGTGCATCTAAAGAATTGGATGGTCATATAACTATTATATCCAGCAAGCCGGCCTAAATAAAATAAATTATTAATTTTAATTGTTAATTTAATTTAATTTCTAAATTTCATTGTAAATGTCTATTGAGGTTTTTTTGGATATTCTATTTAATCTTTCTTTTAATTTTTGTAATATGTGTTTTTATGTTGTACACCGCCCTGAGTCCTTTGGGAGAAGGGCGGCATATAAGTCCAATAAACCTAAACCATAAACCTATTATGACACCCACAAAAATTTGTACTCAGAGGACACACTGATTAATGAATGATGAAATGTTTGTTTTAAAAGGGAAAAAAACTTTTAGAAAAAATGAATTCATGCAGGATGAGGGTTAAGCGACAGGTTTCATGCAAGACGCGTGTTAAGCAGGTCGTGGGAATGCATTCTCTCGCACTCACTCGCACACCATCTTCTTTCATCGCCCCCCTCCAAAAGGTTATTTAAGGCCGTCCTCCCCACCCAATGAGGCTATTCCTTGCCCCCCCCCCCCGAAATAGATGCCTGATCACCCCCTACCCCAAAAGAAATCTACCTTCCTCCTTTTCCCAAGAAAAAAGACACAGGAAGAGAAGAATCTGCCCCCCCCCGTAGCCCTGCCCCCTTTGAAGGTTGCAAAAAGCCCCCCCCAAAAAATACCCTTCCAAACGTGCTCCCCGCTTCCTTGCACCCGCTTGCAAAAACTCAAAGCAAATCTGCAGCGCTTCCGTTCCAACTCATGGCGGTCTCTTCCAACTCAAGGGGGGGCGACAAAGGATGAAAGTGAAACCAAAAGCTCCTTCTCACGTTGCAAACGCTCCCCAGAAAGAGAGAGCGTCCTTCAGTAGGATATATAAAACAAAACCTAGGTTGAGGGGGGAAACTATCGCTGTGGAGAAGCTAGTTTTGTTTCTCTTTCTTTGCCAGGCCTCCCCTGCATCGGTGTGGGAAATAGTACCTTCCTAAGCCTCCCGGATCCACGGACTCCTTGCTGCAACTTCTATAGGGATCGCGCAGCCTCTTTACCGGAGTGGCCGCGTGGCCTAATGGATAAGGCGTCTGACTTCGGATCAGAAGATTGCAGGTTCGAGTCCTGCCGCGGTCGCAATAGAAAGGAAGCTGAAAGAAGCTTCTATATGTTTTTTTAATAACTCAAATGAGAAATGTTTTTTTAAAATTATGCTTTCCTCATTTTAACGGTGGCGTATGTTATTTTCAGTTTCGATTAACCCCTTGGTCTTTTTTCGCTCTATCTGTAAACTGTACTTTAAGTGAGGGGTCCTTGGTGCTCTCTGAACTTGGTTTTTTTCTTGCAAAAGTTTCATTAGAATAGAATAGAATAGAATAGAATAGAATAGAATAGAATAGAATAGAATAGAATAGAATAGAACAGAATTCTTTATTGGCCAAGTGTGATTGGACACACAAGAAACTTCTCTTTGGTGCAAATTAGGTAACATCATCAGTGTTAGAATACATAGCAAACCCCACTCCCTTGTAGCATTGATGATGTTACGTAGTTGGGTAATGAAACATCTCCAAGGTAACAACCAAGCTCAGAGAGCACCAAGGATATCCTCATTTCAACCCTGAGCTGCAAATATTCCTCTTTACTGGTACTTTAATCTAGCCAAAAATGCTCCCAAATGTTGCTGGGCCTAAAGGTGATTCCTTTGGACACACAATCCAATGCATTTCGAAGGCCGAAATTTGCTGATTGACAGCCTGCCGAATCCCAGGTAGCAAATGCTTTCTACGGACTGTATCCTAGTTTATCGCAATGGTTTGGTTCACAATGCAGGTTAAAGTAATAAGCAGGGATCCCTCAATTCCACAGAGGCATATTGTGTGAATCATTGATGTTGTTAGTTGCGAAGTTGTGTCCGACCCATGGACAACGTTCCTCCAGGCCTTCCTGTCCTCTACCATCCTCTGGAGTCCATTCAAGCTCATGCCTACTGCTTCTGTGACTCCATCCAGCCCCCTCATTCTCTGTCATCCCCTTCTTTTGCCCTCCATCGTTCCCAGCATTGGGCTCTTCTCCAATGAGTCCTTCCTTCTCATTAGGTGGCCAAAGTATTTGTGTTTCCTCTTCAGGATCTGGCCTTCTAAAGAGCAGGCAGGGCTGATCTCCTCTAGGACTGACCGGTTGAATGGCCTTGCAGTCCAAGGGACTCGCAGGAATCTTCTCCAGCACCAGAGTTCAAAGCCTCAATTCTTTGGCGCTCAGCCTTCCTTATGGTCCAACTATCACAGCCATCCATTGCAACTGGGAAAACCATAGCCTTGACTATACACACTTTTGTTGGCAGAGCGAATTGTTACCTGCCGGGTAATAAAGGAGAGCTGAATTTGTAGAAATTCTACAGGACAGAAGCCCTGAAGGCCTCTTCCAAATTTTATGGATTAATCCATGTACAAGATATTCGGTCATTAAGTCAAATTGTTTCTTTAATGTCAGGTTAGCAGGCTGTGTAGTATGGCTTTTGACATAGTGCAATTGTGTGAATCCTGATGAAAAGGAAAGCATGGAGAAAAGTACCCAGGCAGGCTTTTTTTAGACTAACTTTATTTTGGCGAGGAATATTTGCGAAGGATACACTTTTTTAAAAAAATAATAAAAGATTCATATTTTCAGCCTGAATTGGTAGGCTGAATTGATTGTGCTATCTCCACAATCAGTTGGCTACTGGAGTGGAGGAACAGACTGGGTTCTTAAAGGGATCGATTAAAAGACTCTGCTCTTTTCAAACTGATTTTTAAAATCTTGTTTAGATATATACGTAGGTTTAAGAAAAAGCCTTTTAAATGAATGAGGAATGATCTTGGTATGCCCAGTAGGTGGCAGCATTGACTGCGAAATTAAATGCTGGTGTATTAAGCAGTTTTCCCCTACAATACTATACCAACAGATGGATTTGAAATCGCATTCTGGAAATTGAACATAGAACTAGATAGATGGATGGATGGATGGATGGATGGATGGATGGATGGATGGATGGATGGATGCATGGATGCATGGATGCATGGATGCATGGATGCATGGATGCATGGATGCATGGATGCATGGATGCATGGATGACTGACAGACAGACAGACAGACGACAGACAGACGACAGACATTAATCTTGGATGGGGAATTCTAGGAGTTATTGTGTGTCTGGAGGGCATCAAATTTGGGAAAGGCTAATGTTCCCATGGATGATGGATGGATGGATGGATGGATGGATGGATGGATGGATGGACGGACGGACAGACAGACGCACAGATAGATAGATCAACTGAGACATATATAACGTAGATGGTGGGCAGGCAGGCAGATATTAATCTTGGATGGGGAATTCTAGGAGTTATTGTGTGTCTGGAGGGCATCAAATTTGGGAAAGGCTAATGTTCTCATGGATGATGGAGGATGGATGGATGGATGGATGGATGGATGGATGGATGGATGGATGGATGGATGGATGGTCAGGCAGGCAGGCAGGCAGGCAGGCAAGCATAAAATTTGCTTGAGCTCTCCCAAGGGATCCATGTATTGAGCATCCTTTAGGCCAATGTTTCTTAATTTTTCTGTCTCTCAAAATCCCTTCCCCCTTTTAAAAATTATCCAGAATCCCCCCAGAAATGTTTGCTTGTATGGATTTATATTTGTCAAAATTTGCCATATGAAAGACTAATATTGATGCTTTTGCTGCAAATTGGATTTATTTAGTAGGCCAGAGTTGAGTTAAAACGTCCACCGGGTAGCTTTTCATGTGAACGCAACCTACTTATAGCTGGGTAAATATCTGTTTAATATTCTCTATGGAGTCAGTGCTTGAATCTTTGGATGAGGGCATCAACAGCTGTTTTGTTCTTCCCTGCCACAGAGTTGGCATCCAAGCAACCATCTGGGCCTTTTCTCATAACAACCTAAACCTAGCATTCTAAAATGTTCTGGGAAAGGAATGGCATTTGTTGGAGAGAGGAGGGTGAAGGGAGGGAGGGAGGAAGGAGATAGACAGAAAGAAAAAGGAGGAGGAAGGAAGGAGATAGAGAGAAAGGAGGAAAGAAGAAGGAGATAGAGAGAAAGGGGGAGGAAGGAAGGAAGGAGGCAGAGAGAAAGAGGAAGGAAGGAGACAGAAAGAAAAAGGAGGAAAGAAGGAAGGAGATAGAGAGAAAGGGGAAGGAATTAGACAGAAAGAAAAAGGAGGAAGGAAGGAGATAGAGAGAAAGAGGAAGGAAGGTGGCAGAAAGAAAAAGGAGGAAAGAAGAAAAGAGACAGAGAAAGGGGAAGGAAGGAAGGAGGCAGAGAGAAAGAGGAAGGAAGGAGACAGAAAGAAAAAGGAGGAAAGAAGGAAGGAGATAGAGAGAAAGGGGAAGGAATTAGACAGAAAGAAAAAGGAGGAAGGAAGGAGATAGAGAGAAAGGGGAAGGAAGGTGGCAGAAAGAAAAAGGAGGAAAGAAGAAAAGAGACAGAGAAAGGGGAAGGAAGGAAGGAGGCAGAGAGAAAGAGGAAGGAAGGAGACAGAAAGAAAAAGGAGGAAAGAAGGAAGGAGATAGAGAGAAAGGGGAAGGAATTAGACAGAAAGAAAAAGGAGGAAGGAAGGAGATAGAGAGAAAGGGGAAGGAAGGTGGCAGAAAGAAAAAGGAGGAAAGAAGAAAAGAGACAGAGAAAGGGGAAGGAAGGAAGGAGGCAGAGAGAAAGAGGAAGGAAGCAAGGAGGGAGTGGAAGGAAGGAAGGAAGGCAGAGAGAAAGAGGAAGGAAGGAGACAGAAAGAAAAAGGAGGAAAGAAGGAAGGAGGTAGAGAGAAAGGGGAAGAAGGAAGGAGGCAGAAAGAAAAATGAGGAAAGAAGAAAGGAGACAGAGAAAGGGGAAGGAAGGAAGGAAGCAGAGAGAAAGAGGAAGGAAGGAGACAGAAAGAAAAAGGAGAAAAGAAGGAAGGAGTCAGAGAGAAAAAGAGGGAGGAAGCAAGGAGGGAGTGGGAGGAAGAGAGAGAGTGGGAGGGAGGGAGAGAAAATTGTGCAAACCTGTCCACAGGTTTTTATTCTTTGTTGCTGTTATCTTGCTATTCTTTTATATGCAACCTCGCCCCCCCAAAAAACCTCATGATGATGATGATGATGATTGTTATTGTTTTTATTTTTATATTATACTTTATTCATTAACCATGAAACTCAGCCAACTGAACATTCAAAAATGCATCACAAATACCATTGACAGGTGCTAATGATTGATATGGGTTGCTGCCAGCATCCTAAGTATCAACCAACTACCTTCTTAAAATATACTCGATGTTCTGAGTAGCACAGATTTTTGCAGTTCCGCTGGTGTTATTGCAGGGAGATGCAATTTGTTGGTGTATCTTATAAAATTCTTGGACATGGTGCCAAGTGCCCCGAATGACAATGGGGATGACTGTTACATGCTTCCTCCATAATCGGGTAATTTCGATGGCCAGGTCGCCGTATTTCGTGATTTTTTTCCCCAGTTCTTTTTCTTTAACTCTGGCATCTCCTGGTACCGCGATGTCAATAAATTGTATATTTTGGCCCTCTGCAACCGTGATATCTGGCGTGTTGTGTTCCAAATGACGATTTCTCTGTATTCGAAAGTCCCACATTATTATTGTTGTTGTTGTTGTTGCTGTTGCTGTTGTTGTTGTTTGCTTTTTAATTTAAGGTTTGCCTGAAGAAAGATTATTGAGGAGAAATGAGTCAGGAGAACTGGACTATGTTTGAAACTAGTGTAAGTAGTTGGTTAAGGTTCTTTAACAATGTGGCACGACATAACTGCGAACGTCAAAAGCGTGCCGACAAAACCGCGGCGCTAAAACCGCTATGTCAAAAGCGCCCCGACAACAGTGCGCCGACAGAAGCGCGATTTAAGTTAAGGTAAGGTTTAGGGTTAGGTTTAGGGTTAGGTTTAGGGTTAGGTTTAGGGTTAGGTTTAGGGTTAGGTTTAGGGTTAGGTTTAGGGTTAGGTTTAGGTTTAGGGTTAGGTTTAGGGTTAGGTTTAGGGTTAGGTTTAGGGTTAGGTTTAGGGTTAGGTTTAGGGTTAGGGTTAGGGTTAGGGTTTAGGGTTAGGTTTAGGGTTAGGTTTAGGGTTAGGTTTAGGGTTAGGTTTAGGGTTAGGTTTAGGGTTAGGTTTAGGGTTAGGTTTAGGGTTAGGTTTAGGGTTATGTTACAACGCGCTTCTGTCGGCGCGCTGTTGTCGGCGCACTTCAGCGCTCATTCGTCTCCGCGGTTTTGACGGCTCAGTTTTGTCACCGCAGTTTAGTCACACACACTTTTGCCATACACGCATTTGTGGTGGAACCCTTTAACAATGCCATGATGAAGACAATCTATCCTAAAACAGCCACTGACCAAATGATCAAAATGACAAGGCTGCTTCTCAGCTTCATTTTTATACTCAGGTGTATAGAGGACTTAAGTATTCCATGAACTTCTGCTCTCAGGACCGAACTGTGGATAAATATTTGCATAGCATCAAAAAGCAAGACTCTCGCAATACAGATTTGTTACCAGCTGTGTGTGAAAAGCTGGCGCTGTATAGAATGCCCAGGACCCTGATGGCAAACCTATGGCATGCCTGCCACAGGCGGTGTGCAGAGCTCTCTCTGCGGGCATGTCAGCCCATCACCCCAGTTCAGTTCTGCTGTGGATGCGCGTGGGCCTCCCACTGACCAGCTGATTTTCAGGTCTCTGCTGCACATGCACAGGGGGTGGGGTGCGCTGCAGGGGATTGCGCATGCAGGCATGTGGGGGGGTTAAAGTGCAGGAGCACGGGGGAACATGCACATTGCATTATGGGTGTGTGCACACACGCGTTTCGAACTCGGCACCAAAAAGGTTAGCCATCACTGGCCTAGGAAATCTATAGAACACGTGAGCTTTTCAGGCAAAGTATCCTATGGAACGTCTCTATGATTTTAATATGCTCTATGCTTTCCCTAAGATTGCATATCATAGCTAGGCATTATGCAGAAGGGCAAGAACTATTTAGGCAAAGTATGGATTTAAAGGACAAATGCTGGAAACCGGGATGTTGTTTTGCATCAAGCCAAATTCCAACTTAAGGGGGGGAAACAAAGTGATTTAAAAAACAAACAAACCATAATTTAAGATCGGATGGGGAAAGATTTTACAAGTGCTGCAAAAAGTCAAATGATCACTAGAGGTCAGCAAAGAGATATTAAGCAGCATCAACCAGTTTTTGTTTTTTTTTAAACAACCCTGCTATGGTATGTTTCAGTTAGGGAGGCTGGAAAGAAAATCGCCATAAATATATTGGTGAATGCTGGATCCTTATGCTTGGTAAGATCCTAAAATTACGAAGCATCCAGGGATAGAGATGCTTACTCCAATTTGACAAACCATCAAATCCTGGACTAAAACAGCTAAGTTCTTTAAGCATAGAACATTTCCTTCCCTCCTCCCTCCCCCCCACCTTATTTCTCTCCTTCCCTCCTTCTTCCCTTCTTGCCTTTCCTCCCTCCCCCTCCTTTCTTTCCCTCCTTATTTCCTTCCTTCCCTCCCTCCTTCCCTCCTTTCTTCCCTCCCTCCTTCCAGCCCCCCTCATTTCTTCCTTTTCTCCCTCCCTCTCTCTCTCCCTCCCTCCCTTCTTCCTTTCCTCCCTTCTCTCTCCCCTCCCTCATTCCCTCCCTCTCTCCTTCCCTCCGATCTTCCTTCCCTCCTTCCTTCCCTCCCTCCCTCCTTCCTTCCCCCACGTTCCTTCCTTTTCTCCCTCCCTCTTTCCCTCCCTCTGTCCCTTCTTCCTTCCCTCCCTCCCTTCTCTCTCCCCTCCCTCATTCCCTCCCTCTCTCCTTCCCTCCCACCTTCCTTCCCTCCTTTCTTCCCTCCCTCCTTCCTTCCTCCTCCTTCCTTTCTTTTCTCCCTCCCTCTTTCTCTCCCTCCCTCCCTTCTTCCTTCCATCCATCCCTTCTCTCTCCCCTCCCTCTTTCCCACCCTCTCTCCTTCCCTCCCACCTTCCTTCCCTCCTTTCTTCCCTCTCTCCCTCCTTCCTTCTCCCTCATTCCTTCCTTTTTTCCCTCCCTCTCTCCCTCCTTCCCTCCCTCTTTCCCTTCTTCCTTCCCTCCCCCCTTCTATCACCCCTCCCTCCTTCCCTCCCTCCCTCCTTCCCTCCCTCCTCCTTCCCTCTCTCCCACCTTCCTTCCCTCCTCCTTTTTTCCTTTCCTCCTTTCTTCCCTCCCTCCTTCCTTCCCCCTCCTTTTCCTTTTCTCATTCCCTTCCCCCTCCCTCCCTCCCTCCCTCCCTCTCTCCTTCCCTCACCCCTCCTTATTTCCCTCCCTCCCTTCCAAAGAACTGTGAGCCACTCCCGTTCCTTATAGACAAACGTAATTACATTTTCTTTATATTAACAGCATAACGTACACCAGGTGAAACTCCTCTGATTTTTAACAGTTCTGTAAAAGAGATGGCCTTCCTTTCTGCTTTGCCCTAAAAGGGGGGGGGGGTAAAAGAGTTACGCTGGATATTCACGTGATTCAGGATCTCCCCAAAGCCTTTGGGTTTACAGAGTCCAATTGATTGATTTGAATTTTATTTTGTGAAGATCGATCTGGACCAACCGACATTTCGTCCTCTTCACTGCAGATCCAGATTGATGAATTGCTGTTTCCCCCCCACCCGCACGGTTGATTAGGAAATGCAGCTCGTTAGAGGCTTCATCATAATTACTCTTGGATGTTAGTACACCTTATATCTTGGTGAACAAAAACAAGTGATATATTGAAAGTGTTCTCATTATTTTTACTCTTTAAATTTAGGCAATATAAGCTAGTTCTTATAATTTTAGCCACCGTATTATATAAACTGTCAAGCCCCTATTCAGTGCATTGCCTGAATTGCCACACAGCTTTCCCCAAATCCACACAGATAAAGTGGCAGGGAATAAATGATGCCCCGCTTTGGAAAACTGTTAAAGAACTACCGATTTTCTGATATTTAATTCTTCCCAACAGACCCAAATACCAGCCTGGCGAACAAGCATGTACCGAGGTGGGATTCTTGACACTGAATGAAATTTCATTGATCGACCTGAGAATTCCAAAGGATGAAAGAAAACCCCAGAGCTATAAAGTAGCCTTTTAATATCAATGTAGAAATAACATTTTAGGAGAGGGAGGGGGAGAATAGTTTGCTTATTTAATTATTTGGATTGCTGCATATACAAAAAAGGCAATTTTGAGACATAAGCGACAAGATTATAATTTTGTTGTTGTTGTGAATTTTCTATCCGGAGTGATTAATTGAAAATTCGCGGAGACGAATATAACTTCTTGCTTTGAAAGAAAAACCGAGTGCAAAAACACTGTTTTATTATACAGTACATACATTACCGTTTCTCTTTCTCAGGGCAACGTAGAGGAAATTATACCAACCCATTTAAAACAAACCAAGAAACATCTCGTTCTAAACTCCCGCAGAATCCATACCAGAATCAGACGGGCTGAAAACGATTGTGTGGCCATTTCTACCGGAGAATATATCCTCTCTCTGAAAACGGGTCTGTAAATTTATTTTTCGCATTTCCCCCCACCTCCTGGTTCCAACATTTTTGCAAGAATCCTCCACTCTTTCGAACCTACTTCACGTGGAAGAATGAAAAAGGAAGGACGACACAACACCCAAATAAATATTTCTGCGGTGCAATTCGGGACGAGAAGATGCATTCCTGTCTAAGTTGCAGGGGGAAAGCATATATGCATTTCGGGATTGCCAATTCTTGCAAAAACTCCAAGGAAGGAAGGGAAGGAGGGAGGAAGAGGGGAGAGAGAGGAACAGAACAGGATAGGATAGGATAGAACAGAACAGAACAGAACAGAATAAAATAGATTTTTGTATTGATTAACACAAGGAAATTGTGTTTGGTGCATATACTCTCAGTGTACATAAGGAGAATAAAATACATTCATCAAGAATAAAAAGAAGAGAGGGAGGAACGGGAAGGAAGAAAGGAAAGAAGGAGGAAGGAAGGAAGGAAAGAAAGGAAGGAGAAGGAGGGAGGGATGAATAGAATAGAATTCTTTATTGACTAAATATGATTGGACACACGAGGAATTTGTCTTTGGTGCATATGCTCTCGGTGTACATAAAGAAAAATAAAATACATTCATCAAGAATAAAAGGAAGGAAGGGAGGGAGGGAGGGAGGAAGGAAGGAACGAAGGAACGAAGGAAGGAACGGAGGGAGGGAGGGAGGGAGGGAGGGATGAAAATCCACCCGGAAAGTGGATTCTGCACTCGAGATGAAGAATCCAAAAACCAGCACAATTTCTTCATCTCTTCGCGGACAGAGCTCGCCTCGTCGTTTTGCCATCAGAAAAGTCCGCCGAATTTACCCACTAGTTTCGCCTGCTGAGTTCGTCTAAGAGACGGAGGGCGGGAAGAAGGAAGTGAACCCCACGTATTAGGTTGTGTTTGGAAAAGCGCCACAAATTTCACGGCGTTTGGGAAGAGAAAGTGGGTCGCGGAAGGTCAAACGAGATTAAGAAAGCGGCGGTGGGGGGGAAACCACCAGTTTGGAATAAAACGATCGTGCAATTCCCCAAGGAGGCCGCTAGATGCCGCCCGTGTTCACACAGTTCTTCGCCTTACGGCGCTTGCTGTCCAAGAAAATATTTCCCCCCTCCCACCCCCAAATTTCTGAGATTTCACTCCGAAGCCCAGATCTCCCTTCAGTCCTCATTCTTTTAAAACCGCTCTTTTGAGTAACCGGCCCTGAGCAAAGTAAGCATCGCGGCCTATGGAATATTTAACAGGTTCTGCCCGGTTTCCTCGGGATTTTTTTTTTTTTAAACTACACATTTTAATGAAACAGAAACCTCAGCTTCATTATTAATATACAGGGTGGGGAGGAGGGTTTCCTGCACGTGAACATTTCCCTTTGGCTTTGGGAGAATTTGGGGACGGCATAATTTGATTTTTTTTGGGGGGGGGGGCGGGAGGACACTACATTGCACAAACTTTTTTTTGAAGGAAGAACAAGTGCCCAGATTTAGTCTGTTTAATATTGTCCTCCGGTTTCTTGCGAGCAAAAAAGGCGAGGCTCTTAAGACAAAAAGCAGACAACATACAACACACACACACAGACACACACAGACACACACAGACACAGACACACAGACACAGACACACAGACACAGACACACAGACACACACACACACACACACACACACGGCATGTTTGGATGAAGGACCAACAATTCCAGCTGTTTTCAAGCCCTCCAGCCTGAGTCCTCTTCCCACAGATGTTTTTTTTTCAGGAGGCAACTTGGCTTTTTTCTTTTTTTTTCTTTGAAGACCTTTTGCTTGTCATCCAAGAAGCTTCTTCAGCTCTGACTGGATGGGGGAGGGGAATGGAAGGATTTAACCATCCGGTCACAGAGTTGAAGAAACTTCTTGGATGAGAAGCGAAACCTCTTCAAATAAACAACACCACCCACCCACCCCAAGAAAGTCCAATTTCCTCCCGAAAAAGCAACCTTTGGGACAACTGTGACCTGGATGACTGAGAATCTCTACAGACTCGTTGAGTGATCTGTGTTTCTGCTGGGTGATCAGGAGGTGATCTCTGTGTTCCTAAAATGTCCAGGGAAGCAAGCCATGGCTAAAGAAAGGGAAGGAAGTCCACAATTCAGGGGAGGGATTCGAATAGAATAGAATAGAATAGAATACAGAATGGAATATAAAAGAATAGAATACAGAAATAGAATACCAAATAGAATGGAATGGAATAGGATGAATATAATAGAATAGAATACAAAATAGAATAGAATGGAGAATAAAATAGAATAGAATACAGAATAGAATAGAATAGAATAGAATGCAGAATAAAATAGAATAGAATACAGAATAGAATAGAATAGAATAGAATACAGAATAGAATAGAATAGAATAGAATAGAATAGAATAGAATACAGAATAGAATAGGATGAATAGAATAAAATACAATTAGAATAGAATAGAATACAGAATAGAATAGAATAGAATACAGAATAAAATAGAATAGAATACAGAATAGAATACAGAACAGAACAGAACAAATAGAATAGAATACAGAATAGAATAGAATAGAATACAGAATAGAATTCTTTATTGTCTAAGTGTGATTGGACACACAAGGAATTTGTCTTTGGTGCAGATGCTCTCAGTGTACATAAAAAGAAAAGATACATTGGTCACAAATCGTAAGGTGCAACCCTTAATGATAGTCAGAGGGTACAAATAAGCAATCAAATCATACTAGGAAACAATCAATAGAAACCATAAGGATACAAACAACAAAGTTGCAGTTATACAGTCATAAGTGGGAGGAGATGGGTGATAGGAACGATGAGAAGACTAATAGAAATAGTAATGCAGACTTAGTGAATAGTTTGACAGAGGTGAGGGAATTATTTGTTTAACAGAGTGATGGCGTTTGGGGAAAAACTGTCCTTGTGTCTCGTTGTTCTGGTGTACAGTGCTGTATAGCGTCGTTTTGAGGGTAGGACTTGAAACAATTTATGTTTGGAAGGAAGCATATTGTCTTTCCCCTGCTTTATTTTCCCTCTCCTCCGCTGTTTTGAACCTACAAAGTTCACAAATAAACTGGAAGCAAACCAAAGGAAGGGCACATGTGTGCTGTCCAGAAGCCATGGCAGAGGCCTCTATATCCAAGCAACTCTTTCCAAATGAATGGCTTTTCTTTTCTGTTTGTGCCATTCTTAGCCTTAGGACAGAGGGAGGGGGGGGGAAATAAAAAGAGAAAGAAAGGTCAAGGAAAGCTCATCCTGGTTACCAAGAGAAGCCAAATGCCCTGTGCAGTGCAAGCGAATCGCTCTCTCTTGCTTTGGAAAAACTGGGAAGCCCAGCGATCAAACTTTAGTAGGCCTTTAGTAGGGAATTGGAGAGGCTAAAACAAGCCAGGTACCTTGAAGTGAGACCCCTAAACAGGTGGGGCAATGAGGAGGAAAGAGAAGTTTGCTTAACCTTGACCCTTTGCAGCCAATCGGTAAGCAGGGAAGGGGGGGTGTATCAGGAGCTTCCTGCAGTCTTGGGGCTATGATTTCCCTGTCCTTTTTCACAAAGAGGAGGGGAGGCACAATTATTTCAATAGGAAGGGGAGGGGGAAGAGAGAGAGGGAGAGGGTGGCAGGGTGCAATGAGAGAGGTTGGGAATCTTCTGTCCTGCTAAGAGATGCCCCAAAGGCAAGACAGGTTCGTTCATCAGTCAGATCAAGAAGAGATGGGCTGGTTAGCTTTTCTGTTGGGAAAGGTCAACAAGGAGCTAGGAGAAAACAGTTCTTGGGGACCCAGCACAACCAATTTTCTTGGTAACACAGGGTTCAGATTCTGCCACATTTTTCATCATCATCATCATCATCATCATCATCATCATCATCATCATCATCATCATCCTCCTCCTCCTCCTCCTCCTCCTCCTCCTCCTCCTCCTCCTCCTCCTCCTCCTCCTCCAACTCTTCCCTTCTCCCCTCTCCCCTCTCCTCTTTCCCTTCTCCTTTCCTCCTTCCCCCTTCCTTCTTCTTCTTTCCTGGTGGTGTCCTATCCAAGTAGAAAACTATTCCCTATGCTGCTTATATTTGGGGAAGGGATTTCATGCAAGATCAGCTAGGGACCCGAACTGGGTTTTCAGCTAAAGGTGCATTTAATAAAATGCAAGACCAAAAGTGCTCCTAGAGCTCCCTCCCCCCTACAAACATCTGCCTGAATATCTGCCTGTATCTCTTGCATCTGTATCTCTGCATGTATCCCTCTTGCCTTGCCAAGCCCTGGTATTCTGGCTTAATCCTGGGTCTCTTCCTCAAACTGGAGGCAGAGGAAATGCCCATTATCCCTCTCTCCCATTGAACTGTTGAACCAAATCCTGTGTTTTGATTCCTGCTTAGAGTCCCCATTGATATTGTATCCTGCTAGGGCTGGCAATATCAAGAAGCAGTGTGGATTTTTCCTCCCATGTGTGTTTTTCAACTACTACTACTACTACTACTACTACTACTACTAATAATAATAATAATAATAATAATAATAATAATAAACCACAAACCAGCAGTGGTAATTCCAGTGGTAATCGGCACACTGGGTGCTATTCCAAAAGCACTGGAATTATATTTAAAACGGTTAAAAATTGACAAAATCACCATCAGTCAAATGCAAAAAGCCGCACTGCTTGGATCTGCACGCATATTACGAAAATACGTTATGACGGCCTAGGCCCCTGGGTGGGGCCCGACTAGTAATCAATGCCAAATCCGGCGAAACAACTGGCCGCTGTGATACAATTCCATAATAATAAGCACCAGTCAATGGTATTTGTAATGCCTTTTTGAATGTTCAGTTGACTGAAATTCATGTTTAATGAATAAAGTGTAGTGTGTTGTTGTTATTATCATCTTCTTTAAATGTTCAGTTGACTGAGTTTCATGTTTAATGAATAAAAGAAACAACAACAACAACAACAACAACAACAACAACAACAACCAAGCAAAGCCAAGGAAGGAGAAGAGATTTTTTCCCCCCAGATCTCTTCTAGAAAAGCAAAAACCGACATTCCTCACATTTTCTGGTCTGATTCGCAACTGCAGTTTTTACTTGTGCTCCTTTATTTTATTCCCCCCCGGCCCCCATTCCAAGTAGATGTGGGAATGGGGAGCAAAACTCATTTCAACTCCCTTCCAAAAGGACCTTGGAGAAGTTCCGTGGGGCTCCTAGTTTCCTCCCATTACAGAACTCTCATTGGAGGTCCTTCAGGGACCACAACTCAGCAGAGGTCAAACTTAAAACCGAAGGGTCCTTGGTGCTCTCTGAGCTTTCTTGCACTGATGATGTTACCTAGAGTGGGTCATGAAACTCTGCAAGAAAACCACCAAGCTCAGAGAGCACCAAGGACCATTCATTGCAAACCCCGAGCTACAAAGATTCCCCTTTATTGAAACTTACAATTGCATTTCACTAACTTCTTCCAAACTCTGCCTGAGTTTGAACAGGGTATTTTTTTTTGCACAAGAACTCTATTCCTTCCCATGTCTATCTACCCTGTAGGTATTTCACACATACAAACTCATACAGGGAGATGGGTGTGTCCGTGTACCACATATGAATCGCGGTGATCCTCCAGAAATTGGGATGACCCTCCAGGCACATATTTATGCATCTGTTTTTAGACAAAACACAAGCCTGTAATACACTTAGATTTATGAACGGCATTCTTCTATCTCCCCAGCTCTTCTCTTCTCCTATATCCCTATCAAGAGGTGCCAGGAGAAGAAATAGGAAGCCAGAATATGATTCAGCTATGAGGGAACCAGTTCTGGGAGATGCTCTGCTTATTGAGGGCCCCAGAAGTTTATCCTCCTATTTTTCTACCATGTTCTTCTCTTAGCCTATAACCAGGGGCAACTTCTCCCTTACTGAGCTCCACCCTGGCAAGATTGGGACCAGCTCCTGTGGGATCAGTTCAGAGTGCCCAGAAGGCCAGCCTTCTCACTAGCTTAGCTAGTTCCTACAAAGGTTTTGCTAGGGTGGATTGGAGTAAGTAAGAGAAGGACAGGAGATCTTTCCTTCTCCTCTCCTCCCCTCTTTCCAGGTAGCCTCCTTTTCAACACCAGCCATGCCCTGAGCTTTCCTCTGCCTCAAAGGCTGAGCTGCCTGCCTGCCTACCTACTATCTCTTCAAGAGCAAACTTCCATCCCTACTGCACTTCCTCCGGTTCTGGTTGTCAGCTAAGGTTCTCGGCTTTCCATCCTTCCGAGGTGGGTAAAATGAGGAGCCAGATTGTTGGGAGTGATATGCTGACTCTGTAAACCGCTTAGAGACGGCTGTAAAAGCACTGTGAAGCAGTATGTAAGTCTAAGTGCTATTGCTAAGTGGGAAGGAAGGAAGGAAGGAAGGAAGGAAGGAAGGAAGGAAGGAAGGAAGGAAGGAAGGAAGGAAAGGCCATGGTTGTGCAGTGGTTATAATGCAGCATTGCAGGCTAACTTTGCCGACTGCCAGCAGTTTGATCCTGAATTGCTCAAGGTTGACTCGGCCTTCCATTCTTCCGAGGTGGGTAAAATGAGGAGTCAGATTGTTGGGGGTAAGAGGCTGACCCTGTAAACCGCTTAGAGAAGGCTGTAAAAGCACTGTGAAGCAGGATATAAGTCTAAGTGCTATTGCTATCCTCCTAGCTCCTCCGGATTCCTGTCTACAAGGTCTCGCTTCCCCATCAGCCCTTCCGCTTCCCACTTTCCACGGACTTCTCCGCAAAGACCGCAAATGATTCCGCTCAACTGCCCAAGAAACAAAGGACCCCCACCGCCCCTAGTAGTGTTAAGTCTTCTTATATGTATTGGGCAAAGAGCTGACCTAGGAGTATTTCCCTCCTCCCCCAGAAATGGAGCCGCTCAAAGGGTTTATAAGTGACGTAGGAGGCTACGTGGGGCGCTTTGGGAAGAGACGGGGGCACTTTGGTGCCCACCAAGGTTCCCCTTGCAGCTTTTCTTGTCCCCAAATGACAATTCCCTGCAGCCTGCCTCAACCTGCCCCCCCTTTTGCTGGGGGGGGGGGGCGAGAAGAGCTTTCGTTTTTCTGCTGGGAGCAGACAGACTCCTAAAGAGAGAGAGAGAGAGAGAAACAGAGAGAAAGAGAGAGAGAGAGAGAGAAAGGGAAGGGGAGAGAAACAAAAACAGAGAGAAACAGAGAAACAGAGAGAAAGAAAAGGAGAAAGAGAGAGGGGGAGATGTAGAGAGAGAAACAGAAACAGTGAGAAACAGAGAAAGAAAAGGAGAAAGGGAGAGAAAGAAAAGGAGGGAGGGAGGGAGAGAGAGAGAGCGCGCAACGGAGCAACGGAGGTGGGGGGAGAAGGTCCCTCCCTTCGGGGCACTGTTCAGTGGCCGCTCAAGAGAGGGATTGAAAAGAAGGAAGAGGGGAAGGAAGAAAGGAAGATCGCGCCCGGCGCCGGCGGAAGAGTCGCAGCACCCTTGAAAGGTAAGCTCCTGTTTACTTCCCACCTCACTTTCTTTTCCTTATCCTAATTTCGAGAGACCTTGGATGCAGAAGGGAGGCAGTTGGGATAGAGTGCTGGCGGCGGCGGGGGTCTTACGGAGGGGGGGGGGGCTTCGGGGAGGCGCCCATCCCCCAAAACAGGCGCGGACTTCACCCAAAAGAAAGAGCTGTTTCCCTTGACAAGGAAGGTCGCGCCGCGCCTGGGAACCCCTGAGCTGCGTTCGCCCCCCAACACCGGCTGGTGATTTAGAGAGCATTTCCCGGGGTCTCGGAACTCGTCGCCGGAAAGAGGTTGGTGGGTTCGCGCACCCTCCCCGGGCTAAGCCTCTGAAAAAAAGAGGGGGCGGGGAGGAGAAGCAGAAGGAAGCCGAAAAGCAGAAGAGAAGAAACGGGGTTCTAAATTTTCACCGAACAGGCTCACCACCTGTTCCCTTAAACCGGGGAAGTATCTTGTGCCAACGCAGCCTGTGCTTCGGGTTTCGGGGGTGGGTGGGACGGTGTTTGTTGGCCACGAAGCATACAAAGAAGTCCCGGGTGTGTGTGTGCCTGTGCGTGCGTGCGTGCATCTCTATCTCAAACAAGCCATTTGAAGGGGCTCTTGATTGTAGAGCTCCGGAGAAGACGCGAGAAGACGCGCGTTGGTTCTCTCCGCTTTGGGAGGGCGAATTCTTTCTCTCCTCCTTTCGCACCGTCTCTCTCTCTCTCTCTCTCTCTCTCTCTCTCTCTCTCTCTCTCTCTCTCGATGAAAAGGACCTTACATGGATGTTTGTTTGTTTGTTTTAAAATATTCTGGGCAACCCACTTCGTGTGCATTCCAAGCAAAAAAGCGGAAAAGAGCCAGATTTTGAAGGGGTTTCTCTAAAAAGCTCGCCTAAAACTTTGGTCGCGTGTCTCCTCCCCCCCCCGCCCTTTTCCAGCTTTGTTTTCCTTTTTCAATGGCAAAGGAGAGAGTGATTATGCTACACACACACACACACACACACACACACACACACACACACACACACACACACTGTTTGGAAGCGGCTGCGCGCTCCCCCGTCTTCCTCTCTGCCATTTGAACACGCGCGTTGAAGCTCACCCCCACCCCAAAGGAAAGGAAAATTCCCTTTCAGACGTAAAGTTGAAGGTTCAAAGGACTGAGAACGGAGAGGATCCTGGTGTGTGTGTGTGTGTGTGTGTGTGTGTGTGTGTGTGTGTGTCATGGGGGGGGGGAGAAGACGATGGTAATGACTTCCCCAGTAAACGGTAGCTTGGCCGGGGAAGGGGCTGCGTGGGGAGCGGGGAGGGGAGGCAGTTGGACTTTGACAAGCTGTTCCAGGATTGTGTGGCTGCTTTACCCAACCGCTTAATCAGTCTTTGAGTTCGCGAGCCCCGCCTTGCCTAAACCCTTTCCCGAGTCCAGCACCCTCTCCGCTCGCCCTAAGAGCCAAGCCTAGAGAAACTCCGGCGTATAGAAGCAAAGGCGTGCTTTTTTAATCAGCCGGCGGAAACGAAGTGTCACGATACGCCGAGTGTGCCTTTCAACCCACCCACCCACCCAGCCACTCTTCCAGAACTGCCACGCAGACCCGCGCACACACTTCCCAAGGCCCACCGCCATCACAAAAGTTGTCCCCAAGTTTCCACGCTGGGGAGACAAAGGCGCCCCGGTCACGACGAGGAATAGAGGGAGTTGGAAGCGGTGGAAGCTCCGGGGACTTTCACTTAGTGCGGGATGCAGGGCAGCGGGAAGGCAAAGAAAACACACAGAAAAAATCTGGTTAAAGATCTCTCCCCCCCTCCTCCTTTTCTTTCTCTCTCCCTTTTCTCTCTCTCTCTTTCTCTCTCTCTCTTTCTCTCTCTCCCCCTTTCTCCTTTTCTCTCTCTCTCTCTGTTTCTCTGTTTCTCTTTTCCCCCTTTCTCCTTTTCTTTCTTTCTTTCTGTTTCTCTCTGTTTCTCTATTTCTCTCTTCCCCCTTTCTCCTTCTCTCTCTCTGTTTCTTTCTCTGTTTCTCCCTCTCTCTCTGTTTCTCTCCCTGTTTCTCTCTCCCTCGTTTCTCCTTTTTTCTCTTTCTCCCTGTTTCTCTCTCTGTGTTTCTCTCTGTGTTTCTCTCTCTTTCTCTCTCTCTTTCTCTCTCCTCCTTTCTCCTTTTCTTTCTCTCTCCCTTTTCTCTCTCTCTGTTTCTCTCTCTCTCTGTTTCTCTCTCTCCCCCCTTTCTTCTTTTCTCTCTCTCTCCCTGTTTCTCTCTTTCTCTTTCTCTCTCCCCCTTTCTCCTTTTCTTTCTCTCTCCCTTTTCTCTCTCTCTTTCCGTTTCTCTCTGTGTGTTTCTCTTTTCCCCTTTCTACTTTTCTTTCTTTCTCTCTCTTTCTCTCTCTCTGTTTCTCTGTTTCTCTCTCCCCCTTTCTCCTTCTCTCTCTCTCTGTTTCTTTCTCTGTTTCTCCCTCTCCCTGTTTCTCTCTCCCCCCTTTCTCCTTTTTTCTCTTTCTCCCTGTTTCTCTCTCTCTCTCTGTTTCTCTCTGTGTGTTTCTCTCTCTTTCTGTCCATCTTTCTCTCTCTATTTCTCCCTCTCTCTGTTTCTCTGTTTCTCTCTCTTTAGGACTCTGGTTTGATTTGGCCTCTTTTATTTCCAGCCTCCGTGGGACAAAGCTAACGAAACGGAGGTCTGGAAGATTTTTTTTTTTCCGACGCCGAAACTGTTGGCAAAAGTCATTGTTAGGCAAATCAGCGGAGTCCAGGCGTAGAGAAAGGAAAGTGAAGATTTATCGATGAGGTTTTCCCACCACCGAGGGCACTTTTTCAAAACAAACCCCACGGCCCGTTTCGGGGGTATATTGAAACGTAGTTGGTTTTATGCGTTATTTTCAATGAATGTTCGCTCCATCCGTTGTCGTCCAACTAAATCTGAGACGACCGGGAGGAAAGAGGTCTCTGGTCGCCTCCAGAGATATTTAGGAAGGGCTTCGTTTTCATCTTAAAAGCCATTCGCAAAATTGTCTGTGTTCTTGCTCTTACCACGTCGCCACAACAAACCCATTGTCATTCCCGAATGCTTTTAATGATTCTGGGTGTGTGTTGGTGTGTTTCGGCGCTTTTAAGCTTCGAAACAAATTCCTAGCGGCGGGTCCCACCGAACTGGGTTACATTACAGTCCCGGAGCGATCCTTTCATTTTCTTATTTTTTTTTAAAAAAAAAATTCTATACAACAGTTATTTCAGGGGTCTGCCTGGGATGGAGGAGAGAGAAGGGGGGAGGGAGGGAGAGAACTGCGGAGAAAATGTTTTTAAATCAAAGTAGATTGCAACATTCCCCCTTCCCCCCAAACACAGACATAAGAGGGAATTATTTTTTTAATTTTATTTTTGCGCACCTGGAAAATAACTACAAGGGAAGTTGAAGGAACAAATCAGTTAGGAGGTTTATAGCTTGCCAATAGAATCCTTTGAATTGTTTGGTGGGTGTTTTTTCCCCTGTCAAAAGGTCGGGAAAGGTTGCAGGAGGCCACAGGCGAATCCCCCTCCTCTCTCTCTCTCTCTCTCTCTCAAAAAAAAAAAAAAAAGAGGCTCGAAAAAAAGCGTTTGTAAAGCTCGGAGAAATAACTTTGCCCGCAGCTGCTTCTGCTTTCGACACCTCCTTCCGCCCCCGGCGTTACTCTAACGGTAGAGGGTGGCCTGGGAGAGTCGGAGCGCTGACCGGGCCTGGAAGGGGTTAAAGCGATTGTTCGTGAACTTGGGCTCTTCTGTCTGGATGTTGATGGATGGAGAGACTCCGCTGGCCAATTCAGACCGCAGAGCCTCCCCCCACCGTCTTTGAGGGGCCTGGGAAAGACCCGGGGGAAAGGGACGGCAGGGAGACAAGGCCGGGAGAGAAGGAATCCCGCCCCGCATCTTTCGCTCCCTTCTTCTTTTTTTAACCACCTTTGGAACCACGAGGGACGCTCCTAGTCACCCCTAGAATATCTGGGGAATGAAAAAACGGCGGCTTGGACGTTGGTTAGGTCGGCGAAATGGGGGGGAGGGTGGAATCTCTTTTCCGGGGGAAACCACCGTAGCTCTTCCCGCGGTTCTCCTTCGGGAACTCCAGCTTTCAGCCTCTGGACAGTGCCTGTGGCAACGTCAACCTCCGAAGGAAAGAAGGAAGGAAGGAAGGGAGGGAGGAAGGAAGGAAGGAAGGGAGGAAGGAAAATAGAGGGAAGGAAGGGGGAAGGAAGGAGGAAGGAAGGAAAAGAGAGGGAAGAAAGGAAGGAAGGAAGGAAGGAAGGAAGGAAGAGAGATGGAAGAAAGAAGGAAGGAAGGAGGAAGGAAGGAAGGAGAAGAGAGGGAAGGAAGTAAAGAAGAAGGAAAGAAGGAAGGAAGGAAAACAGAGGGAAGGAAAGAAGAAGAGACGAAAGGAAGGTAGGAGAAGAGAGAGAAGGAAGGAAGATTTTTGTGGGCATCTAACACTAATTCAAACAGATGCAATGCAGAAAGTCATTCAGTCCAGCTCTTCAAACGGCCTGATCCTATCGCCCAAACCCCCATCCTGTCCCCTTCTCCCTCTCCACATCCCTTTTTTTGGTCCCTCTTTTCCCAGCGTGGCGAAAAGCTGGGCGGGAGGGAGGTCGGCGCTATTGAGTCCCTCATCACCTCCCCCCCCCCGCACCTATTTCAAAGCTTTTCCCACCCCCTCCGTCCCCCCGGCCTGGATTAAACCCACTCCACTTGAGCCCCGTGGAGGGAGCGGTCCGGGGTGGCGTCGGGCTGGGGTGAAGCGAGGAAGACCCCCACACGGCCACCGCCCCCTCCCCACCTGCTTGGCCCTCCTTGCAAACCGCGGTTCCCAAGCTCAGGCGCCATCATGAATCTGTACATGTGTTTGTTTTAATCGGAGCCCCATCAGACTCTTAATTACGGCGGGGAGGGAGGGATGGGGGAGAGCGAATCCCCTGCATCTCCCTCCCCCGTCCCTCGCCCCCTCCCCCTCCCGCCCCTCCTCCTCTTCCACCCCTTCTGATTGGCTGGAGTAAGACGCGGCTGCTCTGACGTCGCTCAGCCTGCCAAGCAGAGAAAGCATCTTGGAAACCGACCAGAGAAGAGGAGAGAAGCGCCCGGAGTGGAAGGAAGCATCTTCCCTTTCCCGGGGTCCATCGGAGAGGGAAAGCGGGCCGGGTGGGTGCGAAAGGGGCATCGAGGACCGGCCTGGCCGTAGCCGAAAAGAACCCCACCGTCGCTCCGCTCGCCAGCCCGCTCGTCAGCCCGGTCGTTCTGCAGCTGCGTCTTCTCTTTTGCTCGGGTTGCGTGTGATGGGCGAAGGATGCCTCGCTCTCCGTCGCCTGGGCTGCCGCGCGTAAGTGTAAGATCTTGCTCGCTCTTCGCTGCCACCACCTTTTCTCTCCTTCCGAGGCGGAGAGGGAGGGAGGCAGCGGCGGAAGGAAACGCGCCCGTTCTTGGGGCCTGCCACCCGTGGAAGGAGGGAGGGAGGGAGGGAGGGAGGGAGGGAGGGAGGGAGAGAGAGAGAGAGAGAGTCAGTCTTGGGTTGGGTGTCGGGATGCGGGGGCAGGGAGGAAAAGGAAGGAAGGAAGGAAGGAAGGAAGGAAGGAAGGAAGGAAGGAAGGAAGGAAGGAAGGAAGGAAGGAAGGAAGGAAGGAAGGAAGGAAGGAAGGAAGGAAAGGGCTCCATCATCCCGGTCCTCCCAACACGCTAACCTAGGTGGAAAAGGGGCTGGGTCGTCGACGGTGCAGTAGCGTGTTGTGGGAACGCAGCCATTGTCTCATCCTCTTGTCCGAACCAGGCCAACTCGTTGCCCTCGTGCTGGGTAGGGCATCTCCTTTGGAGGCGACGGAGGAGCGGCGATTTTTGTTGTTGTTGTTGATTCCTTTTCTACCCGGGTTCAGGATTTGTGGTGCGGTGTGAGCTCAGCCGGGGAGAATGGGGGACAATCGCTTTGGGTTGCCTAGGCGGTCTTGGGTGCAGGAGGTAACGCGGGCGGGGTGTGTGTGTCGGGGAAACATTTTTGGATGCTTGAATTCAGGGTGAGGAAAAGAGACGTCTGTAGGCGCAGAGCTGGCCAGGTGACACATTTCTCTCTGCCCCCCCCTCCCCAACAAACAGAGGAGGCAGAAGCGGTGTGTGCGTGCGTGCGTGCTCCGTTAAACGAATGTGCAAAAGGGAAGCTGCTGGAAAAGGAGAGGGGTCAAGAGAGGTCTTCTTCTCCCTTGCTTGAGACGTTGAGTCCTGTCAGAGCCGTGACTTTGTCTCCACTTTGTTCACCCTCCTGAAGAAACGAGGGAGCATTCACACAGCCCCTTTACCAGGACGGTTAATACGAAGAGCTAGCAGCTGCATTTCTCAATTATCTACTAGGTTGGCTAGTACTAACCTTACTCAGGTTTGGGGCGTGTGTGAGAGAGAGAGAGGGAGGGAGAGAGGGAGGGAGAGAGGGAGAGGGAGGGGGAGGGAGGGAGGGGAGAGAGAGAGAGAGAGAGAGAGAGAGAGAGAGAGAGAGAGAGAGAGAGAGAGAGAGAGCCCCGTGGAGCTCTCCCCATGCATGTCTGTGTGTTTCTTGGTGTAGCAGTGTGCAAATCCAGCCCAACTCGTTGTAGTACATTTCGAGGACGCGGGTTATTTCAATAGCCCCGTATTTTGAGAGAAGCTATCCATCGGATATATACCGCTCTGGGGTGTTGTCTGTACACAAACGCAGGCAGTTTTGAAAAGCAGAAAGCAGAAAGAACACCCCTATGGATATCTCCATACAAGGGGACCCAGTAGACTAAGAATTGGGCCCTAATGCACACTTCCAGGCGGCTCCCATCGCAAAACATTGTGCCAAGACGGGTGTTTCTGTATGCATTTATTTGTAGAATATTTGTATAGCCAAATATTCAAGAGAGGCTGGGGTTCGTAACTCTCTGTGTTGTTGAGATGTTTTTTTTAAAAAAATCAGCACCCAAGAAGAAACTCAACCTCAAAGCAATTACTATTATTGGATACAATTATTATTACTTTTAATTCAATCGTTCTCCCTTTGCTGCTTCTCGGCCACCTCTAACATTTTCATTCGGCCACCGAGTTACATTTCAGAATTACGTTTTCATCCCTTTCTGGTTGCCGCTTCTATCGCAGAATCGAGAGAGTTGTTTGCAATGTGAGTTCTTACTCCTACTTACTCCATCTCAGAGACTAGGGAGCAGCAGCTCACCCAACTTCGCATACTGACAATTCCTTTTCCAAAGGTTTCTGGAAAGGAGAAGGACCAGCAAAGTTATTTTACACCCTTCTTGTTGTTTTTTAACCTGCCCGTAATGTTTTTAATCTTGCGTCTATTAGGACCAAGTTGGTTTCATTCACATCTGTAATTTGCATGCAAGAGGGCTCTCCGTTATTACAGGATCTCAATAGCTCCCTCCTGATGAATAATTATATAAATAGTTACGTATTAGCATCAACTTTTTACTGAATGCGTATTGTGAAGCTTCCGTTTGCAAAGGCAGCGTCTAGAGTAGAGTTAAATTTAGGCCCATTCCTTTAATTTCACCGTGAGAAAGAAAGAGTTTCTAATTAATTGTTTTGAGGGTTTTTTAAAATGGATGTTCTTCCACTTTTACGCAATGTTAGTTATATCCACTGCGTGGATGTAAGAAAACAATGAACAACAGCAGACAGAGGCATTTTCACGAAAGAAGGGCAAACAATACAGAGAATAACTTTAGAGAGGCACATTACTTTAATACCTTGAATTAATTTTGGTTGACTTTTTACCTGGTCGGGTTTTTTTCCCCCTTTTGCCTTTTCTCCTTCACCTTTTTATCCTTAGATATATCTGCCTCCCCGTTATTATTATGATGACTATTATTATTCCTTTTCAAGTCAGATAGGCCTCAGCCATGACTGTGTGTGTGGAGATAGCATTTTCATTCTCTGTCTGAGAGCATAATAATTGCCTTAGTGTCAGCCCCTCGCCAGCCCTTGCCAGCCCCGACCAGAGAAGGCAATTTAAAGAAGGAACAGATAAGCCCTGGTTCCCTTCTCTACTCTTTGCATAGCTCCGATAATTCGATAATTCCGGAGGGCTCATTTTACACCGACAACTTCATGCCCCCCCCCAACCTATTCCTCACATCTTCTTTCTTTCTTTCTTTCTTTCTTTTTCTCTCTCCCTTTCTTTCTTTCTTTCTTTTTCTTTCTTTCTTTCCTTTCCTTCCTTCCTCCCTTTCTTCTTTCTTTCTTTCTTTCTTTCCTTCCTTCATCCGTTTCCTTCCTTCATCCCTTTCTTCTCTCTCTCTCTCTCTCTCTCTCTCTCTCTCTCTCTCTCTCTCTCTCCATCTCTCAGTTCCCAGATGTCTTTGGAAGTCATTTCTACTTTCGGTTATCTAGCTTTATGATGGCTTGATAACACTCATACAGCTAAATAACCAAAGATAGAAATGGCCCTCCTGTTTGAGGCTGTCCTTCCTTCCTTCCTTCCTTCCTTCCTTCCTTCCTTCCTTCCTTCCTTCCTCCTTCCGCTTCCTCCCTCCCCTCTTTCTTTCTTTCTTTCTTTCTTTCACCATTTACTTCTCAGCCATGGCCACCTAATCCTAAAATCCTGCAATGTTAAGCCAAGCCTAGGTGATAGAGAGAAGTATAATTTCCTCCTCCCCCTCCTCCTCCTCCTCCTCCTCCCCTCCTCATCCTCATCCCCTTCCTCCTCCTCCCCCCTTCTTCCTCCCCCTCCCCTTATATACCTTCCACTTTACATTGTGTAAAATTGCCAAACATGGACGCCTGCACACACCCCTGAGTCTTCTAGGGTGGGTGGGGGACCACGGTGATGGTATTCAAGGTGAGTTAAAAGTGAGCTCTTCCTAATTAAAGGATCCGTGGCATGTCGGATCCGATGAAGGAAAGGGGAGAACCTTGGCCGGAAAAGGGATGGTGGGGGGTGGGGGTACACAAAATCGAAGCATTTGCAATTGGAGGCCTGGTTCTCTATGAGAGACGTGATTGGATTGAAGGGAAGATGGGTAGGAAAAAACCCTTGGCGCAGAAAGGACAATGACTGGATGCCCGTTTTGGTGTGCATGTTTTTGGTTTGTACCATTGGAACCATGTGGTGTCAGTCCTGGCTCGTGTGAAGAGACTGAACAAGGGAAGAAGAAAGGGATGATCAGCTTTGCAGGGTGAAAGCCCACCGCTGTTGCCACCGTCACCTCCCTGTGGTGGCCTAGTGGACTTCCCTATGGGAGCCGGTGCCCCCAGCATGTGTGAATTTAACTTCTCTTTCTACCCGAGTCAGCCAGGCAACCTCCAATGGGGCACTCGCCTGCCCACCCCATTGAAGCTCTCCTTGGCCTTGAGAACAAAAGCTAAATGGCAGCATTGGGCACAGAGAGAACCATTCTCTCTATTCCTCCTCCTCTACGCCCCCACCATTTCACAGCTGCTGGAGGGGTGAGAGAGAAGCCCTTCCCCTTCCTTCCCCACACCTTGGCTCAGTTCCCACAACATGCTGAGCAGTAGAGTAGCCGATCACTCTCTCTCTTTTTCTTTCTTTCAGCCAAACAGGTTGTGGCTTGTTTAGGGTTCATTGTATCCTGGGAGCCAAGAACATTAAATGGATTAAACCATGATTTGGTTATCCAATACTAGGCAATGTCTTGTGCACCCAGGGGTTTCTGGTCTTTGATCTGGGCCAAATGTCCACACAAAGGCTTGGGAGCTCTTAGGTAAAGGTTCCCTTCCCACATATGTGCTAGTCATTCCCAACTTTAGGGGGCGGTACTTATCTCCATTTCAAAGCCGAAGAGCCAGTGCTGTCCGAAGACGTCTCCGTGGTCATGGGGCCGGCATGACTGAATGCAGAAGGTGCACAGCATACTGTTACCTTCCCCCCAAAGGTGGTCCCTATTTTTCTACTTGCATTTTTACGTGCTTTCGAACTGCTCGGTTGGCAGAAGCTGAGACAAGTAACGGGAGCTCACTCCGTTACACTAGGGATTCAAACTGCGGAACTGCCAACCTTTCTGATCGACAAGCTGAACATCTTAGCCATTGAGCCACCACGTGTCCTCTCTGGGAGCTCTTAGTAATCTGCTAACATCCCTCCTTTGCTTCCATTCAGTTGCCTTTCATGCATTTCTCCCGCAGCCTTGCCTCTTCCTCTTTCCGGTCTCTTGGCTGAAAAGTTATACCTTTCAATCAAGGGCCGTGCTGAGTTATACACACCTAGGGCATTCTGCTGTGAAAAGACCACTCGAGTTCTCGTAAAAACAACAACAAAAGCCACCAATGGTTCGCAGCAAGGCCGTCTTAGATGGATTTGGAATAGTCCACTTCTGGTGTCAGCCCAGAGAAATCTGAGCGGCCACCAAAACTGGCTTAGAGGAATGTTGGCATGACCATAACAGAGTAAGAGTTGGAAGGGACCTTGGAGGTATTCTAGTTCACCCCCGTTCCCAGCTCAGGTGGGAGGCCCTTTACCATTTGAGATACATGGCTGTCCAACCTCTTCTTAAAAAACTTCCATTGATGCAACCCGTAACCTATATTATTTCATTTAGAGGTGATTTTCAAGAGCCGATCAATTGCGGGAATGTGTCTGCTATCCCCCCTTCCTGCAGGATAGGACTGGTCTCCCTTAAACCCGCCAGTCTGCGGTTTTTTTTTACTAGTGGGTGGAGCCAGGATTCCAAGGAGGCGGGCTCACAAGTGAAAATGGGCAGAGATACCCACAGAGATTCTTGTCTTTCTTTGCTAGCCATCGGATGAAGGATAGGGATGAAGGATAGTCCTTCTTGACACTAAATATTTTTCTACCCCGGTCCATGCAAAAGAGACCTTCAAGGTTTGGCTGCAGGTGATTAACTCAGGTGGGCTATCACTTCGTTTTCTTTTTCAGCTTTGGGAAATGGTAATGTCTTTCTTTCTTTCTTTCTTTCTTCCTTCCTTCCTTCCTTCCTTTCTTCTCTCTCTCTTTCTTTCTCTCCCTCTTTCTCTCTCTCTCTTTTCATAGAGAGAAAGGATGCTCATTATTTTGGAAGGGAATTATTATTTTGAGAAACGGTAGTGTCTTTCTTTTCTTTCTTTCTTTTTCTTTCTTCCTTTCTTTCTCTCTCTCTCTCTTCTTTCTTTCTCTCCCTCTCTCTTTCTCCCCCCCTCTCTTTCTTTTTTCGTAGAGAGAGAGAGAGAATGCTGATTATTTTGGAAGGGGCAGAGCTTTCAATAAGATCGAGACCCCTATAGGATTAAACGCTAGACTAGGGCGCAGTCCGTTCACTGCAAGGCAGAAAGAATTTTCTGCTGATATTAACAAAACGCAAGGATGCTCGTGTGGAGAGGAGAGGATTTTGCTTCTCTCCTCCCTGTTTGAGGGGGGCGGGGAGGTTGGGCATTTTAAACCTAATCGGAACAATAACACAAACGGAACAGTGTTGCTAAGACTTTACTCCTACGAGAGGAGAAATGGCGTGAAGATTGACAAAGCAACCAAAGACGAACCAGAAGCTAAAGAAGTAGGAAGGTGGATGGCGGGCCGATTTCCAGCACCCTGGACAGTAACTTCAAGTTCTGGCAGGTTTATTGTTAACTGGAGATGAAGAAATTTGGTCCAGGGGAGGGAAAACGGACCCGCTGCCACACAACCACGATCTCTTTCTGAGGCTGTAGGGTGGGGGATTCTCAAGTCCAAAGGTCTCTCCGTTGGAGCCATCAGGCTGCGCTAGGCCTTGGGATGTCCGCAAGCCTGCTGCCAAGGGAGGGATGGGGGGGGGGGAGATTGATGTGAGAAGAAGACATTTTGTGCCAGATTAGGTAACTTTCTCTGCCTTAATTTTTAACCCCCGCTTGGTAGGTGCGTAGCTCGTTCCTTCCCACGCCTTCCGAAATAATGTTTCCTTCCTTGGTTCCTGGATTTTACTGGTTGCTTTTTTTAACGAAGACTTCCCTTTTTTTGTCTTTTGAATTTGTCTTCTCCCCCTCAACCCCCACCCGACTATCCGAGGACACCGTCTGAATTCCCTTCTTTAATGTAACGCGTCTGCAACGACCCGGTTCCGGGGAGGCTTGGTTTAGCTGCGTCGCCGTCTCCTGAGCACCGCAGGCCGCCTTTCCTCCCTCCCGCTCACTTAGCCTCGCGTGCCCGGCAATGCTAGCCTGGTAGCCGCGTACTCGGGATGTGTGTGTGTGTGTGTGTGATCCGAGAGGGTTTAAGGAAGAGGGGGAAGGAGACCTTATCTGCAGGGGTGTGAGTAGAGCTGTACGGCCCCCAAGCAAATTCTCCAAGAGGTTTCCCTCCCCCCCCCGTCGCCTCTCCCCAGGGCGAGGACGAAAGAAGGGAGGGATGAGCCTGACACTAATAATTGCTGGGGCAATCGAGGGTGGGTGGGAAGGACGGAAGAGTGTGACCGCCGAGATCTCCCTCTGCTCCAGCCATCCATGCTCCCCCCTCACCCTTTATAGCACTAACTCCCCCTCTCTCAGAAGCAGTGGTGTATTAACCATTAAGTAGACTAAGCATGTGCTTAGGGCACCAGGCCCAAAGGGGACACTGCAAAGTTGAGAAAGAAAGAAAGAAAGAAAGAAAGAAAGAAAGAAAGAAAGAAAGAAAGAAAGAACCAAAGAAGATTTGTACCGTATGTACAAAGGGGGGGGGGGGGCACCAAGATTTGGCAGTGCGTAGGGCACCAGTGAGCCTTAATCCGTCCACCGTTCGCCTCTCTTAGATGCTCTTAGAGCACGTCTGAAGTGCAAAATCCGGAGAGCCGCTAGGCGGCATCCCGCAAACTCACCCTTTCATTGTTTATTAGCATCTGGAGTTTTGCAGCTCCAGCTTGGGACCTCTACGCCTCCTCTCCCCCCCCTCGGGGCGCGCGCACCCCGAGTTCCCGAAGACCGGGCAGCCGAGAAGGAATGGCGATGTGAGGTGTGGGGGGGGGGGCTGGATCTCCCGAAGGCAAGCGGTCTGCCAGCCTTCGTAGTGTTTCTTCCCCTCCTGGCCGGCTCGTGGTCCATAATGCCTCATTGCGGGGTCTCTCCGCGGATTCCGGATCCAACCGGGAGCCGCTTTCTACTGCGCGGAGAGAGAACTCGGAGCGGAGGCCGTAAAGGGCTCTTCGGCGCACTTCAGCCGCGGGGAAAAACAGACAGGGCCGGGCGATGTGTCTCCGGGGCCGAGAAAGGTTTTTCTGCCGCGCTCTTCCCATCCATTCCAGACGCTGCGAAAGGTTGTCGGTTTGGCTTGGGAGAGGCTGGCTGGTTGCGCCGGGAACGGCCGAGAGGAAAGAGCCAGCCGAGGCAGCGGGCCCGGGTGCAAACTCCGAATCGCCTGTTGGACTCGAGTTGAGCTGGTTTCGGTACCCTTCCCGCCCTCAACTGGTCAACCCGGCCCTGAATGCGGTTCAATTCCACAACTCTCGTACGGAAACCTCCGTGGGAGAGAAGCCTCTAAAGCGCCTTTCCCGGCCCCTCCGAACACAATGCACGCCCCGTCCTCAAAGGCAGGACGCGGTTGCTCGTGTGCAGACTAGCTTCTAACCCCAATTTAACCTCCCCGCCGCCTGCCTTTGCGAATTCGACCGCGGAAGCATCTCCAGATGCGATGAAAGCTTAGAAAATGGGAGGGGCCATTGGCTAAACCGTGGTTAAGCGAGCCAGGGTGAAGCGAGCCACGCGAATACAGCACAAGGCAGCTTTTTGGGCCGCCCGACTGAGAACTGCCCCGAAGAGGAAAAAATGGGAACTTGAATGGGGGGGGGGGGAGGCCTCCACCCCCTCCCCCAAAAGAGAGAAGCAGACGGCGCAGGAAACGACTTTTGGTTTTTGTGAATTACCGAACGGATTTTTAGTTCGCAGGAAACTGCGAAACGTCGAAATCTTTTTATTTCCTGTAGTAAAGCAGGCTGTCCTCTGTTCTTCCAAGCCGCCAGTACAATTTGGGAAGTAAATCTAAATATTTCTCCCGAAATAGGGAAACCGTGTGGGGAAATTTTGTGGGATTTTCTTTTTTTCTTTTTTGCTGAAGCAGCTATGGGAGGGAAGAAAAAAAGAAAGAAAGAAAAAGAAAGAAAGGGGGAGAGAGAAAGAGAAAGGAAGGAAGGAAAGACAGAAAGAAAAAGAGAAAAGATTGAGAAAGAAAGAAGGGAGGGAGGGAAGGAAGGAAGGGAAGGAAGGAAGAAAAAAGAGAGAAAGGGGACGGGGAGATAAAAAGATAAAAAAGAAAGAAAGAAAAAGAAAGAAAGGGGGAGAGAGAAAGAGAAAGGAAGGAAGGAAAGACAGAAAGAGAAAAGATTGAGAAAGAGAGAAAGGAAGAAGGGAGGGAAGGAAGGGG